>NC_134539.1:123696347-124000024 GCF_050624435.1 Tenrec ecaudatus | reverse complement strand
GAATGCCTTGTTTTACTCTCTTGCCCTAACTTGCTCTGATGCGCACAGGGGACCTCACCTGGGTGTCAGGGGTGGGGTGGCCCCTTATTAAAGCAGGGTTCTTCAGGCTACTGACCTCAAGAAGATGAACTTGGCATTACTATTTTGATTACACTCCAGTGAGGAACGGGACTTAGTTGAATGCTGAGTTTCTTTCCCCACAAGAGGCCACAGCCACGTGCACTTAGGTGAGCAATGCCTAGAACCGAAACACAGCGGGGGATTGCTGAGTTCCCTCAGAACCAGACTCCTGCCGGCCTTTAGGGATATCTTTCTCCCCTGGGGAAAGATGAGAATGCAGATTTATTTTTAGAATATAAACAGAAATCTTGGGTTGGGCCGAGACTGCCGAACGACTTCTAATGAAAGAATCAATACTAAACATGAGGTAAAACTTCAAAAGCAAACTTTTTAGTTGATGGAGACTTTGAGTGAAAATTCTCTTTAGAAAATATCCTCAAAATGGGACGATACTATGTCTCTAGCCTCTCTCAAGCGCTACCACATGACTTGGCGTCCATCAGAATGAATGCAGTACTGTCCTGGACGCTGTAGAACTGCAGAGCGACGACTGTTAAACCTCTAGGGACGCAGACGTAGGTCGGCCGCTGGAAAGCCCCAGCTGCTCCCGGGGAGAGAGACGGGGCTTTCTACTCCTGTAAGGAGCGACCCTCTCAGAAACTTGCAGGGGCAGAGCCACCCGCCCTCGAGTCGGGCTCCCTGGCGGTCTGGTCCGAGGGAAACCGACCCGAGCGTGCGGTGTCACGGCGGCTTTGAGATATGCACATCCCTCGTCTTCACAGGCCCCGTGAGAGCACACCTGGAGCGCGTCCCACGCACTGCTCCGCGCCCTTGCTTTGTCAACGCGATCCGCACACAAGCAGTTCAAAGCAGGCTCGGAAAATGGCAGAGGACCGGCGGAGAGGGCGGGCCAGGGCCGCCAGGGTGCAGACCGCCAGGGTGCAGACCCCGCCAGGGTGCATACCCCGCCAGGGTGCAGACCCCGCCAGGGTGCAGCCCGCCAGGGTGTAGACCCCGCCAGGGTGCAGCCCGTCAGGGTGCATACCCCGCTAGGGTGCAGCCCGCCAGGGTGCAGACCCCCAGGGTGTAGACCCCGCCAGGGTGCAGCCCGTCAGGGTGCAGACCCCGCCAGGGTGCAGCCCGTCAGGGTGCAGACCCCGCCAGGGTGCAGCCCGCCAGGGTGCAGCCCGCGCAGGCGCAGTGCAGTCGCTACGCTCCCCGCATCTGGGTCTCTCCGTGGGTCCCCGGCATGGAAGCACCAGCTGTGCTGTGAACATGGGGACACTTGAAGAAGAATAACAAGCCCCAAATCCTGCCCACTCCTCTCCCCTTTAGGGCTGTGAGCTTCTGGAAGCACCGAGACTCCGCTCTTTTCCAGACAGCCAACCTCACCTGGAGAGCCGGAACTCCAGGCCAGGGCTCCGGGTGGGCGCAGCGCTGTGCGGGCAAATAGTCCAGAGGACGCCCACGCTCCTTGTCAGTTTTCCACATAACCACTTGGCGTGGACAGATTGACACTATATGGAAAGTAGATAAGAAATGCCGATTTCCTTCTACATGAGATTACTGCTATTGTTTCTCTCTGCCTCCAGGGCCTAGCAAAATGAGCACGCAGGACCTAAAATGCCTTTGGGGGAAAATGTAAGGCAATGGCTTTGAGAGAGCCTTACTTAGCCAAAGATTATGAAAATAGCAATATAATACGATGTTAAATCCCTCTCTTTTAAAAACACACACAATTCAGCTCTCGCTGGTCTGGAGTCTCCAAAGATGCATCCAAGCATCCAAACCCACTGCCATGACACTAGACACACGCAAACTCGGTGCTAAGGAGTCAGTTCAGTCAGAGTCATGGTGACCCTTCAGGGCAGGGCAGGACAGCCCCCCCGCCCGGGGGTGGGGGGGGCTCTGAGACTGCACCCCTTTGCGAGTTGAAAGCCTCCTCTTTGTCTTCAGCCTGCTAGGGATGCTCACAGTACCCGGCAGGTCATTGCTTGCAGCATGGCAATGAAATCAGAATGCTCTGAAACACAAAAATCTGAGAAATATTCTTCTGGAAGAAAGGTCATCTGACCTGGTCTGCTCTGTAAAGATCACATGATGAACAAGCTAACGAAAAGAAAAGAAAGAAAGAAAGCAAAAAGACTGGTTCCACAGCTCGAGAGAAAGAAGACACGTGGATTCTCTACAGCACGGTTTCTGGCTGCGTGAGGACCTCTGCTTGGAGCTACTTTCCAAACCCCCGGCCAAGGCTTCAGTGGCACGGCTTCCCGAGCCATCCCAAGAAGTCCTCTAGGAAGCTGCCCGCTCTTCTCTTTGATTTTCTGCATTTCTCTAAAATCTAGGCTTCCCTTTGACAGGGAAGAAAACGATCTTTTCTGGTGGGATGCTGTGGGCATGTGACCCGGCACACTGCTGCCTGCTGCTGCGGGAAGCGGAGAACGATGGCAGCCAGCAGCCCCCTGGCTTGTTGAAGGAAAGTCTGGCTATTTCACAGCGTTTCCTGAGCACAGACAGTCCACCGAGGCCGCCGTGCAGGGAGCAGGCCTGGCCCAGAAGGCCCAGCGAGGCGGAGAGCAGCAGAGAGAGGAGGACCCACAGTGAGGGGAGCTATCTGATCTTCCTAATGTTTAGATGGCCCAGAGCGAAAAGGAGAGGCAGTGCGATCACTGTGCAGATTAATCAAAGCGCCTTCTAGGAGGGCACCGCCGAGGAGGGACGAGCTCGGAGAAGAAACACAGCTCCCAGCGGAAGTCGGGTTCTCGAGCGCCCACTTGGTGAAGAGGTTAGACGGGATGGCTTATGCTAAGTGAAAGGACTCCGATCACCGGTGCCGAGGAGCTGCAAGGGCAGGAGTAGAGAGAGGGAGCTGTACCACAGCCATTCCTTCTGTGCGTGACCATTCTCGCAACAAAGTAACAGCCCAAAGGCCAGATAATTAGTTGGGCTTCAGGATCACCCAAAGCAGCGCAAGACGTCCTCAGAGAAAGTAAGTACCCTACACACTCGGGTGTAAGCCGACCCGAGTATCAGCCACGACACCTAATTTTACCACAAAACGGCATGAAAATGTGCTGGAAAACTTGGCTTCTACATGAGTAGATACGGTAGCTTTAAAGGATTGAAAACCAGTGTTTACAGTTCTTTCTGATCATTTCTGTGTTCAGTTCTCCATGTGTTTGTTGGAAGCACCGTTTTCAATTCTCGGTATGCAGACTCACATACAGAACACCACAGTCATCTCATGGTGAGTGCTTTGTATAAAATTATGTGGTGAAATGGGCGATGCTGTGCATAGATATATATGAACACGTTGGTTTTATATCTACATATCTAGCATTACACATATACATGACTTACCCATAATATAACATGAAAAACTACATATAATGTTAATTTAAAATATGTTTTCAATGAGTGGTTGGTATTATCTACACCAGTCTCATCTTCAATTTCTGATTTCTTTCGATTCTGATGGACAAATTTTAATTTATATATTAAAAAATACTTTTTATTGTGAATTGGGTGAAGGTTTACAGCTTTGTTCTCCCCCCCACCCCCAGTTTGCCTTCATTTGCTGAAATCTAAGCTTAGAAATAAAACGACGTGTGGGTGGAGGCACGCAAGGGAGGCACAGCAGCGGTGCAGCTGTCAAAATGCTCAGCCACTAACCAAAAGGAGGGGGCTGGAATGCAGCAGAAGGTTCTGCAATCACTTCAGCATTTACTCTGTTAAATGCCCGTCTCCCCTAGTGAGCTCTGCTTCCACCTTTAGACTAATGGACTAATGGGCAGTGCAAACATCAGCCTCTATGTCCCCGAGAACAGAAGTACGAGAGAGTACCCAGTTACCACGGCCAACTGCTCTGACGAGGATCACACCAGAACGTCCTGGACAGAGTTGGAGAAGAATGTGGAGACCGGTGGCACCTCCAAGACTAGGGCCCGAAGTCCCTCTTCTAGTTTGGAATGGAACTCAACTCCCGTGTTAGAATAGTCCAGCACGGGAGATCAAAGGGGCAGTATTGACCACAGGACAAAGTTCAGAGGGTTAGGAAAGAAAGGGGATGGAAACGAGCAACACAGGAGGAAGCCTGCTCAGTGACAGTTCATTGAGGAGACTGCAGCGGATGGGTTGAAAGAAAATGTGTATTAACTACTGAGTGCAAAACCGATGCTCGGCTCTGTGAATCTTCACCCAATTCACAACAGACAGTCGTAAACAACAAGGCAACACACACAACTTTTGTCAGATATTCCACTTCAAAGAAGACAATCAAAAAACAAACAAACAACCCTGGTTCCCGTTCAGTGGTAGAAATCTCTTCTACAGGATCTCTAAGCTTACATTTCACCAGGTTGGCTTCCTGACCAATGTGCCTCGTGCTTAGTCGCCGCCCATCTGTCAGGGGAGGCCTGTGCGTTGCTGCGATGCTGACTAGGTTTCAGTAGAGCTTCTGGGTTATGGCACGCCAGGTAGAGAGGCCTGGCTGTTCGCTCCTGAAAATCAGCCAATGAAGAAAATCCTGTAGACCACAAGGGCCCAATGTGGATGGGCTCACCATGAGTTAAGGAAACTCGACAGCAACTAACAACAACAAAAGTGGGGAGTAGGTTTGGGGATAAAAAAACTCAGACACTGAGTAGCCCTCTTGCCGCCGAGGTTGGCAAACCACAACCACAGGGTCATGAAAGAAAGAAACCTGGACTATTTACTTTCCGCACATTCTCAAAAGGTCCGTCCCCTAGAAACGAAGACCACCTCGTGCATTCGTCCTCAGCACTGTCTGCTGGCTCTGCAGACTTTGTGCCTCAATAAAGACATAAAGATACCAGAGCTAAAGGTCAGAGAAAGAATGGAGAGCATCAGACAAGGCCGCTGGAAGGGACCCAAACCGTCACGTGCTCGGCTCTCCTTGTTCATGGGGTCGCAGCGAGACGGGGAGTCTGGCCCTGCCTTACTGTCGCCGAGCTTCAAATGTCTGCAGACGTCGCTCAGTAATGTTTGCTAGGTCTGGGGAGAAACCCGTTTGTCCTCAGGTGCCTTCAGCGTCCATGAAAAAGGAAAGATTTCCCTCTCCACGTCCATGCCATCCAACAGACCCACTTCTGATCCTCACTGGGTAACACGAGTGATCGAAACAGGTTCTAATTCCACACAAGTGTTGAAAGGGTAAATAGCTGTAATTGAGTCTGCTTCTAAAGGAGTCATAAGCTACGTGTGTTTAGTCATAGCAGGGAGCCGGGAAGGAGAAAACATGAGGGAAACCATAATTACCTTTATCCCATTATTTACCTCGTTTTTTGGGAAGGGGTGGGGGGGGGTTTCAAGCTGGTTACGTTACTGAACACAGATTCTCACACTGCAGAACCCCAGGCTCTGACTCCAGGACCATAAATCCTTGATAAGAGCGATGAGATGACTAAGACCGCGCTATTAGAATGTGCTTATTCTCCTCTTGATCCAGCCCTCCCCAGATGGGGAAGGCGGAGTCTCAGGGATTTGTGGGATAATTTCCAAGCAGGCTACAGGATCTTATCTGCCAAACTTCAAAGGACTACAAGTTGGGACCCGTACGTACAGAGTATAATGAACTGAGTAAACGAGTCTTTTTACAACCTTGAACTCCTTCCCTCCCAGCTCGGGGAATCATGGCTGCAAAGCTGACATGTCACAGGAAGCTGACACGTCGCCATCTCTGAGCAATCGCCTAAGGGCAGCAGTTCTTCTCTGTGCCAAAGTTTCAAAAGGGGGCAAGATTCAAGAGTGAGAGGTGTGGTTCTCGGACCCCTCAGACTTTGAGAAGTAAACAGCAGCTCTTTCGTGTGTGTCGGCGGCGTCACCTGAGTGATCACGGCAGGAAGCTCATGGACGGGCTTCCCGGTGTAGAAGAGTCCAAGGAGGACAAGGGATTCACCCTGGCACCAGCCAGGCAGAAACAGCACTCAGATTTCCACCCCAGCACCTATGCCTTGGGAGTCATTCTCTAAGGGACCAGGGCTGCCTAGGCAATAGACGGCTATATTTAACCAGTCCTCTGGGCCACGAAACGTTGAGAGTGAAATCTTGTCTCTTTAGCTACCTAAACAACACAGTACAAATAACCTATATAATACAAATAACAATATAAATAACCTTGCTAAATTATTTCAGGCTATTGCCAATTGGAGTCAAATAATTTAACTGGGCCTAAATCCATGATCCTCACCCTTAATACCATTTCTTATAGTAATTCGGTAATTCAGGAGGAAGCACAAGTCTAATTACTATTAATAATCATCATGCCTGATATTTATAGTTCTCCATTTATTTTCACAAAATCATTTGTGGCGGGCAGGCACAGAGGTGAAACGCCCTTCCTCATAGTCACAGAGCAAAGAAGAGTAAGCCAATGGCTAAGATTCAAATCCAAGGCTACCGAGAGCTCTTCCCACTGAAGGATGTTACGCTCCTTCTGGAAGCCTCTCCTTACCTTCTCACGTGACATCAGTAACGTGGGCACCGTGCAAAGGGCGCTCCTGTGGTGGGCAAGCTACATCAGTCATTGGACCGATGACAGGAATTATGTTCTACCAAGCTACCAAGGAAACATATAGTCTAGCCTAACAAACCTAGGAAACATTATATTCTAATAAGCTGCCAAAGAAACATAGTCATTCTGGACCCCAGGAAAAACGGTTACTTCAAAACGAACAAACAAAAGTCCTCATTAAGAACACCCAATTGCCTCCCAAACACCAGCCTAATCAGAGAACATTCAGCCGTGGGCTTGAATAAAGCGGTAGCTTTGCCTGGTGGTCTCACTTCCGAGATGGGGTCCTGGCCAGACTCACCTTCACACTCACTGCATAGTAGCCAGCCATGACTAAAGCGCTTCAGATCACAGATTATCGAATGATTCATAGCCTCTCACGAAAGTCTTAAAAACCAGGTGAACCAGAAACTCCCTGCGTTTGAGAAGCAGCAAAACCATTGTTGAATGCCATACGGGAAACCCTTGGCTTCAAAGCCAATGAGAGGAGCAGCCCTAGGCCCCCTGCCGCTGGGTGTTAGGTGCCTACATTCTGGGTGCCAAGTAGGCTTTGGCTGCGGGAGAAAATCACATCTTATGGCAGAGCGTACTAAGCAGGTGCAGTCGTAAAGAACTTGACTTTTGATTCCATTGTCTCTGCCAAGACAGGTGGTTTGGTGGAAGAATGGAGACCTGCCAGACAGGCTCCAACTTCATCTTCTCTTTAGAAAACAAAACAATAAAAATAGAAACAAATGCCCAGATCTGGCTCATACCCCTGAAGACTGATACTGCTTGAAAAACTAGGGCTTCTTCCAGAGTAACATCAACATGGTTCAAGCATACATCAGCTCAAGAGAAGCTTACAAGGATTAAGTCAAGGTCGGTTGAAGGTTGAGCTCTTCCCTCCACCCCCCGGTGGTGCAGTGGTTCAATGCTCCGCTGCTGACAGGGCACTAGTTACACCAACCAGCTGCTCTCAGCGGTGACAGATGTGACGACACCCTTCTGCAATGATAACAGCCTTGACACACTGTGGGGCAAGGTCTGCTCTTTCTTACAGGGCCGCTATGGGTCGGAACAAAGGCAACGGCCATGGCTAGTCTCCTATGTAAAATATGGGAACGCTGTAACATTCAGCGACCCTTACCAGTATATTCCTAGAATTGAACAAACAGACCCCTGTGATTTAATATCGGCACAGAAGTAGCACAGGCAGGTCAGTATTGCTGGGCAGAATAAACGTCTTGGGCGGATCCTGCCTATCTTGCAGTTCCTGCCTGCTGTCTGAATAGAAAGTAGCCGGTTAACAATTCGTGAGAAGTCAGCTGGATGATGACATGGAAAGGACTGTCTTCCTCCTAAAGACTACCGCACGTTCAGAGCAAAGTCAGACCATGAAAGCCTGCTTGCAGTGGCAGAGAGAGACCCACTGGCGTTTTTGTCAGGTTTGTCTTGGGGGCAAGCCTTTGTGATTGATGGCACAGTCTCCTGACCACCCCGAGACCGCAAGGAGCCCACGGGGGAGAGTGCTCAAAGATCCTGTGGGAGCGCCGTAGCTGCCGCTGTCGGAAAATCTGAGCATTTTTGGTGTTCTTGGAAGTTTATTTCCAACTACTACTTTGTGGTCACAGGGAAGGGATAGGAAACGACTGGAAGTTGTCTAGAGTGCATACGCTCTCTGCCTGGAGCCACAGAGCCAAGACTGAAATAACAAGAATGTACTTTGCCCAGGGCACAATTCCATCTAAATCTGTCCTATCCATCATGCCATGTTTCTAATTCTTGTTTTCATTGCTGCTAATCTGGTCTAAGAAGGAAAAGTAGATAACCTACAAATGAATTCCAGAGAAAGTTGGAAAAATCAATGAGTTCAAAGGAATTAAATCGATAGGTCTGAGAGTCATAATTTCTGAAAACAATACACGTAAATATCCCCAAGTACAAGAAACAGACTACCGAAGAAGTCACTGTTCTAGAACATACTAATCCGTGTCACTGAAGTGTGCACGCAGAAATTGTTGACTTGGTATATGTTTGGCGGGCATATTTTCGGCAGCAGCAACAAGAAAATTAAATTAAACAATAATACTCGCTGGTGTTCCAAGTTCTAGAACATGGTCTCTTAAAGTCGTCGTTTCCATTTTTTCTTAAATGACAAATGGTCTGCTGAGGCCGCAGAGGCGAGCTGAGTGAGGTTGTGCCTCTCTGTGCCTGACTCAATCAGTTTAAATCCCAAAGTGAGTCCCTCCTTGATTTATCTGCCAAGCCTGGAGTTCAGGCCCTCGGGGTGCTGAGGTTTTCCTTTGTGGGCGAACATGACATCATCAACACCCCAGCTGCAGGAGGGAATGCAGGGAATGTGGCACCTGACTTTTCGGTGATATCACCAATGGCCCTGGGAGAAACCCCGAGTTGAGCCCTTTGGACGGTTAGTTGCTCTTGTTGCAAGTTTACCAAAACTATCGGATGGGTCCACCAAGTTTCACCATGGCTGGTGGGGTAGGGAAGTCATCAAGGAAGTCCATCTGCAAGCCAGGAACCAAACCAAATGTGTGTCCAGATGAAGCTACTCAACTCCTTGCAGTCGGACTGGGCACATGCAACCAGGAAGAAAGCAAGGTTGTTCTGGGCTCTGGGGAGGAGCAGATGGTAATGTTGCCAGTTTGCATTCAGAATAAATTCCAAGCGCTCACACCATCCCCCACCCCAAATCTCCTCCAAACTTTCTTTGATGCCCAACAAGGACAAGGATCTTTAACTATAAAACAATTTCTGTGGTTGGAAGAAAATTCTTTGCAGGGCGTGAACAGCAGGAGGAAGAAAAGGGTTTTCTGATGTGCAAACTAGCTGGAAACCCCCTGGGGAAAGAATCTGATTCCCAGTCTTTGAGAGGCGCGGGCCTGCCTGGACAAGCTGCCTCTGCTGCAGGCCGCTCAGAAGGAGCTTTTGTGTCCACTGGCCGGCCTCCGCAACAGCACAGCGGCCCTCCTCTCGCACTTTTTCTTTCTGTTTTGCCAGCGGAAGTTTTCCAACTCTGAAGATACACAATGCAGAAAGTCACAGCTCAATAAAAAGGCATACATGGTATTAGTCCCATGGTCCCATTCCCTCCTTCCAGATGCCTCCAGATGTTTACATACCCCCTAGCATGTGGACACCAACCAGCTCCTCTGAAATCATCTTTTTGAGTAATTATCTAGCTTATCTTAAATCATTCCACCTCATAAAACATTTTAGAATCAGATGCATTAATTATTCATGGCTCTGTAGAGGTCTTGCTGCTATGACCCGGGTTGGCTCTAGGTACCTCTGGCTCTTCCAGGCCTTGCGAAAGGTTCAGGTTCACTAAGATGCTGGTGAGGGGTTGGATTCAGTGTGGTCTGGCCCCTGGGATAGCTCTGAGAAACAACTAAGAGTTAGGGTATTCAATTCAGCAGATTTTTCAAAACGCCTGACACCAAAGTCTGAATCTGAGTTCTGCTGCCACTTTGTTGTGGAACTTGAAGTCATTTGATCAAATTTCTGATACCACCTACCCAACAGGTCTTCTCAGGAAAAGGAGCAGACTCGGCGAAGCGGTGCATCCTGAGGATGGGAAGCCTTCAAGTCCACTCTGGTTCACAACGACCCTCTGGGGCAGAGGAGGCCTGTCCTTTTGAGTTTTTAAAACCATGAAAGAAAGTTTTTTTAAAGACTATAAGCCAAGGTATGCGGGAAAGGCAAGGAGATGGCTTCTCCCCTGGAGCCTGCAAGAGGCAGGCAGCTCAGGACCGCCTGGGCTTTGTTTGGAAGCCGGATTCTTCTATAGCATCAAACAGCCAGCTCTTCTTCTGTTGCCCTTTCTTTCTCCCCCTCTACACCCCACCCCTTCCTCAGACTGTACATCTGTGTGGGAGCAGAAAGTCTCCTCTTTCTCTTGCAGAGCGGCTGGCGGGCTCAAACTGCTGACCTGGCGGAGTGATCCACTATGCTGACAACTCCCACTACATTACTCCAGAGTACGTTTCGGTTCTCAGAGTTTAGAGCTGGAACGGACCTAAAAGATTACTGACTCACCCCATCCACCTGTGCCCAACAGATGAAATTTAGGTGACTGGTTTAGTTGCCTTTTAAATGGTCATAAGACATCTACGAACGTTTTTTACACACAGAGGTAACAACTAAGTAGTTCTAAATAATACTAACAATGATTTCATAGATAATCATATATATGGTTTACTGACTATAGGGGCGGTAATACAGTCTGATGTCAAAAGTCTTGAGTTGGTCTTTCTATCCTCTCACATCCTACTAAAACCAACACACTTTGGAGAACAGGAGTAAGAGATTTAAGACCAAAGTCAAAATGTCAAAAAGACAACATGGTATTCGAAGAAAACTTTGCAAAATAGAAATACTGCCCCAATACTCTTCATCTTCTGCATAAAAGGCATTCGCATTCACTTCTCCTATGGGGCGGTTTGTGCAGCACCGTGACTGAGCCGTTGAGACGATCAATCCAAATGGAACTTCTCGTATGTTGAGTTCTTTGCTTCAGAAACCTAACATTTCTATTTTAATGACTCAAACTCCACCGGAACTTCTTGCCCATTTTAGGAAGCCGGTTCATGGTGTGAAAAGAGAGCTGTGGGTTGGGTCCTCTGGAGCTGTGGAGAAGACGCCCAGGTGGGTGGGACTGGCCGCGGAGCGGTGACGAGGGTTGTAGTTAGGGTCTAGCTTCGAGCTACTGGGCGTCCTCTGGGTCTTTAAGAGGGGTTTGCTGTCCTTGCTTATTTCCCTTCAGCTGTAGACGAGGTAGGGCCAGAGTTGCCCTGTCATTGGAACGACTCTTGAGAGAGTGGAAATTGGCCCACCCACACACTCATGGAGCCCTGGTGGTGTGGTGGGTCCGTGTTGGGCTGATAACCACAAGGTCAGTAGTTCAAAACCAGCAGCAGCTCTGCAATAGAAAGAAGAGGCTTTCTACTCCTGTGAAGAGTCACCGTCTCAGAAATCCACGGGGCAATTCTGCCCTGTCCTGTTGGGTTGCTGGTAGTCAGGATTGGCTTGATGGCAGGGAGACTGGTTTTGTGGAGGCGATCGTGCCTGCAGGACTCAATTCAAGTTCACCGTGCACGGCCGTCTGCTTCATTTCCTTAGTTGAACTACACGGGATGCTGTTCTTTGCATTCCTCCAGGACTTAGCACACTGCTTCCACAAACTCCCCACCATCAATCGATCCATCGATGGAGCGAGTGCATGGGGACTCACAGCGACCCTATCAGACGGGGTAGAACTGCCCTGCGGGTTTCCGAGACTGTAGCTCCTTACTGGAGGGAAAAGCCCCGTCCTTCTCCCAGTTTGGCACAAAGTCAACACTAATAAATAGTTGCTGACTGCGTGACAACCTCCATCGCCTCCTCTCCACACTTTCCAAACCCCGAGGTGGAGGGGGCGGAGCCACATCAGAAGGCACCCGGAGAGCCCTTGCCCCTCCGGATGCAAGGGTTCTTGGAGCCGCTATTGCTGCGGAGGAATTATCTGGGACGACCAGCCACCTGGCACACCGTGCCTCCAAGGCCGAATACAGGACACAAGCACCTCGCAGAGCAAAGCTAAGTTGCGGCAAGTTATTTCGTTGTGGTTGACCTGTCTTAAACGGTGGCTTCTACCGTTGCGTAAGGCTCCGAGGAAAGCGACCTTCAGGCGGTCTACAATAATCTCTTTCTAATGGAATGTACGCGGGAAAACCTCTGCCAACATTACCTTGCTCTGAAATGATCCACCCACCTCCCGCCCACTCCCACCAAAAGGAGAAAATTAAAAATACCGCTTCCTAACTGTTGGCCTGAGAGCTGTGGTGCCAGGTTGGCAGCTCTTTGGTGAGACACTACTCTCCCGGGTCCATTCCGTCATCTGTACACGGTAAAGATTGGGCCAGGCGCCTTCTCTAGCTGGGCACGTGACGGTTACCTTTCACAGAGAGAGTGCCCTGCCCCTGCCAACGCGGTATTTTGCCCTCAGGACAGAGAGCCGAGGAGGACTTAGTCTACTGCAGAGCCAAGAAAACGACCACCCTCGGCCACGGGGATTTTAAAGCCAGAACATCAGGAAGATTCTAACACATTTCCTACGACAGCATGTGGAACTGGGACCGAGTAAAAGGTGTGCCGGCCCACCCCCCTTTGAAAGGGCGGACAATTCCAGAGATTGGACGGGGGGGGGGGGTAGGATTAAACAGTAAGACTGGGAATCTGCTGTCCTCAGCTTTTAGGCAACAGTGAAGCTGACAGGCCTTAAGACATAAGACCTCTAAACTCACTGCCGTCAGTGGATTCTGACCTTTAGTGACCCTGTAGAGCAGAGTAGAACGGCCCCTGTGGGCTTCTGAGACCGACTCTTTGTGGGAGTAGAAATCTTGGTCTCTGTCCCACACAGCGGCTGGTCATTGCAAACTACTGACCTTCCGAGAAGCTGCCCGCAGTGGAACCCAATGCCCGCAGGGCTCCGTAAGGCCTTCAGTCCCATTCAGCTGATTCCACAGAACAAGCAACGGCGCTTCTCAGTGACCATATACACACATATCCTTTTGCTCCAAGAGCAAGCATAAAATAGATGACAGGCATATGGTAACTAGACGTGCCCTTATCATCACGGCTTGACCACAGTCAACTGAAGTAGTCCAAATCTGCAGAAGCAAACGAAGGTGGTCTTAAATCTGGGAGAGCTGTCATCCTGAAGCATGTCCTGCATTAGAAACAGGGGCCATCATTTCTAACATCCCATTTCTAATTCTAGGAAGCTAATGGGCCTTTGATGTTTATTTTTTTTGACCCTTACTTTTTATATCATTTTGATTATTTCATTGCTTCTAAATTTGCGATTTAAAAACCTCCCAAATAATAAAAAAAGAAAGTACAAAACAGAATGTATCAAGGAGCTGTAAATATTTAGAACTCAGATAAAGAAAAATTATGTTTAAGTTGTCAGTGAGTAGGTGCGGACTCAGGTAGACTTCAGTATGAATATGTAATATGTTATATAAAAGCAAAAAACAAAACAACCTGCAACCACAAAGCTTGGAATGTAAAACACTGCGCATTTTCCATATAACAAATAGGAACGGAGAGGCCTCGGGAGGCATCCTAGCCGAGGGGAAGCTAAGGAGCTCACAGGGTGGGGATCAGAGAGTCGCCAAGCAGACCGTGCTGAAGGCTCTGTTTTCTCTGACTTCGTGACCAAGTGGACCTGCAGAGCCCAGGCCACCGCTCTTGCTAACCACTTCAAAGCGTAGCTGCAGATGTTCTTTCTTCTGGCTGGCCATTCAGAGAAGGCACCAGCCTGCCAGGTTCTAAGGAGTTCTCCACTCGATGCGGTTTCGCCTAATATCTGAAGAGAGGGATTTCTTTATTACACAGAAGCAGATCTGCATCCAATCCCAATGGTCACTTTGAGAATTTCTTTATCTAAAGCCAACCTTCTTATGAGAGCGTTAAAATGTCATCTCTGTCACTTCAAGGGATGCGGGCCAAAACTGTCAAATGTCAGCAGGTGAACTGGGGGTTTTAAGAAGGCCATTCCATTTCTTGAAAAACAAAACAAAACACCCCCCCCAAAAAAACCAAGATTTTTTTTAGGACAGCAGTTTGGGGGTTTTCTTTTAACTTCGAATTGTATGCATTTTATTCAGATACTGTCTGTTAAAATATATCTACCACAGGTTTGGTTGTTGGAATCTTCATCCTTCCCATCCGTAGTATCCGAGAGCTATTCAATGACGAGGAAACTAGGCCCACTTCAGCCATTGCCCTCGAGCAAGATCACCTGACTAGGAATGATCTCCCCAAGGCTCAGTCTGGGGGGCCTTCGGCTGTCTGTCTGCTCCCGCGAAGATTTACAGCCCTGCAAACGGAGCGGACTGGAGGAGCGCGGGCTTGGTGCTTTGTTTGGGAGTCTAGTGAGTGGTAAGGCCCCTGTTAGTAAACCGCCTGAACTAGTGTGAGAATTACCGCGCGGTGACACGAGACCCTCTTTAACATGCTGTCCTTAAAGTGGCGCCAACGGACTGTCTTCACTTTGTGAACAATCCCGTATCTGTGAAGTGCAACCGAGCACCCTCCACACGCAGGAGGCCCCGTGAGACCAACTGGTTAGCGCTGAGCTCCCGGCGGAAAGGGTGACGCTGGGAAGCCACCCCGAGGTGCCTGGGAGAGCCGTCCGGAGGTCTTGGCCGAGAAGTGCCAGCCTTGAGGCCCCCGTGGAGCTGTCCTCGGCTGCGCACACGGCCCCGGAGCGGAGGCCGCGCCACCGCAGCCAACCACCCTGTCCCAGACACAGCCAAAGTGGCCCACTCTGTGCCTCCAGGAAAGGAAGCCCTCGTGCACCGAGCGGACACAGACGGTCGGTCACACGAGTACGCGTGTGCCCTGAGGAGACGCTGACGAGGGGAAATACGCAAGGAAGGGAAGTGTGGGTGGGGGGAGAAAGGAATGGATCCTCCTGCCCAAATCAGTGTCTACAAAGACCTCCCTGGAGAAGGGGCACTAGGTTTCCGGGGCCACATTTGTGGGGTGCGGGGAAGCCAGACGCCTGGGCTCCGATCGATCACGTGGAAGGCCTGTGTCTGGCCTGACTGACGAGGGAGAGGCCAGGGCGGCTGGAGCTGAGTGTGGGCCAGAGGGGCGGCCAGCTCCCGGGAAGGCTGGCTTTGACTTCAGGAGGAAGTGTTGGAGGGACACTGAATGCAGGGCAGAGTATGCTCTCAGAGGGCTTTTTTGCAAACCGCTTGACCAGTAGTCTTTTGACTTAATTAGTGTGTTGAGCAACCTGGGTCTAAAGAAAGAATATTGCAGCCATTGAGAATCTTTTGACTTTTTAGGATTTCTACTCAATTGAATTGAGAAATGAAATACCTCCTGGAACACCAGAACAAGGAGGTTCTGCTGCTGCCCCTGCCAAAGCAGATCGGGCCCACCTCTGCACACCTGGTTCTCAGATAACGTACTCGCTTTCTCTGCCCCGCTGTTTCCTTTCTGCTAAACAGGAGTATAAGCTACCTGCTCCTTCCTAACCTCTAAGTGTCTGTGAATCAATTTCAGCTTCTTGTAGGCCAGCTACTACGTGCATCAGTGAAACACCATTATCATACTTTCCTCTAACAATATCCTGCTACTCATGTCCTGAAAGGACATTTATAATAGTCCATTGCTTTTATAACATATTTTTCCTTTAAAATTGTTTTTACATAATACTTATATTAAATATTAGTTTATATAATAGTTTTATAACATTTTTCTTCTCCTGCACTTAGCAATCGGAAGCAAACAAAAGAAAAAAAATCACAAATGTTTCAGTACATTATTTCTACTGAATAAAACACAAACGTTTTAAAAATTCAAAACAAATCCACGAGTTATAGGAATATTGTTAATATTGCAGAAAAAGTCAAACTATAGCAAATTCTTCAAGAAAACTGTGACACACACACACACACACACACACATATACAAGAAAGGCAGGCCAACCCCAGAAGATGCAAACTGACCACTCAACAGCCTAACGGAAGCAACAGCTGGGGCTTAGCGCATTGCCTCCTCCTACCTACAGGAATCTGTGAATGTGCATTTGGAAAATAAAATATTCACTGGATTTCAATATAAAATACAGAACTCTTATCTATACACAAATGTGTCTGGTGGGTACTTATAAGAGCAATACCTTCAGGTGAACAAGCGGCCATCTAGCTCAGAAGCAAAAAAGCCCACATGGAAGAAGCACACCAGCCAGTGCGATCACGAGGTGTCAAAGGGACCAGGTATAAGGCATCATGCAAAAAAAATTATATATATATACCATAGTGAATGAAGGGGGAAGCGCAGTGTGGAGACCCAAAGCCCATTTGTCGGCCACTGGAGACCACTAGAGGGGTTTAGGAGGGGAGATGGGTCAGTCAGAGTGCGAGGTAGTACCGATGAAGAACACAGCTTTCCCCCAGATCCTGGATGCTTCCTCCCCCCAACTACCATGATCCGAATTCTACCTTGCAGGACTGGATAGGGCAGAGGTTGTACACTGGTGCATATGGGAGCTGGAGGCACAGGGAATCCAGGGTGGATGATACCTTCAGGACCAAGGGTGTGAGGGGCGATGCTGGGAGAGTGGAGGGTGAGTAGGTTGGAAAAGGGAAACCGATTACAAGGATCCACATGTGACCTCCTCCCTGGGAGACGGACGGCAGAGAAGGGGGTGAAGGGAGACTCCGGATAGGGCAAGATATGACAAAATAACAATCTATAAATTATCAAGGGCTCATGAGGGAATGGGGAGCGGGGAGGGAAGGGAAAAAAAAGAGGACCTGATGCAAAGGGCTTAAGTGGAGAGCAAATGCTTTGAAAATGATGAGGGTAAAGAATGTGCGGATGTGCTTTATACAATTCATGTATGTATATGTGTGGATTGTGATAAGAGTTGTATGAGCCCCTAATAAAATGTAAAAAAAGAAAAGGAAAAAAAAAGAGCAGTACTTTCTTGACTTGGAACATTGTCATTAAAAATAGTCTGCCGCTTTCTTCTTCCCACTGGGTGCCGGGCTCCCAGCCACAAAGCCAAACCAAGAGGCTCCGTTAATGCAGGTGATGGAGGGCAACTCTTCTTCGAATATTTACTCTGTATTTCTCTTGAAGGCTGACTCAAAGCAAAATCTACTTTGAAAGCTGGTTCCCAGGAATTCAACCGGTGCAATCAGTGAGAGGGAGGCTGTTTCAAAGTTTATTTCCGGTTTGTAGCTTAGATAAGGGTTCCTGGTGGCACAGCGGTTAAGCACTTGGCTGCTAACTGAAAGGTTGGCAACCCCAACCTACCATCTGCTTCTCGGGAGAAGGATGTGGCCCATCTGTCTGGGTCAAGATTAAAGCCTGGGAGCCCGCTGGGCAGCTCGACTCTGTCCGATGGGGTCAAGATGAGTTGATGGCAGTGGGATTGGTTTAGAATATATTCATTTAGCACGGAGTGTGGTAAAATGAAGAGAGACAATTAAATGAACCCTG
The DNA here is from genome assembly GCF_050624435.1 of Tenrec ecaudatus. NCBI lineage: Eukaryota > Metazoa > Chordata > Mammalia > Afrosoricida > Tenrecidae > Tenrec > Tenrec ecaudatus. The sequence continues at coordinate 123,982,425 of NC_134539.1, read as the reverse complement.
TTCTATTCAAAGGGAGATAGTAACTTAAAAACCCCCATTGACAGGTAGCCGTGCAAGAGAAAATGAAAAATGAAAAGGAGCGTAGAGATTAGAAGGGGGCAGAATTCTATGTATTCTAAGCCAACTTGGAAGAATGACGCTGGTCATCACGCACATTCTTTTCGACTCTGGAAATGAACTAGCCTTTAAGCACAGCCTGCCCCGGTGTAGGGCGCATCGGTGGCAATCTCCGAGCTGAAAAAGCACGAGCTCCAGCTCGGTCATTTCCTACACGAGGCTGGCAGATCGGGACAGCTTTCTGCCAAGCTTGAAACGCAGAAGTGCCGCCATTAAGAGGATTCAGTGAGCGCGTATATAATAAAGTGCACAGCATAAGATTGGTAGCTAGTATGTTTTAATCCCTCAATTTTACAGAGAATTTAAAGCCTAGCAAGGTAAACTGGTTTGCCCCAAATCTCACAGTCACACCCCTCGAGTCACACTTCAGTCCCTGGCCGCGCACTCAGCTGCGCGGTTCATTAGAGTCTCCTCTCCCTCCCTAAGAAAGTCCATTTCAGATGCTGCCTACAAATAAGGTAAAAAGGCAGAGACGTTAACTACACGTTGACTAATAGACAAAATTAAGGGGCAAGCAGAGACATTGAGCAAAGAGGCATTTGTCCGGGAGGTGTTCCCCGTTACAGGCAAATGCTAAACGACCGCCCTTCCCATGGGGGCCGACGCCTTAGGTCTGCACCGCTGCCCCAGGACGTCGGGGCAGCCAGCTGAGAAGGCAGAGGTGAGAGTTCAAGGCTTGGTGACCCTCTGGCATTCCCTCAGGTCCTCCTGCTCTTTTGCCCAACAGGAAGTCAGGTTCATTTCGAGCTGTCCCTCTAAGCGTCGTTTATAAACAACCCGGCAGCAATGACATACTAGAAGCAGAATTTAAAGAATATAACCAAGCGATAAATAAAACAGAAAATTGGACGGTGCCTAGCGCTCGTGTATTTTCCATAAACCAGGAGGAGAATATATTTGAAATAAAAACAAAAGTTACGAGCACAATCATTTAGTCCTTTTTATCAGTCCCGCCAAGTAATTAGGAGTTTATGAATTTTTTATGGCACATAAGGGCTAGACTCCGAACAGCAGTAGAAATTGACCCTAACTATACGAATCGTGGAAGATACAGAGGTGGAAAACCGGCAGGAGGAAACCGGAGGAGAGGAAGAGACGAGGATTCGGGCAAACGGAGGGGAGACCTAGGACTGAGCCGTGGCCCTGGCAACCCTGCACGGGGACTCGAGAATAACTGGGGACGGACGTGAAGGGACAGCTCTGAGGCGAAATGGAGCGGAAAGCAAGACAATCCGTCGGGGCCAAGATGGGAAGTTCTGAAATGGAAAGGAAATAGACAGAAAAAGTAGCAGTTCCTCTTCCATTGCAACTCAAAACTGAGAATATATCTTACAAAACAGACATCACTGCCGCCCACGAGAAACTTTAAGAATAAACACGCAGGATCCGCACCAAGGCAGAGTTGCACGAAGGCCTGGCCCTGCACATTGGCTGACGCGGAGACGAGCAGCATTATGTCAGACAGCTCTGTGTTCTGTTTGGAACTCGTCGGAGGCGCAGTGTCAAGAGACGTTTCCCCCGTGTCTGAGAAATGTGAAAGTGGTGCTGCCAGTGGAAACCCAGCTCGTGTGGGTCTTACGAACTTGTGCATCATGTGAATGACTAGAGCGGCAGGTAAGGAGCATGTGGTTGCCTGCAGCTCCCGGGGAGTCACGGCAAGTACAGGGCTGCGATTGCTCATTTAATCACCCTTCGAATACCTTCACATGGCCAGCGAATAACAGCCCCTTTCGACAAAGCCTGGCTGCATCTTTGTAGACAAACAGGCTGCTAGAAGATTTCAGAGAGAATGACACGTGGGCTTCTTCAAGAGTCTTCTCGGTGACGAGAGGCGTGCACCGAGAAAGGCCGGGTGCAGCAGAGCGCGTCTGGGAGACAAAGAGAGCTGCAGGTCAGGGAGGGTGTGCGGACCAGGCGGAGGAATGCCGAGCTGCAGTGTGAGAGGACTCTACAGTGTACGCCATGTGTCCCTACCGCCACAGACCCCACGGACAGACTCAGTCAGAAAGTCGGTAGAGAGGGGCGCTCGCACACAACTCCACGTGTCGTTTCCACAAAAAGAAGAAGAAAGTCTGACTGCTGTGGACTGAAAGCTGATTAATATGCAGTCGACCAAGGCCAATCCTGAACATCTGCAGAGGCGCCTGCTAGACTTGCGGACAAATGTATCAAGCCCCTGTAGATAGAAGAAGCCGGTGTGGGCAGAAAAGACAAAGAGGCGATACATCTCTTATGTATACGCGCCAGTAGCTCAAAGTTACTAGTGAAAAACAAAACAAGATTAGTCAGAGGGAGACAAAGGGCAGAAAAAGAGAAGATATGAGAAAGATTGATAAAACAGTGAATGGCCAAGAGAAAGCCTGCTGGGGCCTCACATTTACCTTTTCCTTTATGCAAACATGAAATTTTATGTGTGGCTTTACGATAGTAGAGAGAAAAAAACATATTTAAAGCAAAAGGGAACCATTTTACACAGTATTTTATTAATTCATTGAGCATGCTTAAATCAAAAAACTTAGTATGACTCCCAAAGACGCCAAGGATATCAAAATATGACCCTGCAGTAAAATCACTTAGGGAAAAATAGTCAAATGAAGGTCGTACCTCATCTTTCAGGGTATTAAGCAGGCCTGGTCAGAAAGGAAGCACATTTCTTTTCTGATTCCTGTATTCAAAAGTATTCATGATTTCTGCATTATCATTCCCCTCTAGAGTCCACAGCTAGAGACAGAACATTCTAATAACAAATACACTGCTTTACACGCTTCTTCCCCATGGGGTTTTCTACAATAGACTCTTGATTCTTGGTCTGCTTCTTTGCCCAGCTTCAGATTATTGCCTAAAGAATTATTCTGAAGAACCACTAAACTCTATGTACGTCTATCTATGTGTGTATAGGTACACAGACATATTAGCTACACACAGAGACACACAGACACACACACGGCCCTCCTTATTCTCAGGTTCTGAATCTGAGCATGGGGATGGAAAGCATGGGGGTGGGGGTGCAATTAGGTGGTCAAACGACCCTTCAAAGGCTAAACATACCGCCATCAAGTCAGGCGGGACGCACAATGACCCTACATAAGATTTCTGACACTGTCAATCTTTACAGGAGCACATGGGCAGCCTCACCTTTCTCCAGCAGAGTAGCTGGGGGGTTTGAAGTGCACGCCTAACCTGGACCACCACCAGGACGGGACGAGAGCCAGAAGGAAGAGAGATGTGCAGTTTACATGGCATTGGTGTTGTATTATATTAATTACATGGGATGATGTGTGTGGACTAGAAGCAAATTCCTTGTCATTTCATAAGAGGGGGCTCTAAATATTTTTTGGAAAAATTCCATTTTTCTTTCAATTCAATTTTTCCACGAACTTGTAGAAGCCCCTGAGGGTTTGAGCATGCTTGGATTTTGATACAAAAATGGGATAACCTCATGTGCGTGTGTGTACGCAAAATCCACATCATGTTTGGAAAAGAGAGGTCACTGATGTTTCCTTCTCCCACTTCCTTTCCCTGGGTGGCGAGAAATCTTAACTCATACAGTACTTTGGCTCTCTTCAAATCACAAGATAAAAACCTGAATTTGGATGCTGAAGTAGATCATTGGTATGGACTGAATTATGCCCCCACCCCCACCCCCAAATCTGTGTTGTAAATCCTAACCTCTCTGCCGGTGGCTACAATCCCATTTGTTATGTTAATGAAGCACTATTAGGATAGGGTGTATCTTGAATTAATCTCTTTTGAGAGATAAAATGAAAGGTTAAATGGAAACTAGCAAGCAGAGATGGGGAAACAGATGTCAAGCCACGTGAAGATCGTTCAGGAGGAGAGCCCCAGGGAGACAAGAGCCAGCCTCCCCCTAGAGCTACGCCCTGAATCTGGATTGCTAGCTTCCGGAACTGTAAGAGAATTACATTTGTGAACACCCACTGGTGATGTGCCTGCTCTGCCAGCAGTAGATAACTAAGACCATCATATTTAACAATATTTTAACCCGGGTCCAGGAGCAACCTAAGTGTCCTTTGGTAGAATGAATTGTAGTCAATGGGCAAGGTAAGTTTTATGGAGTAAAGGCACTAGGACCACCACACATCTGTCCCATCACCCCACTGTGGCGGCCTGTACATCATGTCATGCCGGAAGGTAGGTCTCTGGTTTTCCAAATACCAGCCGGGTCACCCATGGGGAACAGGCTTCAGCAGAGCTTCCAGACTAAGACAGGCTGGGAAGAGGGACTTCGTGATCCACTTCTCAAAAATGTGGCCAGAAAAATGCCGTTTCACTCTCAGCAGGAGATTGCCTGTGGGCTGGAAGGTGGGCCCTTCGGGCTGGAGCCCACTCAGAACGCAGCTGGGGAGGAGCTACCTCCGGAGGGCAGCAGGGCAGCGTGGGCCTCGGCAATGGGGATGGAGCGAAGCTTCTCACCGAGGTGGCATCCGCTGACAACCAGAGCGTGGCTGCAACGCACGGACTGTGGATCGGTTCAGCAGCCCTGGCACGAGTGAGCGGAAATGAACTGGTGCTGCCAATTTTAATGGGGCAGTCATATGATCGATCATGCCGGGAGTGACAAAGAGGAATTAGATCGCCTGTATTACCAAAAAGGACATGCTCAGATATATTGGAATATAATGCTCTCCGTGATACGATAATATCCGCAAGTCTATAAGGAAGACCAGTTAATATGACTATTATTCAAATTTATGCACAAACCACTAATGCCAATAATGAAGAAATTAAAGATTTTTACAACTTCTGCGGTCTGAAATTGATGAAACACGCAATCAAGATGCCTGCATAATTACTGGTGCTTGGAATGCAAACGTCGGGAGCAAGAAGGATCAGTAGTTGAAAAATATGGTCTTAGTGAGACAACAGACATGGGGGATCCAATGATGGGATTTTCTAGGGCCAACAGCACATTCACTGCTAGTAGCTGCCCCACCCCCAGCGGCATCAACAGCGATTATGCGTGTGGACGCTGCCAGATGGAATGCACAGGAATCAAATTAACTAGACCTGTGGAGATCTGTGGGACGTTTCTTGATGCAGCTTGACACCATCAGTCCGAACACGGCCATGGGCCAACCTCAGAACAGACCGCCAATTGCTCATATGCAAGTCAAGTTGAAAGTGAAGAAATTTAAAACAAGTCCATGAAAACCAAAATACAATCTTGAGTACATTCCATCAGAATATAGACCCCTGACGACCAAAGCCAAGATGAGTTGTGAGGTGACACTGTGGAAATCGTACATACAGAAAGCAAAAGATCATGAAGGAGACACAAAGGGTGTTAGGAGGGACCTTGAAACTGGCTTCTGGCTCTATAGCAGCAAAAGTGAATGAGAAAATGATGAAGTAAAAGAGCTAAAGAGAAGATTTCCGGTGTCAGAAATCAAAACCAAAGAAAGAGGATCCATTGCATTGGGCAAATCTGCTACAAATGACCTCTTTAAAGGGTTAAACAGCAAAGACATCACTCTTAGACAAAGGTGTGTCTGAGCCAAATCATGGTATTTTCAGTGACCTTAGTTAGTTGCATTCAAGGTAATGAATCAGAAAGGCCAGAGAATCGATACTTCTGGATTATTGGGCTGGTGAAGGCTATCGAACAAACCATGACCTTCCAGAAGAACGACTAAGGCTGTCTTGGAAGAAGGACAGCCAGAAAGCTCCTTGGAAGCAAGAATGGTGAGACTGCGTCTCATGCGCTTTGAATTAGTTATCGGGACGGACCAATCCTGCAGCAGGCCAGGGTGCTTGGCAGAGAGGAGGTGAAAAGGGCCTCGGTGAGATGGACGGACCCCGTGACTGCAACAAGGAGCTGAGACACGGCAGGGGCTGTGAGGGTGTGTAGGACTGGCACCTGTTTCGTTCTGTGGCACAGAGTGTTGCTGTGAGTCGACATCAATTCAGTCTCCCTGACTCAGCTCTCTGGTCACCGTGGACTATAAGAAACTGGCCGAGGAGACCTTCCGGCACCAGTCAGTTCACAAAGCCCATGCAGGGCTTAGAACCAGTCTGAAATGGCTCCGTCGTGATGGATGAAGCCAAATTGGAACGGACCTGAATTTGTACCAGAATAATAATAATGGGGAAACTGAGGGGTCGAAGGCCTGGAGTGGAAAATGCGGAAGAGCTCATATGAGCTCTTTCAAGAGCCTGGTGTGGGCGATTAGATTATCATCCGAGCTGTGGAGAGTGACACACATTCAGAGCTACGAGGTTGGCGGCCATTTGTGAGCTGGGCACAACTGTTTCTGACCCTGCCAATCAAGAGATTGAGTTGCTATGCAACCCACAGGCTGTCCTTGTTTCCTAAGAGGAAAATTCCGTTTCTAGCAGGGCAATCACCCGTCATTTTTCCTGTTCCAGTTACCATCCTGCTATCCCTACAATTTTTTAAACCGGGTTAATTCCAGTTTTGCTTTCTGGCCAAGACTGAACTAGGAAGAACCATTTCAAAACTCGATTCAGCACAGAAATAGGCTATGAATGAGTTACAGGGAAACAAATTCTTAGCACGAAAGCCCCGGAAAAATGTCTGCAAAAAAGTTCGTGGGTCAGTAAAAAGGAGAGGCAAAATTGCGAAGTTTTCAAAATCGTAACATTGTGTGTGGACAAGGCCCCACATGAGCTGCAGGCTCATTTTACCACTTGTGCCCATTTTGTACCCCAGCCCTCTCCTTTGGGGCTGCTCCAGGGTGCTGCCCACGTGCAAGGCCGGCCGGAGCACGCACGCGTGACTGGACGTGGGGGGCGACAGAGTCACCACATCTGCTCCAAAGGCATTCCAGAATTTCAAGGTGCGACCGACCATTACCATCAGCGCCCCGCAGCACTCACTTCAGATTTGAACATGCTGCCCAGTGCCATCCCTGGTCAACAAAGCGCAAGCCTGAAGAGCTCACCAACCATTAACCGCTTGCAAAGACTCGTCTTAAAATGCATACCCCAAAAGGCCAGGTAATACCAGAGCTAGAAATACAGGCGATCTTCTACAACAGAGGATGCACGCTTCTCGCATAAGACTTGGCTTTCGAATGCCAAGAGGGAACTTGGCTTTTAGAAATGGGGCCCAGAGGTCCGGCAGCAGAAGCCCTGGCGCGAGTGGGATTTGGTTTGCAAGACAAAAGGAGGAACACACGCTTCGAGCAGATGGGAAGTAAAAAATAGGCACGTTATCCTTACCTGCATTAATTTTCCTTCTGCGGGGATGATTTCAGCCACACCAGCAAACACACCCTCCAAGGTGAGATTCGGTTTTCCCGTGGGGTCCATTTTCAGGGGGATCACTCTGATAATAGCTTTCTGCTCTGCTGATCTTTCAGACTCTACCGCGGCTGCTCCTACCAGTCCTGTGCGTCCAAAGCCTGCCTGGAGGGTGGCCATCAGCAGCCAGGGCCAGAGGGCAGCCAGCGGCAGCTGGTGGCCACCACTCATGCTGCCAGCCGCAGCAACGCACTCCGGCCAAACATATTGCTTCCGCGGCTAATACCAAACGCAGGCCCCAGATCCAGAGAAATGGAGGGAACAGGAACTTAGGCTTCCGTTTCAGAAAGCCAAGTCGTGGTCTGGGCTCTTTTCCTGAAGCATAGTCCCCCAAACAGGTGGCCTTCCTGATGAGGCAGAGCAGAGATGTTTTCAGCCTACCTCCGCTGCAGGCAGGTCCCTTTCTGCCATCTTCACCCTGCGAAGGAAAGAGCGCACGTCTCTCTGGAATCTCCAACTTTGCTGGAGGTTGACTGTCAGTCACATCGTGAATTTTGACGTCAGATCACTCGGGGTGGGTTTTCCATATGTATCAAGTCGCCGAGCCACCGGACCCGACGTTCATGAACAAAACAAGGCCAAGTCGGTGGCTAAGGCCATGCATCCAAGTAGCGCATGAAGAACCCCAGCTCCGGAAATGAAGAAGTGACCTCTTGCAAACCAAAAAATGTGCGAATGGTCAATGACCAGAAAGGTCAAGGTGATTTCTTCATTAAGCGGGAGAGGGAAGCAAACAGTGCTGTAAAATCTCAGCAACGATGCTACAGCAGGCATCGAAGAGTTTTCACATGAAGCTGTATGTCCCTACAGCCAAAGTCCTAGGCCCGCTGCACAGAAAGACTTTTCGTGAGCTTGGACATACTGTAATTTGGGGGGGTGGGGGGTTCTACCAAAATCTGCCTAGAAATTAAGTGACAAATGCCCATGTCGTCACATTTCACGCTAATCCAGAGAATCACCACTTTCCCCACTTTCTTTCCAGTCCAAAGTCACCTTTCTGCCTCCATGATCTTGATCTCTCAGGGTGTCCGGCCTTATTCTCCAGCCTGAGAATGCTGAGCACTCTCATTTCCCATGGAAATGACTTTACTACCCAGATCTCATAATCTGTAATTTTCTGGGTCCATGAGAAACACAAAGGACGATTCCGAACACGCTTTCAAATTCCTTGAGGGGGTAGGGGACAAAGTAAAGGGGGTCGAGGGAGGTGATCAGTCACCGGCTCTGTGCTGAAGCCCCTGAAAAAGGACAAATAAGCCCGAGTGTTGTACTTCTGGCTGCTCCTGGGCACGTGTGAGAAGCTGGGTCTTGGTACAAGTAGCGAGTCCGATTTTAAAAAATGCACCCCTAAGTAAATATCAACGGACTTCCCCCACAAAACCCGCTTGTTCAGGCAGAGGTCAAGCAAAAAAGAAAAAAAAACCAATCTTGTAAAGTCTCCAGACTACGTGCTGAAAAGCCAAGCAACTGACCATAAATCTGTTACAGAGATCCTTTTGTTTTATTGAAGCAGAAGGGAAATTTAAAATAAAGAAACATTTCCCCCAAGCAATCTGCAAACCTGTTGCGCTGCCGGGCCCACTGGAATCCACGGGGGATGAGTCAAAGTCAAGTATGCTTTCAGGGATCCTGCTCAGAAAAGGTTTCAACTGCTGCACCGAGCACAGCCCAGTCTTCCACCTTCTGACTCTGCCACCAAACCAACTGGCCCGCAGGGCAGGTGGCTGCCGAGGAGCTCCGCAGCCTGAAAAAGGAATCCGTGCAGGTCAAAGGCAGAAACTTGGTCCAGGGTGAGAGCTAGTGTCCCCAGGAACTCTGAAAATACTTAGAGGCTCCAAAATCATTGCTGAAGTCTCCTTGCTAACAAAAGGTCTTTCTCCCCGAACAGCATGTGAAATGGTCAAATCTTGAAAGAGATAAGATGAAGCAAAGTAGCCAGCACACCGGCAACAATTCCCTACCAGGAACACAGGAAGAAGAAAAAAATCCCAGGAGGAGAAGACTGTATCTCTGAATCATGGATGGACTTGCAAAGTTCCGAAGGATTTCCAGTGCTTCTCCCTAGAGGAGGAAGCCTGTGGTCTGTAATTGGTATTCCAGCTCTGACTCCCTCCCCTGGGACTGCAATCACACTCCCTACCTGCTGACACAAAGTGAGGGTGGAGCAGCTAGAGGCACCCACCCCCACCCCCACCCCCCCTCCTGGCTGGCCAGGGCAGAGGCTTGGGTGCGCGCACGCACACACTCGGCTGTTCTTTCGCTCTCTCCGCTCGCTCAGCTCCTCTACTCCCTCTATCGAGCCGAAGACAAACTGCATCCAGTTCAATCCGCAGCGTTTGAAGAAGCAAAGGACCCCTGTAAATTCGGGTCTCTCAAAGAGACATCCAAACAGATTCTACACCCAGCAGAGGCTAGATGCTGGTATTGGAACGAGGCACCCAGGAAACAATCGAACGGGACACAAGGCTTTATAAAGTGATCCTGCGCCGTAGCACTGACGGCTGCCGTGGGTCTGCTATGGGACAGGGCCCTGGCTTTATTGATTCTTCAACTCTGTAGGGAGCCTTCCCCGAGGTTGATGTCAGAGGCCTCCTTAGTGAAATGCTGCACTGGCCCAGGCCTCTGCCCTCCATCCAGGGGGGCCGGCCTGTACCTGGGAGCTGAGCGAAGACGGAAACCACACTTCATGAGAAGAGTGTAGGCAGAAAGGAGCCTCGCTGTTGGCAACTATGCGCATTCATGGGATCTCGTCGCTAGAAATAATGCAAAAGTTCTGTTTCCAACACTTCCCCAATAGTTGACATTTTGGTTAGACATTTTGTTTTCGAACTACTGCCAACAAGCTTTCAACATTACACCAGCTGATCTTCTGTAACATGTGGATATGGTAATTACTTTGTAGGTGCCTGTAAATATCCCACGGTACCTCTGAAAGCAAGAGGTATGAGCAAACCGTAAACATTACCCCCTACAGATCACTTAAGGGGGTAGTTGCAGATTTCTAAGCGCAAAAACTAATACAGCACAGGAAGATGTATTCTGAAGTACAATCTTAATTTAGCACTTTCCCTCTTGGTTGGACCGTAAGAACATAATGTAAGAAGTACAATGTTGTTTTGTGTGTGTGTGGGGGGGGGTGTGTGTTTTGTAGCCTCTTTCCTAATAATTAGAAATAACTCTAATTCCAGAAAGAGAATTTTAAAAATACCTATGGATTTTCATTTATATATAGCACATGAAATAGTGTAGCAGAACTAGTAAAAATATATCTACTTATAGCTACTATACAAAATTTTAGATACAAAGTAATCTATGCATAGGCTTTATCTATTCATGCTTGGAGCTTCCAAGGGAATGAAGAGATCAAACCCACAGTGGACACACGCACAGCTGAGCGGAGGGCAGACACTCTGAGATGTGCTGACCTATCTTTAGGAAACCCCCAAATCCGAGAAGATAGCAAGTATCATAAACCCGGGGAGCCTGAAAGAGTCGGGATCACCAAACAGCTCTCTGTAATTTAGTGTGCTGGCCTATTGTGTTCATCTGAGTCATCAGAAGTGACAAGCAAGAAAAAAACCATTCTCCAGCTTCGAAGTTTTGGAATGGTAGTTTGAGAAAACTTGGTTTGATGAAATGCAGAGCTACAGACAGCGGTCCCTGGGTTACTGACGGCCTAGGCAGGAGCCCTGGGGGGGGGGGCTGCGGTTACTCATGGGGCTGTGAGCCCATAGTCGGCAGTTCAAGCCCACCAGCAGCTCCTGGGGAGAGAGACTGGGCTTTCTACTCCCATCAACAGTTGGTCTCAGACACCCATGGGGTGGGGGTGGAGAGCGGTTATGCATCAGCACTGACTGGGGGGGGGGGCGGCAGTGAGTCTTGAGAGGGGGATGGCGAAGGAGGATGCGGGGGGGGGGGGGACGGGGAGCTAACAGTGAGCCCAAGAAGAGAATGGTCTGCGACTGATTGTGATCCCACAGCTCTTGTTAATGTGACTGGATGATTACGGTGTATGACATGTGAGGTGTATGCCAATAAAACTATTTTTTCATTGATAAGATGAAGCACAAGACTTCTCCAGAGATGCAGGAAGACATACTCACTACAGTAATGAAATACCTAACGTGATACATCAAAAAGATCACTCTTCAGGATCTATTGCCACATCTGAATTAAGGAGTTACTGAAGATCACCGATCCTTTCAAAAAAAAGACCTAGGTTTTTAAAAAACAGCCTGGCTTTGTTCTACCCTTAATGCCGCTTTAAAGATTCCGTCTTTGCTCAAATGCAAAAAAAAAAAAAAAGAGGCCAGGGTCCAGTTTTAAGAGTCACTTCTTTCAAAGACAGTCTACATCTTCTTTTGACCTTTACTATTCGGATTAATGGTGATTGTGTTTTCTATTCGTCCCCAATCAAACAGCAAAAACCAAGCAAGTCGAGTCTAGTGTGAACATGCACTTTATTGTTGACTGATTAAAATGCTGTCTGTGCTTAAGGTGCTGGAATACTGAGGTACTAGACAGGAACCTGGCTGGTATGTGTCGGGCCCTACTGGCAAATTCACGAGAAGATTTTATTTCATCTGTTGTCATTTGACCCAACTCGGTGATGACAGCTCTAGTTGACAGGTTCCGTGCATGTGGACTGGGAGATCCAGCTCCTTGGTCTGCTGTGTTCACGTGTAAACCAGTCTGGAAAGCTAATAAGGCATTTCATTAATTAAGCCTCAAAACCAATAGACCTATGCCAAAATTCCTGCTGGACACACGCTCCTCACACCAAACACAAGGCCAGGAGAGGCCATTTCAGGGAAGGAGCATCCGCTTTTAAACATGAGGGGGGAAAGACAAGCTCCTTCATTTGAAAAGCGGGCCTCTTGTGCACATACTCTGCCAAAAGCTATAGTCTGGCCAAAAGACGTAGTTGTCTTGATAATTGTTTTTTCATCTTGAAAACCTAGCTAACAAAGATGAATCAATGCCCACCACGCAGACATCAACTAATCTAATCAGATGGACCAAAGTCACTTTCAGAACCTATTTTCATACCCAAATCGAATCGCTGTAGACCAATACAGAGCTTACCCTTTAAAAGCAACACAGAACAAAAAAGATCTTCCTAACAGTCAGGGCGTGACGTCACTGGAAGGCACAATGCAACGTTAGGGCTCAATTAAACCACACCCACAGTGACGCGCATGGGCCGATGCCAGATCACTAAGTGCCTCTTTTACTTTCTAATTCGTTTTATACTACTAGGACATCCTTTGTTTCCGAAAACGTGTATTGGAAAAACTGAGACAAAACCCAATACAAATGCTCTAGTCGATTCAGAGGGCTCCTTGCCATCACGCGACGAGCAAGAGAGGCCTCAACTCTGGGACTGGCCGTCCAAGACCTCTCTTCGCCTGAGCGAGACTTCAGAACTCGTCCCCCAGGCCCCCGACGCCGAGTCAGACGCCTACAGCGACGATAAATAACACTCCTGGGCGTCCCACTAGCCAACACGGTCTCAGAAGCTTAAGCCAATCAAAAGTTGTCAGAGGAGTAGCTTTTGCTAAAAGTCCACTTTTCCCAACACTTGTACAAAAAACCTTACATGGGTGAGGCTTGATACCAATCATGTGCAAAATCTAAAATAAGAACTATTCTGTTAAATCCCTTAATGTTTTTGTTCATACATTGTACATTTTCCCGTCAAAACAAAGATATCAGGCATGCTTCCTGCAATATTAATAAAAATGTGAGCATTAAAACATTTCAATCTACCAGCATTTATTAATATAATTATATTAAACAAGTTAAAGATTTTTCTTTAGAAGACATTTCAGTAAACAATGTCTTAACAAACCCTTCTTACCATGTATGATTATATATTATTAAAACTAAGGAGAGAAATGACAACAGAAGAATGCTCCCACTAATAAAGACGGCTCGGGGTAGGTACATGTGATGAGTGGTCCAAGTCCGGATACCTTGCTCTTCAAACAGAATGCTGGATTGGAGAGCAAGAGCGGTTCTTGGTTACGCACTGAGAAAATCAGCCCCGTCACCCCTTGCCCCAGGGAGGCCTGCAGACGTGGTGGCCTCAGATGCCTCCGTCGCTCACACAGCTTTCTTCAAACGGATCCTACGTGACATGAGAGAGGGACGGCACTCCCCTGTGGCAGGCTGCCCCACCAGCACATACACACCGCGCCTCGTTCTCCAGGACCGCAGGCGCCGCCAGGAGCTTTTGTGTGAAAGAGAGCGGGGCAGCAGAAAACCACGGCCCGGAGACGTTTAGTAGTTTATCGAGGTAAATTATCTGAACTGAACAGTTCTAGAAAAGACCAAAGTCTCAATTAACAAAACGAAAAATACTTTTTTTTTCCTTAACACAACTGAAAAAGTCCCAACAGTGTGTCGTGTGCAAGGCTAGTCTGCCTCCAGCTCCAGCTTGCGCACAGTGTCACGTGTGTCACCCATTCCTCATTCTTTCAACTCTTCCTCCTTGGGAAAGTGCTCCTGCTTGCAGGCCACGTCCACCAGCAGATGCAGATCTAGAAAGAGAGGGGGATTGTTTACTCAGTCGGAGCCTCGCAGACAGTAGACTTCTGTAGCCGTCTGCAAACACAAAGCACTGCTGGCCTAGTTCTCACCTGTAGCATTGGCTCTAGGATAATAAGGTCCCAGCAGTCTCAACGTGGGGGCATTCTTGTAACTCTAGGGCCCATGGATACAGCCTAGTGTAAAAGGGACCTACAAAATTTAATGTTTCTCTTCTCTCATGGATGTGGCCAAGCCTCTTTTCAGTTGAGTTGCCTTTTATGACAAGGGAAGAAGAAAGAAGCGGTGTCCAAGGGATCAGGTAAAACATACCCCACACAAGTGAAAATTCATTTCCTCCTTGTTACGGACACAGGTGAGGTTCGTGGGCGGCACACATGGTGTGCGACTGACTACTAACCTAGTTTGGCAGTTTGAACCCGCCTCATGGCACCATGGAAGAAGGGCTTATGGTCTGCTCGTGTAGAGACTACAACCAATCCCCATGGGACAGTCCCACTCAGTAACAACAGGGTTGCCATGAGCTGGAGTCAGCTTGATGACAATGGGTTTGAGTTACTTGTTTTATTTTTTCTTAAATAAGAACAGGTGGATGGGTTGTAAAAATCTGAAAAAGAAACAGATCCAGGGGGGAAAATGTTATAATAAGTAATCACGCTCAAGAAAACAATTCGTCCACAGTACGAATGGACCATATGAACCACAGCCTGGTAGCTAGGGGAAAGAGCCACTTAAAACTAAACTATCTGGTTAATAAGTAAAGCCAGCGGTTTCCCGGTCTTGCTTCACAATGGAATCACCTGGGATCGTGAAAAACACCGCTAACTGGGGCTCTCGTTGCTACTCTAATTTAATTGGTGTGGAGTGCAGGAGCCCTGGTGGTGCTGTGACTTGGGCATTGGGCTGCTAGCTGCAAGGCTGGTGGTTCAAGCCCTCCAACCTCTCCCTTTGAGAATGATGAGGCTCTCTCGCCATCAAAACTCACAGTGGGAAAGCCAGTCTTGGGCTGCTCTGAGTGGGAATTGGCTGGACAGCAGTGCGTGGTGGCGGCATGCGGCCTGAGCTTCAGGAGTTTAAAAGCTGGGCAAAGAGCGTATGAGGCGTGATGCCTAATTATGACCATCCTCTAAACACTGCAGCTCCAAAACCAAACCAGAATGAAAGACCATCTAGCAACTAGGGTGGCCATTTGGAATATGAAAGGACTTATGAGTGACCCTACTTTGAAAGCAGTGGGAAAAAACATTAAAAAGCAAGCAAGCAAGCAGTGGAGGGTCGTACCTTAAGACACTCACAAAGCTCCTATAGATCTCCTTTGGGGTGGGGGGTGGGGGGACGCAAGCTGGGGAACAGCAGCAACAACTCTTATTCAAGCTCCATGTTTGGGTTCTAAACATAGCATTTACCAAGCACGACTAGTCATAACCATCGAAACATCGTAAGTTTGTTAAAATGTGTCTCCATAATGGAGCTGCCAATCAGAGGTTGGAGAGTACAGAGAACTAGAAACACACAGAAAACCACAGCTGAGTCTGGAGCCACACGGGGCGCCGCTGACTACGAGCCAAAGGGAAATCTGCATACTCATCCGAGAACATCCCTGTTTGGGAATCACGGCCACTGAGTCACTTGAGAGACGAAAGGCTTTGAGGGGAAAAGGCGTTACACCTAGTCGTCTGGAAAATGTCCATTCCGACCAAGAGCGCCTGTGAGGCGTGGGTGCCGTGATCTTAGTGAAATCTCAGCCCTAACCAATAGGGACGAGAGGGCCGTCCTTTAGGAATAAATCACATTTTGCTTTTAAACATTTAGTTTAAAATGCTTAGGCACTGAGCTGCTAACTGCAAGGTTGGTGGATCAACCACCAGAAGGTAGGGTGGTGAAGTCACCACAGCAAGGCTACTGCTGGGTGCACTGTGCTCGGGGTCCCATCTCTGCGGAAGTCGGAGGAGACTCACTGTGATCAAGGGCCCCGTGTGCCCACCCTCTGTGAGTGAGGAGCAGGTCAGTCATGGGGCAGGTGCACACTCGCCGGGGAACCACCAGTCAGTATTGCCAAGGGCGGCTCTTCGTTGCTGTGGAGTTGATTCTGACTGGTGGTTGCCACGTGGGCAATTCTATGCCTCCCATCTCAGGAGTTAGAACTTTACCACTTTGTTATTTTGACCCAGGAGATAGTTCCTTCAGTCAATGTGTGCTCAAAGACCCCCACATAGCACGCCCGAGGCGGTGGTCAACAGGCCCCTTCTCACAAAGTGCACATCATTCGGAATCTCTGCCATCTGGATACCCAATCACTTTGGAGCCTGTCATTAAAAAAAAAAGTTCAAAGGAAACTTGGAAGTGTGGGAAGATGCTCCTACTTAAACCGGTAAGAAAATACTCCGAAATACTGTCACTAGAGCAGGGCCCTACAAAGTCCTAGGACATGAAACGCCCCTGTCGAAGGGACACAGGCAGTGTACTGATACTCCAACAGCCTTCCCTACACAACTTGGAGATAAAGGAGGCTCTGGAGGTAATTTAATCAAAACCTCTTATTTTAGCTGTGAATAATATCTTCGAAAGCTGGGATCTTCATGGGTGGGAGCTATTTTTAATGGTAGTAACAGTTGAACATGAAAGTGATACTTTAGGAATTTCACATTCTATTGTTATCAGTAATACTTTAATATACATACCCAGATAAAAAACATCTCGGGTCATGTGTGAGAACAAACCTAAGATTAAATTTTGGGTTGAGTGAATACCACTGACTCTCTGCAGGGCGACGCAGGCCAGCAGTGATCAGAGACTCCCCACACCGGCTCTGCAAGCCTTTTCTTTAGGCGGCGGCTGTGTCGTCTCTATGGCAACTGCACAATGGTCTAGCCCAGTGGCTCTCAACCTGTGCGTCCTCGTGACCCCTTTGGAGGTCTAATGACCCTTTCATAGGGATCGCCCAGCTCATCGCAGTAGCAAAATTCCAGTGATGAAGTAGCAACGAAAATAATTTTATGGTTGGGGGGGGTCCCCACCACATGAGGGGCTGCATGAAAGGGCCGTGGCGTGAGGGAGGCTGAGAGCCACTGCTCTAGCCTGTCCATGAGGCCGTCACAGACAATATGGGTGTGGCTATAAATATCATTTATAGAGGGTGAATTTCACATAATTTCTACGTGTCATGAAATATTCTTCTTTTGATTTTCCCCACAACCAATTAAAAATGTAAAAGGCTTTCTTAGCTTACAAGCCATATAAAAGAGAGGCAGCAAGCCACCTTTGGTTCATGGGCAGTAATTTACATCCTGTTCTAATAACATACACTAGAGATACAATCAAGAAGCATTTAACCCAAACAGGAGAAGATACCAACTCGCATACTAATATTGTAGTTCTCAACAAAGTTATTTATCTTCTCCAAAAAGATACATCAGTGGCCGGAAGGACATGGAAATATGTTCAACATCCCCCGATAGGAGGGAAACGGCTATCAAAACCACAATAAGGTACCATTTCCCACCCACACAGTGGGCAATGTGCTGGGCTGCTCACTGCCCAGCTGCTGTCAGCAGGTTGAGACCACCAGCCACGCCGTGGGCTAAAGGGAAGTCTTTCTAGTCCTGCAAAGAGTGACAGGCTCAGAAACCCACAGGGGCAATTCCACCCTCTCTTAGAAGGTCACTGTGATGCAGAATCAACTTGGTGGCAGTGAGTTTTGGGTGCTGCTTAGGATGGCTCTGACTGGAACTAAGAGCGTGAGCAGCAAGTGGAACCATCATCACAGACTGCTGGTAGGGAAGTGAAAATGGCCTCGCTGTTGAGGAAAGCAGAGGGCAGGGTCTCCACAGTTCCAGCACAAGTGCACGGAGTGACCGTGAGTCTCAATGGCACCACAGCAACTAACGGTGTGCTGCCATGTGGACAGACCTTGAAAACATGCTACACGAAATCCGCCCAGGGGTAAGAGACAGATAGTGTCTTATTCCATCATAGAAAAGCTCTAGCCTGGGCAAACCTGTCGAGACAGAAGCAGACTTCAGATCGCCAGGGGACGAGAGGACAAGCGAGGGTGTGTGTTCAACGCACAGTTTCTATCTGGGGAGACGGGACAGTCTGCGACGAGGCCGTGGTCACCGTACAACACGGTGAATGCAAAGGATGGCACTGAGTTGTGTTCTTGAGATGGTGAGAATGGAAAATTGCTCCATAAATAGTTGGGGATTTTTTTCTTTTTAGAAATCATTTTACTGGGGCTCTTACATCTCTTATCACAACCCATGCACTCATCCACTGTCGAGCGCATTCGCACGTATGCTGCCACCATCATTCTCAAAGCAGGTGCTGTCTACTCGAGCCCTTGGTATCAGCTCCTCATTTTCCCCTTCCTCCCCGCCCCACCCCAAGAAACCTTGCTAATTTGTAAGTTATTTTTATTTTGTCATGTCTTAAACTGTCAGAGGAAAGTTAAGGAGTAGCTTGATTCCCTAAATGTTCAAGTTTTACTTTGGGGTGACGGGGTGACCGATGAAACATTTTTTCCTAAGGATTTTAAAAAATTGCATCAGTTAGATACAAGTATAGCTGAGGGAGGAGGGGGGGAAGCAGTTCACTCAAACATCCATCTAGTCAGTAAATCATTGAGAGCCAGAGGTACTAATACCAACCCCCCGCCACTGGATTGATTCTGACTCAAAGTGATTCTACATAGGTTTCCGAGACTGTAAATCTTGGTGGGGCATACAGCCTCTCTCTCTCCCACAGAAGTGCTGGTGGACTGGAACCAATGACCTTGTCACTAGCAGCTCAAGAGTGAACACAACAAAATCCTTCCAGAAAGAGAAAAAAAAATGAATAGAAAATGTCAAGTAGAGATAAGACCTACAGAAGAAACATTAAAAGGGATAAGAAATAGAGACGGACAGCACGGTCAGAAGGTTTCTAAATATGAGCTAGCCTTTGGGCAGAGAACGGAATGAAATAAAGGGGCAGGGTTTGCAAAAGCTGAATGAAGCGCACTTCCAGCAGAGAGAATAGAAAGTGGGAAGGCATGACTATGTTCAAAGAATAGCAATGCCTGGAATAGATGAAGGATCTTGTAGACCACAGATATTTTACAGATTTTCCTCTAGATGTGATGGGAAACCGTTGGAGAAATTCAAACAGTGAAAGTTTTATCCATGTAAGCTCAGACGACTGCTATGGAGTCGGTCCCGACTTACAGACCCCGTGGGACAGAGCAGCACTGCCTTCTGGGTCCCAAGGCCATTCCTCGATGGGACGAGACAGCTGCACATTGATCACTGAGGAGCTGGTGGGCTCCAAGTGCTGACCTTGAGGTTAGCACCCTGAACTGCCGTCCACTGCACCTCCCAGGCCCCTAGGGTTGGAGAAAGGGTCCCTCTAACTCGTGTGTGGAAAAGGACAGCTGTCGGGGCCAGAAGCAGACGGAGGACGAGGCTCGCGTATCCACCCAGGGAACGGTGACAGTGGCGTGAACTTCAACAAGAACAACTCTGGTCATTTACACTGACACAGAACTGATGGGATTTACTAAATGGACTGAGTGGGGTGATGGAGGGAGTCCAAGAAGACTCTAATAATGTTGGTGGACTGGATGTGACTAGAAACATTATTTCTTGAGATAACTAAAATGAGGAGAAGGGTGGAATACGTGAAGTTTGAGAAGCCTCTTAGGCCTCCGAGTAAAGGCGCAGCAGAAGCACGGGGCTATCCAAGCCTGCCGTTCATGACATTGCCCCTGGAGGTCTGACCTGATGAGCCACCACTATGCGCCACACCGATGGCCTTGCGTATTCACAGTATTACTAGGTTCAGTTTCCAGACGAGGAAACGGAGAATCGGTAAATGGCAGAATCCAGTTTTTGCTAATATTAAAAGGCTTATTCCTATCCACCGTGCTGTGCTGTCTGTCTCTGATCAGCAGCATGTAAAGCTTACACGCTCTCTAGCTCTCACTTCAGGCGTCTTTCTGCCACAGAACTTGACACACGGCCACGTTTTTACCACTCTTCTAGCAAGGAAGAACAGGGCAACTTCACGAGTTGTATTTTACTTACCCTCTTTAGTTATACAGCTTGCTTCTTTTAAGACAGATGTTCTAGCTTCATCAAGAGTCATTTGCCCCTGCCTCTAATGAAATGAAAATATGATACTATAGTATAAGAATGCCAAAATTTCATAACTCTTTGTGTTTCACACCAGGAAGTCAAGGTCAACTAAGGCCTACTTTATCAACACTACTGACCAAAGCATAGGCATTATTTAGGGAAAACAAAGATAATTAATGTGGAGAAAATTATTATTTTAGCAGCGAATACCAGATTTCTCAGGGAACTATCTTTGTCAGAGGATATACTTTGATATGGTGCCCTGGGTAGGGAAGACGTCTCGAGAACAGTAGGAAATAAACAAGGCATCTGACTCCGTCTGCCAAGCAAGGCGAAGGAGTCACAGCTTGGGGGAGAACAGATTCAAGAAAGAGCAGCGAAGAAAGGTATGATGCGAATACACGGGGAAATGGTAGCAAACACATGACACAAAGTCCAACAGACAAGTATAAGGCTCGATTTAAAATGATTTGCTAAGGGAGCTGATATCAAAGAGTTCAAGAAGAAAATGTTTTGAAAATGATGGTGACAGCAATTGTACAATTATGTTTGATCTAGTTGAATTGTGGATTGTTATAAGATTTGTAAAGGCGCCCAATAAAATTGTTTCAAATTTATTTGCTGTATAATTTTCAGGAACGTGTGCTATATACAAAATGCCCAGGGGACTGTTTCAGGGGAGGAAGAATTCAAGAAAGGGGACTAAGTTCTGCCCCGGGATGACGTCATGGGACAGGCAGAAGTGAGCCGTTCTGGGAAGTGCCCCTGGGGAAACGGAGAAGCCTCTGTGAGCTCCAGAAATCTTAAGAATCATTTCTGTGTGAGGTACAGTTAGCTTGAGTCCATCATACTTAAGCCCCCAAAGCCAGGCTAGCATCTGGGATATAACAAAGGCATGTAAAACAAATACACCCTGTAAGCTCTTGCTCCTATGAGTTTTTTCTAGTCATGCTATTTTTTTCAATTAAAAATATTTTATTCAAAAATATAGTGAAAATTGCCCTATGCCCCGTGTTACATATAAAGGCACAGATTAGGTTAAAAAAAATCCTCCATCCTTCCAATTCTTTGAAGATGTCGTTTTCCAGCTTTATCACATCATTGTAGTCTTTTAAATATAATTATATTGCATAGCCTTTTCTTCTTTCTAGAAAGGGGTTTGTGTTAGATATATTGTGCAATAATTTGTTTCATTCACTCAACATACTCTGAACACTTTCTATCTTTCCAGGTCAGAACTTATCAAGCTTATTTATTTTCTTAAATAATTACACAGTATTTCATTGCATCAATTTTTCATAATGTACCTACTTCCTTACGGTCGAGCACTGATGCTTTGTCTAGATTGTTGTTACGATCAACAGCACTCTAGTGAGCGGACTTCTCTGAAGCAAGTTGGGGAAGGTGCCTATTTCTGAAGGTGAGAGCCCACAGAGGGTGTGCTGTGAGGTGCCCTCGGCGGTGGTGTTTGAGCCACTGCTGCCGCTACTGTGTCGATGCGTTTCTTCAAGGGCCTTCCTCCTTTTCGCTGCCCCTCTACTTTACCAAGATGATGTCCTTCTCCAGAACTGGTCTCTCCTGACAACACGTCCGAGGTACAAGCGATGAAGTCTTGCCCTCCTCTCCTGTGAGACTGCACTTCTTCCAAGACAGATGTGTGTCTTCTTCTTGAGGTCCATGATACTGTCAGTCCTCGTCACAAGCCCACAACTCAAAGGCACCGGTTCTTCTTTGATCTTCCTGATTCACCGTCCAACCTTCACGTGCATCTGAGGTGACTGACAATGTCACGGCATGGGTCAGGTTCACCTTAGCTATCAAAGTGACATCCTTGCTCTTCAACACTTTAAAGAGATCTTGTGCTGCAGATTTGCCAAAGGCACTACGTCTAGTGTGTCTTTTGATTTCTCAACTGCTACGTCCATGAACATTGACGGTGGATCCAAGAAAGATCAAGCCCTTGATGACGTCAACCTTTTCTCTGTTTATCGTGTCACCTATTGGTCCAGTTGTGAGGGCTTTGCTTTGTTTATATTGAGTTGCAATTTATCCTGAAGGCTGAAATCTTGGATCTCCATCTCTAGGTGCTTCACGTCCTCTTGGCTTTCGGCAAGGTTGTGTCATCTGCCTTTCACAGGCTCCTAATGAGTCTTCTTTCGATCCTGACGTCTCACTCTTCTTCCACCAAGCAGCTTCTTGGATCTTGCTCAACAGACAGATCTTGAATAAAGAGTATGAGGAAAGGACACAATTCTCATGCACAGTTTTCCTGACTTTAAACCAGTGTCCCCTTCCTTTGCTTCAATGACTGCTTCTTGCTCTATGCACAGTTTCTGCATAAACACAACGAAATGTTCTGGAATTCCCATTCTTCACAATGTCGTCCATAATCTTTTAGGATACAACAATTTCAAGCCATAGTAGAGTCCATAAAACACGGGGAACATCTTTCTGGCATTCTCTGCTTTCAGCCAAGACCCACCTGACATCAGCATCGATTGCCCTTGTGCCACGTGCACTGCTGAATCTGGCTGGAATTTCTGGAAGCCCCCTATTGATGTGTTGCTGCAACTGTTTTTGAATTTTCGTCTACAAAAAATTTCTTTGCACGTAAGACCAATGGTATTGTTTCATCATTTCTGCCTTTGATGTTGGTACAAATAGGGATCTCTCCCAGCCTTTTGGCCAGGCAGCTGCCTTTCACATAGTCTGGCGTGCAACTGAAGAAGAGCTGCCTCCTCAAAGCAGAGCAGCTTTCGGGCGGGCCCTGTGCCTTGCTGGTGGGGCCCTAACTGCACGGGAAGCTAAAGGACCACATCTGTGGGGAGAGGCAACGGAGACGCTCGACATCAGCAGCTAAAACCAGGCCAGGGGCTGACTGAGGGACAGACCACGTTCAAGAAGATTAAAACACGGGCATGAGAGCCACCTTGAGCACATCCCACCTGAAATTCTAAAACATCTCAAAAAGAGCTGTGACTCACTGAGCACTAGTGACAGAAGGCCTGAGAGGCAGTGGGTTGACATCAAGCACAGAATACAGGAACGACAGCAAAAGGTCATTAAAAAGACTGGAAAGAAAGAAAAGATCAAAGTAGATGTCAGAAGAGACTCTAAACTTGCTCTTGATCATAGAGCTAATGCGAATGGAAAAACAAAGATGAAGGAAAAGAGCTGAACAGAAATTTCCAAAGGGCAACTCAAGAAGGCACAGTGCTACAAAGAATGTGCAGAGACCTGGAGCTAGTCAGAATCAAGGGGGTAAGCATTATGTACGGATACAGCGACATTACTTTCCCAAAGACAGTGCAAATTCATTTTTTTCAGTTATACTGCGTAGAAGGTTGGTTTTTCCCTGCATCTCTCTGTTGTTGTTGTTGTTATTGGGTAGGGTTTTATTGCTGTCACTTTGTTAAATGGGCTTTTCCCCCAACAGTTTTATGGGCATACAATTCACATTTCATGTAATTCAATAGTTCAATTACATCAGGTGGAAAAATCTGGTGGAGTCCAAGCTCTCCGGCTATTAGAGGAGTTGAAGATCTTTTTCATATGCTGCCGATCATCTGTATTACTTCTACTACTAAAGTTTATTCATAGAACCTTACTCATTTCAGAATGACTTGATCGCAGTGAGTTTAGGTTTTTGTCCTTTTTTATGGACCTGTAGGACTCTTTGTGTATTATCAACAGAACATTCCATTTTTACCTTGTAGATATGTTCTATTACTCTATGTATCAGAGACTTCGATTTGTCTTCTAGTGGATACTTCCTTTCTTTTCATCATAATGCTGCTGTAAATAGGCAAGCAGCCCTCAGCTCAAGCTTCTGTTTTCTAGCTTCCCGGTAGTCAGTTTGACCATGTGCCTAAATTTTGGTCACAGAGATGTGAGCCAAAAAAAAAAAGGTGAGCCTGCTGGCAGGGAGGGGTAGCTCTGGGAGCCTGTGGCCACCATGGGGGTGCTGTACCAAGCTGGACTTAACCATGAAGCCCAGAGCTCGCGGACAGGAGGGAAGCAGCCGTGGTAGCTCTTTGTTTTGCTACAGTCACATGTTACCATGAGGTAAAAGTAAACGTCTGTCTTGTGTCTTTTTCTTGCTACGGAAGCCTAACCTATATCCTGACTAATAGGGAGTTTGGATTCTAGATGCGCAGGGCAGGCTAGATTGCTGGTGACCTTTGTTACCTGTGTCAATCCCTTAGTCCAAGTGTGGCCCGTGAGACCCTGGAAGTCAGACTACAGGTCAAATAATCGAGGGATTATCGAGGAACAAGTTGACAAAAGTCACACTGGTTCTTGACACTCCTCAAAACCCTAAACGAGGAGATGAACTTGGGTTAGAGTAGTCAGTGTGTGAGCGGAGATGGAAGGGGATACAGCTCTGCTAAGAATTTTCTTCTTCTTTTTTAAAAACTTTTATTTAGTCCAGGTGGGAACGCGTTCCGGTAAGGAATACTCATGCTGCTCAAGCACATGGAACTGCCCAGCTGAATCCCCTTCCGGGGGAGACTTGTTATGATGGACTGCAGCCAATTCTCCCGATGGCCTGTGTTTTCAGAGCCACAGAGGTGATGGGGTGAAGACCTGGGAATTACATCAATGTATTAGAGCTGAAAACCCAAACCCACTGCTGAGGAGTTGATTTTAACTCAATGGGGCTTTGGCTGCTCCCTGCGGCTTCCCTCCCCTCTCCCCACCCAGCCAGGGCTGAGAGGACCCCACCAGTTCCTCTGTAGCAGGCAGTCTGCTAGTGCTCACAATGGAGTCAAGGACACCACCAGGTGGGTCTGAGTCTGGGGACCCCACACGGGGCTGGAACGGACCTGGTGGTTTCAGCTTTCTGCTGCGCTATAGTCTTCCTGGTGGCTTGGGCACTGGAAGTAGAAAGGATGGGGACAAGGGAGCCAAGGAGGATTGACGGTCGGTTGAGGGGGGACTGTACTGGAAGAGCAAACAGACATGAGATGTTGAGTAAACTGAGACACTCTCCAGCCTCCACATTTACAATGTAACAACGGTGTTTCAGGTGCCCTGTCCTTGTACACGGAAGGTCAGGCTCCAGGTGTACTAAGACTTTCCTCCGCCTTTTCTCTGTTCTGTGGCTGACAACCTCAACTGACTAAACCTGCGGCCACAGAGTCTGCTCTGACTCCCAGTGGCCCGATGTGGTTTGGGGAGACTTTATAAACTTTACAGGTGCAGGCAGTCTCTTTCCCCCGTGGAGCAGCTGGTGGGTTTGAACTGCCAACCTTGCAACAACGCACCACCACTAGGGTTCAGTAGTCTGGGGTGTGAATTGAACTGTTCTAACAATACAACTCCAAGGGTATATTCATAGTACATTCCCACAGACAACAGGACACCCCCTCACAGAAGGGAAGAGTCAACCAGGGCGCAGTACAGCACCAATGAGACACACAATATTCCTCTGGTTCTTTGAGGTTTCCTCACCGTCCTCTGTCATGACCGCAGTCCTGCCTTTCACTGAGGGCTAGAACGGAGCATGTCCAGTGGTATAGATAAAAGCTCACGACACACAGAATCCAGGTCTAACAAACCCCTCAGGAACAGAGTTGGGAGTATCAATACCAGGAGGAGGGGAGGAAGGGGAACCGATTGAAATGATCGAAACATAATCCCTCCTAGAGGGATGAACAACAGAAACGTGGGTGAAGGGAGACAGGGTCAGTGTACGATATGAAAACAATAATAATTGATAATTTCTCAAGGGGTCACGAGGGTGGAAGGTGGCTGGAGGGAGGGGGGAAAAAAGAGGAGCTGATACCAAGGACTCAAATAGAAATTAAATGTCTAGAAAATGTTGATGGCAACATATGTACAAATAGCTTGATACAATTGCTAGATGGAATGTTATTAAGAGCTGTAAGAGTCCCCAATAAAATGATTTAATAAAAAATAGCATATTTATATTCCATTTTATCACTAAACAGTGTCCTAGTGTATGGATTTACTGTCGTCTGTTTATCCATCCACCTGTTAACGGTTGTTTCCAAGGGGGGTTGTTCTGTTTTAGGGGGTATTACAAATAAATTGAACAAGTATTTCAGGTATTCCTGTGAACGCGTTTTTGCTTGTCTAGGGTAAGTACCTAAGAGTGGGAGGGCTGCGCTGCGTGGTGGGTGTGTTTAACAGTTTAAGAAACTGCCAGACTGTCCCCCAAAGCAGTAGTAGTCATCAAGTCCCAGCTGGCACTCCCAGTGACATTCAACTGGTAACCAAAACGCTGGCAGTTCCAACTCACCCAGCAACCGGCTCTGTGAAGATCACAGCCAAGAAGCCCGGTGGGGCAGCCGGACTCAGAGCCATGCGTGGGCACGAGCTCATTCATGCGTCCCAGCCGTGCCACATCATCAGCACTTACCCCGGCTGCTGCTGCTTCAGCTTCTAGTCCTTCTAACGGGTGAGGGTGGCACTTCCATCCCCATGACAGCCAACGCGGTAGCGAGTCCCACACCCTGAGGGAGGCGGGGCTATGGAAGCAGCAAGGGAAGCCTACCAGTACGATCAGGGATTAGATCACCTGCTGAGAATAGAAAAGGTGGGGCAGGACCATGGAAACAAGGCCAATAGAAGAAAGGGATCGGTCTCTCTTGCCTCCCTGCTAGGCTTAGAGCGACTAAGGGGCGAGCTGGAACGTGGAGCATGGAGGACAGCGGAGGCGGTGGCACAGCGGGAGAGAGCCATCATTGCACCCGACGCTGGAAACCAGGAGACCCGCCTGAGGGCGGTTGGGGGGGGCTTGAAGGTCCCTGGAGGGAAGAGCTGTCCCGCGCGCAAAGCAGAGGGTTCCCAGAGGGAGGGTTCACAGAAGGGGGAGGGGGCTGTGCTTCTCGAGACCTGTCTCCTGCACTGCTCCTCATCCTGAGCCATCCCAGAGTGCAAGCTGCACTTTGACACGTTGCTAATAAACCACCTCGCCCTAAGGACAAGGAGTATGTTCTGGGAAATGCTCACTGAATTACACAAACCAAGAGCAGAGGGGCCCACTGAGGAGGGGGAGGAGTTACTGTTGGAGACGAGAGAGTGGAAACGCTGGGCACTTCACGCATCTTTCAGCTCTGCTTGTGGAAACCAGTTTTGTGCTGGTTCTTCGTAAAAAAGATCCACCCTTCTGGTGTCAGAACGCTGGGTTCACTGCAATGGCCCAGACTCACTGGAATAGGTGGTTTAGGAATAAAAGGGAGAGTTCACAGTAGAATGAGGAACCTCTGGCTTCTAATGGGATAACCAAAGAAGGAAGGGAGTTAGGAAGTTAGGGAGGGAGGGAGGGAGCGAAGAAGGAAAGAATCCCACCATGGATTGAAGCAGCTGTCATGTTGCCATCAGCCACCCAAGGCTGCAGCTATGCACAGGAAGTAGGAGTGGTGGATCACCGGTTGGCTGCGTAAGGAGATGGAGTGATAAGGAAAGGGTGAGCCATTCCTCAGTAATAACTGCATGACAGGAGAAGAGAAGGCAGGGCTGGATTGTAGCACGGAGCCAAACCCAAATCTGGTCTGGTGGGAGCGACCACCACATGGAAACAACAGAAAGCACCCCTGTAACTCTGCTCGCCAAGAAGGGGGGAGGCGCAAAGCCAAGACGCCACTGACAGCAGAGACACGGTGAAGGAGCTGCTTCAATTTGCACATCGGTAGCACCACTTCTGGAGGAACTATTACTCAGATGCACTGTGGGAGCAACTACCTTAGGGGCTGAGGCTCTAGGTCTGGACACTACTGAATGGAAGCAAGGCCCACGGTTCACTGTGGAAGAGCCAGCACTGATGGCCCCGGCACCACAGGCTGACCTACAGAGGGCAGCCAGCAAGGTGGGCTGGACTCAGTCTGCTCCAAGATTCGGCTACTCTGAGCAGGGCGACTGCCCTTCTCCCTAAATGGCCAATGGAGAACTCCAAAGGACAGAGCGGCAGCGCTGAGGGCCGCTTCCACAAAGCACGTGGGGTTGGTTTTGTGGTTGTCAGGATGTTCATCCAATGATACGTCCCTTACACAGGTCATGGTAGATCTACTGAGCTGGCGATCCCCTTCTGCATGGGCACCCCATATAACTTCACTAGTGAGACAAAGCAACAAGTCTTCTCACATCCTTAATACAACTCCCCCTCTTGGGATACTGTAACTGCAGACAACAACGGCGATTCCCCACAGAATCTGAAGAGGCCATAAGTACTTATCCAGCCAGAGGCGTCTTTTAAAATGAGAAATGGGGTGAATGTGACAGACGTGGATGGAGTTAAGGCAAAGGCAGCGCCACAGGAGATTGGCTTGATTCAGGGAAACTCCTTCCCCTCCCCCCATGCCCCCCCCCCCCCCCCGAGTATCAAAGAAACCTAAAAAAGGCTTTTATCCATCACCCCCCTGGGGAAGGATTTCATGATGAGAAGTTCACAATTGGAAGCAGAGGTTCAGAGAGGTGATCAAGACTAGAGACAGTGATGAGGGGCCGAGGGGTCTTCTGGTTGAGCCCTCCGCAGGGAGGGGCTCAAGCCTATGAGCACACACGTGGGTAAAACGGCCACTGAGTGTGGAGAGAGCTCTTGGGGCTCCTGGAAACGGAGCCCAGCGTACTGTAACCTCAACGGCTGTCAGTTAATTCTGGGAGGGGCCTAACGTTAGACAGGGGACTACAAGGACGGGACTAAGGCGAACGTTTGGAGGAGAACTGGATATTTAAGCAAACCTCCTAGGAAGGAACTACCCCGTCTGGATGTATCATTCATTTAGATATCTCATATAGTTGGGGGACAGCCTTCTACCTGACGGTGTGGTGTACAGCTGTGGGTGTCTCAGGCCAATGATGATGAGAAGAGCGGCAAAAATCAGCATTGCTCAAACCCAAACCGTGGATGTGACACAGGACAGAGCACCTGGTGGACGAAAGGAGACTGCTGCCTGATTAGAGGCATGCTGGAGGCTGGAGTACTGCAGTGTTGGTGCTCACAGATTCCCTGCGTGGCAGCACCGAGGGAGGCCTCAATAAAGGAGTGGCCCCTGTAGGTTCAGCTGTGTCAGAGACTAATCAACAGTGTAGGAAATACAGCAAGCTAAAGGAGACTGGTAGTCAGTGTCTGGTCTTGCAAATACCTTTTTCTCTATTCCCATCTCAGCAAAGAGCCAGCTGCAGTTTGGTTTCCCGTGGAAAGAATTTCAACCAAGTTTCTTAAATTCACTTACTTACTGTCACAGTTTTGTTAGAAGAGACTCAGACTTGGTGTCAATATCAAGTTACAGTATGTTACTATCAAATACCACAAAACCAGGTGAGGGCTGATTTCAATACAGTCATGGCCCACATGGCCACCAGGGGCTGGTTAACAAATCCAGCACAAATCCAGGGGCCTGTTCTTATGCTCCATCCAGACATAAAGACGCTGGAGATGTGTGACACTCGTGCTTATGCAGACTGGCGCTTACGGCAAAGCACTGAGAAACACTGCCGCACGGTGTTTGCCTAAGATTCTGGACTAGAAAGTTTCCAAATGTTCACAGATGACAATACACGCCAGTTAAAACGGCGATTGCCCACGACTATTGGGTACTGCCTCAAGGATACAAAATCCTCATGAGATCTGAAATACCCAAACTGTCTTGGGAGATTTCAGAGAAACACTCTCATGAGGCACTGCCCCCAATAACTCCATAGTAAAACGGGAATGGTTCACACAACAAGCTCCTGGGGAAATGGAGGGGGCACCCATCTCATCCAGGAGCGAGTAACCTTTCCCTTAAGCCCTAACCTGGAACAACTTGAGATGCCAGAGGCCACCGCTACATGGGCAGGGTCCTGTGAACAACTTTTGGCTGACCAGCGTAAAGTTGCTTGGATCATGGATGACGGTTTCAGGATACACGGACAAGACTGGAAAGATGTTGCAACAAGACCAGCAGATGGAAAGATCTTGACTGAAGGTCAGAACAGATGAGATCAAGGGGCTGAACCTCATGCTGTCTGCCCAGCCAGGAGGGAAGACGGGGCAATGATGAGAGCCCTTATGTTTTGATTTTTATCGAATCTACTGATTCCTAGATAGTGGCCAATGATCCAGCTATATGGTCAGGCAAAGAGGCAATGGAAAATTGGACTACTAAGGGGCCACCCATGTATGACATGGATCTGTGGAACCAAACCCCCCCCCAAATAACAAACCATCCCCCACCAAAACAAAAAAGCTGTCATCGAACAGCTTCTGACTCATAGTGAACCTCTCAGGACAGGGTAGAACTGCCCCAGTGGGCTTCTGAAACTGCGCTTTCTTACAGGAGCAGAAAGCTTCATCATTCTCCTGGTGTGGAAAGCACTCTGAAATTCAGAGGGCACTTCAGAGCAGGCTGTGTGAATGCTCCACCTGAAGAACACCCTTCCAGGACTGGCAGGCGATCGAGTCCGCATGGGGGCCTGTCAGCATGGCCCACCTGAGGTGGCCATTTGGGTCCACGAAAGAGTGTACAATGGGGATGGTGCAGCAATGCATGATGGGTTGAATCCAGACACACCCACCTTGAACCCTCTGAGGCCACAAAGGCTAGCAACCGCTCTACCTGCCACCAAAAAAGACAGATGTTAGACGACTCTGGGGCAGATTCCGCAGGGGGAATCTCAAGGTCCTGTGCTGGAAAGTTGATCACACTGTACCAAGTCAGTGCAAATGGGTTCTCACATCATTTAGGGATTGGAACAAAAGACCAGGTACTGATTGGGGTCAATGAGCAATATTTCTTCAGACCAAATTACACACTTTGCAGCAACGGGTCAGGATCTAATAAATGGACCTGTGCGGCATACTGCCTTCGGAGGGAGTTATGGCAGAGAGAACAGAGCGCTGCCCAGCCCTGTGCTGTCTGCAGCCGCTGTGCTAGTACAGCTCATGGGGCGTCTCTTTTTCCCAGGCCTCTTCCTCACCAAGCATGCTCTCCTCTCCGGCGACTGGTCTCTCTTGGCAGCATGTCCTGATGGCACAATCTTGCCATCCTTGCTTGTAAGGGAGCTTTCCGAAGACTACACTTCGAGGATAGAATGGTTCGTTCTTCTGGCATTCCAAGACAAACTCCGTACTTTTACCAACACCGTGATTCCAGTCTATTGCTGCTTCTGCGGTCGTCACAGGAACCAGTGCTGAGCTCATCTTTGCTGAAGGAATGCAGTGAGCAACGCTCCATGTGCTTGCTGGAGAGCGGGATGCAACCACCTTCTTCTGAGACTTGACTGCTTTAGGTCTTTGGTCTATTTACAATTCTGTTCAACACTGGCACTATCACAAAGCTTCTCTTGTCTTTACCTTTTTTAACTGGAAGTTTTATTTAAGTCTGTGATCACCTTTTAATTAATTTATACGTATGGTGTGAGGTTGGGTGTCTGTTCTTTTTTTCACATGTAGATATTAAGTTGACTCTACATCATTTATTGAAAAGATTTTCCTTTCCTCACCAAGTTTGTTAGTGGTTGGCGCGCGTATGTGTGTGTGTGTGTGTGTGTGTGTGTGTGTAGGGATCTTTGATCAGGGTGATAGAAATATTAGGAATGAGTAGTGATGATTGAACAACGTGATGAATGTAACTAGTATCACAAACTACATGTAAAAGTTGTTGGCTTGGCAAATGCTTTGTTACATATAGATTTACTATAATAAAGCAAACAAAAAAACTAGTGTTTCAAGATTTGCACTCTGACTCGCAATGTAGTCGAGTTTTGGTTGTTCTGAGCGCTCATCAATATCTGTTATGATAAGTTTGTTCCACCTTAGTCCTGCGGGGAGATGTGGTGGCACCTGGTTGTAGTTTTGATGTGTTGTCTTGATGACTGTTGAAGTTCGACCCCTATGATATTCTTGAAGCCACGTGAATATTCTCTTTGGCTAATAGCCATTTAACCATTTTTTGATTAAGCTTTTCTTGCTAATTTGTGGGTATTCTTTCTTCCTTCTGGCACCAGTCTTTTGTTGGCAGTTGGTACAAATACCTTCTTCCTCTCTGTGCCTACATTATCATTCTCTTGTACACAGGTGTAAACAACTCTAGAAACTGATCAAAATGTTAAAAGCAATTTTATCTGGCTGAATTTCTCCCCTTCTTTTCAGTTCTCCACATTTCCAGTTCCTTCTTTAGCATGCAACAAGAAAAAAATTTAAATAATGGAAATGAGGTGTTTTCAGGAGGATGATTTCTATTTTATATTAGCCTAATATGATGATGGAGCTAAAGAGTAACCTGTTGTGAGAGGATAACCAAGACAAAAACTTAGTGACATTTGCCTTTCCTGTTACTTAAATATTTGAGCAAATCTGGGGGGGACACCTGGTGGAGAGTACTGATAAATGTATCAATGTGCTTGAGCTGCTCCAGCATAGTGGGCCAGTCTGTCTTTTAAATACACTCTGTTCCTTCATCATCATGTTTTCACTTAACAAGGACTTTCAGCGTCTAGTTGGGGCAAATGCAGCACTGAGCAGGGTTTTGGTTTGACTAGCTAATATGACATAAATTCAGATAAAGCAAGTGATACTGAAATTAGAAATGTAATTGATGCTGGGATAGCTACATAATTTATGGGAATCTGTGCCTACTCCCCCTTACGCCCCCCCAAAAAACCAAACTGATCAGGGCCCTTTATTCAAAAAGGGAAAAAATTCCATTAACAATGCTAAAGTTTCTACCCTTTCTTCAAAGGAAAAAAATGTTCTGGCTACTCTGTGTCCTTTGCATTTCTTTTTCAACTTTTTAAAGCTTCCACTAATTTTTTTTAAAGTCTCACAGAATTTGGGTTGGGATTATGTTAAATTTGTAGGTCAATCTGGAAAGAACTATTATTTGAACAATTTTTGTTCTTCTAGGCTAAGCATGCCTTTTCCCACTCACTCACCTCTTACTTTCTCACAGAAATACCTGGTAGTTTTCAGTGTAAACGTTGTGGACATCTTTTGGTTGGCTGACCCTAGGTATCTTATTATTTCGGGGTTATTGTGAGCTTTACATTTCTTTGCATTTTCCAATCGAGTGCTGCTCAGCTACAAGAGTAATGTTGATTTTTGTAATTTAGCCTTGCTAAAATCATTTATTAGTTTTAGAAGTTGTTTTATGAATCCCCTAGAATTTTATATCATCTGCAAATACAAAATTTTACTTCTAATATTTATCCCTTTGGGTTTTTTCTTCTCTTACTGCAATGAAGTAAGTTAATGTCAAACACAAGCAGTGAAAGTGGACATCCTTGTCTTGTTCTTGATCTTTGGGGGCGAAAGGTGAGTCTTTTCACCATTCTTATCTCAGATATAGGAGGGGGTACCAAAAACATTGGAATTACGCTGGGCGGAGGGAAGCTTTCCTAGTATGCATTTTTTGGAATAGGCGAGCATGGAGCAACTTGCTCTGAGTCGGTGCATCCAGGGACTTGGCTTGGGAAGGTTCTCTCTGGTCCCAGTGAATGTTTTCGTCAAAGCAGTTTCGCTCAAACTTAGTTTTTTGTGATGGCTGATTTAAGAGAACAGGTGCAGCTGTAAAACTCCATTTCCTGCTGGGGAAAAATGCCACAGCAACTGTTGCGATGTTGAACACAGCTCACAGGAACAGCGCTATGGGGGAAGCTCCAGTGGATGAGGGGTTTTCTCATTCAAAAAAGGGTAAATGTCGACTGATGACAAGCCTCGCTCTGGATGTCAACTTCCCAAACCGTCGACTCATAGGGCATCTGGAGTTTGTTCCATTAGGCCAGTCTGCTTATCAAGCTTTCTATTTAGAAGTTCTGAGAGTATAGCGTAACAGTATGCGACAAACAAGGCCTGATTTGTGGCTGGTTCTGCCACCACCACAATGCACCAGCTCATACAGCCATCTCCGCGCACCAGGTGTTGACAAAAACAGCACGGCTCTCTTGCCCGCACGCACCTAACTTACCTGACGTCCCTCCATGTGACTTCTTTTTGTTTCCACGAATGAAGAGGGACATGAAAGGGCGGCAATTTGATGGCATAGAAGAGGTGAAGAAAAAATGAGCCAGCCGTCTGCTTGCCAAACAGATTTGTTTGAAAACTGTTTCCAAGAATTGAATAGATTCGACAAATGTAGTGAACTACTGACCGTTTGGATCGAAGCTCAACTCCTAACCACTATGCCAGCAGGGCTCCATGATCTGATACGGATCAATTCAAAAGAGCAGAGTACTTCCTGCGGACAGTCTCAGAGTTAAACTAAACTTTGACTGTTTGATTTTAAGATTCCAGGGGATATTTCTTGTTTGAGATTTAACGATTACCGTAGGGCGATCGTGTCAGGGGTTCCTCCATCCTCTGTGGGCTTAGAAGTACGGATCAAATAAGAATTTCACATCTGTTCGGCATTTTTCCACTCGTGATCGGGAGTCTTCTAGACTGTTTGATAACGAGACATCACCCGGTTTTTCTGGTCTCTCTGCAAAGGAGGCGATCAGACACACATTGCATTTCTTTCTCATATTCCTAACGCGCCTCCTTCCTCTGTTGTCCCAGGGGTTGCTCCTTAGAAGACCACTTGAAAGCTTTTCAGACCGCAGGCCCTGCTCACTGAATTAGGAGGTAAACAAGCAGGGCACATAGCGCCAGCTCAATTAACTGCGATGCCCCGTGAAAACATGATCCTAAGTCTTCAAACCAAGGAGCCAAATCCCATGAGGTGTTTGATTGCAAAAAAAGCAGACACAGCAGGCAACCTTTTTGTAAATCATTGTTTTAATTGTAACACACAATTTAGGACAATTGAATTTTTACTTACTGACAATTACAAGAAACATCTGTGTGGTCTCCCCAGTACTATACAAACCAGAACTCAGTACGGTAGAACCTCGGTCTTCGACTCCATCAGGACTTGACATGAGTGGATTTCGAGGCGAAATGTCAAGAAAATTTTGAATCGGAGTTCGAACAAAACATTGGAATCTGACCAGTCACACGTGATTTTTGTAAACAAAAGCAGTTCGTGTTTCAGTCACTAGGCGTTAGTTGGTGTTGTTAGGACGCATTGTTTAAGCCTTTTGTGGTTGTGTTCCAAGTGTTTTGCTATAAATTTTTTAGCTTTGTGGCTTTTTCTATTGTTTTTAGATAAAAAACATGGATCCTAAGAAAGTTCTTTGAAAGTAATCATCATAAGGAACTGGTTAACTGTTACGGATATTGTCGATAATTGAGTAAACCCTTTAGAAAGCAGTTAAGGATAAGCCAACAGCAGACCACACTAGACAGATTTTTGTTTTTTAAACAAAGTCAGCCAGGTCCTAGTAAAAAAAAAGGCAAAGGGAAAACTCCTGAAAAAGCAGCTACCAGTTGGCTTTTATGGAAGGGGATTCCCCTTCCAAAGAATGGCTCTCTCCCCATGCCTCCTCTCCACATCCGCGCCCACAGATCCAGATCCTCCTCAAGGTCTGGGCCATACTGTAGTTGTTAGAAACTTGTTTAATGTGTTTATGTAAGTTATATTATTTAACTCTGAACTTTGAAATTTCTGTGTAATGTTTTGTATCAAAAGGCAAGGTCAGGGTAAAAACTTAGTGGCCGAGAACAGATTAATCTGTTTTCCGTTATTTCTTACGGGAAAAACTGATTTGGAACTCGACTGCTTCGCCTCTTGAGACGCTCCTTCTAGGATGGACTAGCATCGAGGTCTGGATGCTACTGTACCCCATGACCAGGCCCGCGTTCCCTCCCTCCTCCCCCCTGGTAACCACTAGTAAACTGCTCTCCACCATGCTCCTGCTCATGCCTTTCATGTAAGCGAAGTCACGCAACAGCTGTCCTCGCGATCAGCGTATTCCACTCACCGGGTCTTCAAGCTCCATCCACAGGTGACATGTATCAAAGCTTTACTTTGCTCACCGGCTGCGCAGCACTCCACTGTACCTGTGTTTTGCATCCTGTTTATCCGTTCGTCCACAGATGGGCATTTGAGTCGTTCCCATCTTGTTTCATTTTTCTGCTTGTGGAAATCAAACCTTCCCAGATTCATGTATCAGAGAGGCCTTTTATGTCCCATCAAATGGATTTAGCACCCTTGTCAAAAATCAGTTGCCCCATGATGTGTGGGTTTATTTCTGTACACTCAGTTGTAGTCCGCCGGTCTGTTTCCATCGCTGTACCAGTACCAGGCTGCTTGGATTACTGCAGGTGTGTAATCTGTTTCAAGACCAGGACGTTGGAGAGCCCCTTCGTTGTTGCACTGGTTGTCAGTGGTGGTGTCTCCCCTGTGTAACTGGCTAGTTTGACGATGTGCTAGCCCTGGTACTTGCTAAGTTACTTGTAATAATAATTTTAGGCTTAGCATGTTATTATACTCCTCAAGGAATTGTGTTTATCTAGTACCTGGGGCTACTAAAAATTAGGGATCACTTTAATCCTGTTCCAGGCCTGGGGCAATTCTGGCCGCAGTCTGTACAAAGGCTGCTTTTCCCCCAGTTGATGCTAACTCCTGGGCTGCAGCCTTTCAGCTCCCAGACAGAAAACTCTGTGCTGCCGAGTTCACCGTGACTCGCAGTGATGCTGTAGGCGAGAGTAGAAATGTCCGTGTATAGCTTCATTCTTCCTGGTACTCGGCCTCCTAATTCTTCACTCGGATTAGCTTTTGAAGACCATCATTTTTATCGTTTCTCCTTTTTTGCTGTTATTTTCAGTGGGACAATTGGTTTCAAGCATCAAGCCTTCCAGGATAAGAGATGCAAGCTTCCTTCTCATTATAAACAAGTCTGACTTCCCTTTTCATTTTCCCTGTTTTATCTTCAGCCAGGTACTGGGTGTGCTGGGCTAAACTCCCCATCATTTTCCTTTCCTATTTTTTTATTTTGCTGTCTTTTTCTGTATTTTTGAGATGTTACTTAACTTTACCTTCACACCATTTTCTTTTTTATCAAAGGGGTGTAAGTCTATAACTGTTGCTTTTTAAAACTTCTTGTTCCTTTATATGGATACAGTGTCTTCCCATAGCTGAGCATACTCAATGGAAGAGTTGATTTTGAAGTTATTTCCTTTCTCACAGTAAGTCTCTGCTCTTCTGGGTCCCTCCTCCTGTTGGTCCCTCAGCGATAGTTCTCAATGTAAGGACGGAACTTTCCAAAACTGCTGGACACTGTAACATACACAAGATTTGTCAGCTGTTGGGTTTAGCATTATGCTGGTCAAATGTTTGTGCACCACCAATTTTCTCTGAACAAGTCCCAAAGATGACATGTGAACATCTTCTCTGAGGCCACCTCCCCATTTCCCCAAGAAAAGTCCTTGCTCCTCTGCGGCCCCCTGGCAGCCAGCGCTCTGCACAGCAGAGGGAGAAAGGGGCTGGCTTGGAGTGCCTGGTCTCGCCTGGCTCACTGCAGAGTCAGGTGTTTGCCAGTCTTAACTGTTATCGTTTAATTCCAAATTCTTATTCTGGGAATGTGTTGTTATTGAAGGTTCCTTAAGATAAATTGATGAGACTTTATATCTTAGATCAGTTGAACAGATACCATTATAAATTTGTGGAAAAATTTAAAAGTTATTCATGTATTATTTTGATCTATTTCTCTGTAGCATTTGATGCAATAAATCTTTTGAATTTATCTTGAAGAGGGAAAAGAAAAAGAAATTCCAAATTCTCCCTTCCAGCATTCTTAGCGGCATGTTAACTCCACTGCCTATGTCTTTTCCAAACCCTGCCAAACAAGAGCTTGAGTCCCAGCATGCTTTCCCTTTGCAGACACTCAAGAAATAACTTTGTCTGTCTCTGTATCCTTGATGTCGTACAGCTGAATGTACTTAGAAAGGACAGCTAGAATGTTCCATAGAAGCAAGGATGGTAAGACATCACCTCATATACTGTGGGCATGTTACCAGGAAGACCAGTCCCTGGCAAAGGGCATCATGCTTGGTAAAGCAGAAGGTCAGCCAGAAACAAGAAGACAGTGAAGGAGACCGATTGACACGGTGGTTGCAACAATGGGCTTCAACACAGGATCGTGTACAAATGATGGTAGAGGATCAGGCAGTGTTTCATTCTGTTGCCCCAGGGCAGTTAGGCATCTACAAGCAGCTGATGCCGTTGGATGTACTTTACGTAGGCCATAATCAGAGGCCCGTCTCCTGCAGAATTCTCCATAGCTTCTCTTGTTGGATTGGTTCCTTCTTCTAGCACGTCCAGATTAAATCACAAACTCGCGTAACAATATTGGCAAACATATATAGCACAGACGGGGCCTCCAGAGGAGTTCCCTTGAAAAGCTGTATATGTATTCCAAATACTTGCCAAGGCCAAAAGCACGATGCAGAGAGAGCAGGGGGCCATCTTTAGGGAGGAGGTAAGGAAAGCTGTACAGAGAGGTAGTGGCCGCGGGAAATCCTGGCCTAACTAATTGTTATTACAAGGAGAATATTTATCTACTTGTGAAATGAAACATTAAAAGAAAACGAGGTGCTCAGGCAACACAGAGTAGATTATTAGCTACATCCATGTGTGATCATGAATTTATTAGGTATCTTTTCCAAGCTCATTTCCTGATCTTAAAACGATCATATTATTACTTTAAACAAAAGCTTGTTGTGTGGCATAAAAATGGATACACAGTTCCTACTATGTCTCATCTGAGACTGTCTTCATACTATGCTATTGCTTTCTTTACACATCAACCGTGTGAGAAATCTTCATCTTTGATTATTGACTTAGATAATATACAATCAGCAGAAAGACACGGTAAAGGCCTAGTGAATAAGATTAGTATCAAGATAGTTTTTAGCCTAAAAAGTATTTGGCAGACAGAATCCCAGAAGCCCAAAGCAGCATTCTGATCTTATCACAATGAGTTTACCTTTGGGGGGGAAATAACCCCAGACAGTCTGAAGAGCTTTCAGGTTTTATAGGCTACAATGGTTACATGTGGGGTCACAATAGATGATCCATGTATAATGGGAGAAAAAGAACCAAAAATCAAATGCTTAACAAGACGACAGGAAACCAAAAGGGACAAACACAGGCAGAAATCAAATGTACATGTCAATACCCCCCTCCTCCCCATCAGTCTGAAGGATGACCACAGATGCCCTGGATAGAGCGGGGAAAATATGCACCCAAATTTAAAATAATGCAAGCGAGCAGTACTTACCCGGGGGAGGCTGCTGAAGGCGGGAGGGGTAAAGAGGGAGGGTGACTGGAAATGGTAACCACAGGGAAGAAACGCCAGGAGCGCTGCCAGATGGTGGGGCTGCAATCAGCCGCGAAACAAAGTGTGTACAAACCGTGGAATGGAAAACCAATTTGTTCAGTAAACTCCCCTCTTAATCACACTGAAAAAGGAAATCCCTGAGACTATCAGCCCAAGAGGCTCTAAACCTTGACCCCGATCTGTGCGTTCTTCTTTTACTGAAACAACAGTGGCATACACAGTAAAGGATACTGCCCGTGAGAGACATGCTGTACTTGAGGAAGACCGTTTGTATGAGACCAGACGGTCAGCCTTTATTCGAAAGCAAAGACAAGACAGCAAAGGGGCAGGGAAAGCAGAGTACTGAAGATGGAACAACCAACTAGAGAGAATGGGGACCCTGTGAAAAATGGAACGTCTCCAGTGGGAAACCAATGGGCTATGTACACTTTCACCAAAAACACAACGCAATTTTACTACAAAAAATGGTTGGCCTGAGTAATTCTGCCTGCCTTGTATCTATCCGATACATGCATGCAGCTTGAGGACATTAATGTTGTCCACTGAAGATTTTGTTGATTTGGATCATTTCAAAAAAAGCTTTCTTTTATTGTACTATTTTCTTTAAAGCACAAAACAAAAGCAAACAACACAATTTTGTCCAATTTCCAGA
Source organism: Tenrec ecaudatus (assembly GCF_050624435.1). Taxonomy (NCBI): domain Eukaryota; kingdom Metazoa; phylum Chordata; class Mammalia; order Afrosoricida; family Tenrecidae; genus Tenrec; species Tenrec ecaudatus. Next base: position 123,942,546 of record NC_134539.1, on the reverse strand, counting down.
GAGTGGAACCACATCAGTATGTGCCTAAAAGAAGCACCTTTTTCCATGCCACTGGCTCCCACAAACCACAAGAAAACAACTCCACTGATAGAGTCAGACTTTACAACATCTTCATAATGTATTCAGGATAATGTCCTTAATGTCTTTCCAATTTTCCCTTGCCAGAACTTAAGCTCACCCCCTCTCGTCCTGAGGTACGTTGGTAAAAGAACAAGGATATCTATAATTACAACGTCTTTGGCATCTGAAGACAGTTATTAAATCGCCCTTCATTGTTCCCTCTCCAACGCACTCACTGCCACCCAGTCCACAGGGCAGAGCTGCCCCTATAGGTTCTGAGACGGGAACTCTTTGTGGGAGTACAAAGCCTGGTCTTTCTGCCTTGGAGTGGCTGGTGGTTTTGAACTGCCAACCTTGCATAGTAATCCAATGTGTAACCACTATGCCACTAGGACTCCCTTCTCCAACTTAAAATAACCCCAATTCCTTTGCCTTTTCTTAGTCTGAACTACCTTTCTAAGGTTCAAATTCTCATATATGCAACCACAGCCCACTGTAAAAGGATGAGGGAGAAAAACAGTTGAAAGTATAGTTGAGTAAGCAGCCATGAGACAGGTGTCAGCCAGCTGGGAATGATGAACGAAGGCACAGATAAGCTCTCGTTGCGACATCACATCTCCGCCTGGGTTCCAGGCAGCAGTCTACAGCACAACAATCCTTACCAGGGGACTTTCCTTGCTGCGAGTGGCTTCGTCGCTCTCTGTATCTGGCAGGAGTGGATAAACTTGCGTCTTTACTAGGCTTGCTAGCAGACCCCATATCTGATATAAGGAATCCCATCTGTTCTGAAGGCAAGACATTTTCTGAGGGGCTGGTCTGGCATTTTATACTGGCATCCACCTAAAACATTAAACCATTCATTATTCTCAGACTTTGCCAAAATCACCTTCCAAAAGATACCTCACCAGAGAGTTTCTACACAGACGCTCAGCACACGTGCTTGTATGGCTTGCCACCCTTAGGAAGGATACTACCTTTGATTCTATTGCGTTACCTGCGTATTTGATTGTAGATGTACATTTCCCTGTACACGAACCATGGAAACGTAGATGGGTCTCAAACATTTTCTTATCAGCAGAGATTTTCCATGAAGCTAGGGAGGTGTTCTTTTCATTGCTCATTTTTCTGGTCAAGTTCACCAGTGTTTTGCTTATAACTAGTTATCACTCTCCACCCTGCCGTCCTTTCCTTCACTCTCCCTCTTGTCAGTGAGAATGAAGAGCTAGACAAAAGACCCTTTGGTCAGTGTCAATGGGGGAGAGGCACTTTGTTCTCCTAATTTCATACTCTGGGTCTTAAAGAGGGCCTCCAAATTATAAATTTTTTGGCCCTTTTAAACTGGATCTACTCTTCTTGGGATACATGAGTTTCTTTCTTGAAGTTTTCAGGTTAGTTTTCTTTGAAATGACAAATCCCTAGTCAGTGGTCAAGGTGACAAACCTTTATTATAGGATATTGTGTATTTAAGAATGTAATTGCAAAAATAAAACCCTATATAATGAAATGAACCTAAAAACAGCTTTCAAGAATTGTAGCATCAAAAATATAAATTTATTAAAAGAAATAAAAACATGTAGAAGTAGTGTACTTTTAAAGCATGAAATCTAATCCTTGGGCAGAACTGTAAATGAGTAGACAAATCAGGGGTTCTTTCCACAGCATATCTTCAAGGTAATGAGCTTATCTTTGGTCTACTGACTGTCATTGCACCATATCTTAACACATCATATACTGGGTCTTAATGCTAGACCTCAAAAAACAGTGGGAAACCTTGAAACATTTTAATCTAAAATTAGACCGAAAAATGCCTGCCAAAACCTACATTGGAAATCTCAAAGGTGGAATAAATTTTCAGTCCTGTTAGCAAAAAAAAAAACACCCCAAAAAACCCCAATCCAAATTGAACAAGAGGGCAGGAGGAGCCTAAAAGCAAGAAAAAAAGGTAGGGGAAAAAATCACTTAGTAGCCGAATTCACAAAAAAATTTGTTTTTAATTTGGATGTACTTTCTGATGAATCGCTTTTACTAAATGTTTTTAATAAAAATGGATTCATTTTCTGGTCAGAGTGCAGCAGTAATGAAGGAATTCGCTTCTACTTTCTCCTCAAACTACAGTCAGAGCTCTGTTTCAGGGATTTGCTATTGGTAAGAAAATTCCACAGCATGCTCACAAATTATATTAGAGCGCATTGATACGTTAAAAAAGATACGAAAAGCCTTCTCCTTGCTTTCAGGTCACAGATGGTACCTCTCCCCGCTTCTGGAGAGTAGACCATCAGTCAGGCTTACTTAAACCCACCCACACTTAGAGACCTAACCCAGAGAGCGGATGCCTGGGGACTAAGGGAACAGTCTTTCTCTGTCTTTTGTGCATCACCACTAAGATATGATTCTTCTGGAAAGCACAGTGAGCTGGTATGAAACACCGACAAAATCTAGATGAGCTGGTTGCTCAAAGTCTTTAGCAAGAAGGATGAACGACTTTCAGCCTCATTAAAATTGTTTCTTTGCCCCCTTACCTGGTGTGTGCTGAATGGCAGACCTTCTTGCACAAATACTACTGAAGACGGAGAGGGGCTATGACTGAGTTGATCTTTCAGTTTGACATGGGCCTGCTGGATGGTTGCGGGCTCCTGCACTGTGGCGTTTTCGACAGGCTGCGCTGTGTGGATGGTATAGATATACTCAGGCGGCTGTGGCAGAGAGCAGGTGATGGCTTGTTCTGTTCCTACCACAAAAGACGTAATATCTGAGCCTACGGGAGTAAGTGGCTCGAGCTGGCTCGCCTGACTTGCAGAAGACGGATTACTGCTGTTTGAATTAGCCAGCACGTGCTGGCCTCTGTTAGACTGCGATGTTGGACACTGGCTCTCCACAGGCTCCACCTTCACCATCTCCAGCTTAGGGGAGGAGTGCAACTCATCTACTATCTGAAAGACAGCCTCTAGGTTCACTTCTGTCTTTTTATTTTCCTCGGTAGCACTGCAAGACCAGTTAGAAGGCAGAAATTCAACTGGATAGGAGGATTGCATTGGAGGATTCTGGGAAAAGAGAAAATAGGACTGTTTGGATAGAAAATCAAATATGAGATTAAAGCAGAAAGGAACAACATTTAGGTTGAAGAATTCTAAACTTAAGTAGATTAAACTTAAAGCCCACTTAAAAAACAACCACCTGAGTGCCAATCTATTTTTTTATTAACATCTACTTAGCATCTATGACATGCCAACCACTATGCTAAGTTTAATACTGGAATGGACCAATAATTCTTGGAATTAAAGTACACAAAACCACAAAGCTGTGGTACTCAAATATCTATTTGCTGATAAGAACGTTTATATGCCAGTAGCAAGAAGATGAAAACACTCAAAATGCCCACCAGTGAAAAAAGGATAAATAAACATTAATACATCTGCACCATGGAACACTATGCACCACTAAAGAATAGTGATGAAATTGTGAGACACCTCACGATACGGATGGATTTGGAGGTCATTGTATTGAGTGAAGTTTGTCAATCACAAAAGGACAAATATTATATGAGACCCCTGCTATATTTTAAAAATCAAGTTAAAGGTTATCATACCAGAAGAAAGACTTACATGGTTGCCAGGGATGGGAGGGAAAAGGAGAGGATGTGAAGTCACAGGGCAGAGGGTAGACAGGTTAGACAGCACCCGACAAAAGGGGGAGGGAGAAAAAAGCAGGTGCAGGGCAAGCTAATGGGAGCATTGATAAATCAATAAAGTTGTAGAATCCAAAAATGATGACCTGATATATAAACTCTCACCAAAATCACATTAAAACCTTTTTAAAAATAATAAAGGTTAATAGATAAAAACCATGACTTGTAGATGTCATATATTGTTTTGGGTATGTAAGCATTAGTCAGAAAATTTCAAATACAGGATGCTCACAAGTCTGCCAATGCTTCCACAGATTCAGGGGGAGGCTTTGATCTTGAGTTCCAAATGATCTGGAAAAAATGGATGGACTATCGAAATGTCCCGTGTTTCCTGCAATTGAGTATTTTTAATAATAAGAGGATAGATTAAAAACGGCCTTCATTTGTAGATTTATACCCACGTGAGTTATAGTCTCTATGCATAATGTTTTGCACAGTGGGCATTCAATAAATGTTTATTGATGAGTGATCTGTGAACATATGACACAGAGGAATCATGATGAAATAAAACATGTAATTAGTTTTGGGTGCCAAATGCAGAGCTTTGCACAGAATAGGCCACTCAATAGGTTTTTATCATCCCAGGTTACACACAGACAAGCACAGAAAAGTTATGATGGAAGAAAAACCTCTCGGGGTTGCCAAATGGACTGCAAAGATGTGCCGAAGACATCCAGAGGCGGGACAAGGCAGCCTCAACTGGTGCCGGCACCGAGGAACCCAGCCTTGACACTTCACTGAGCTTTCATTTCAGTGGGTGTCAAGTCAAGGACCTGTGGAATGCGATGACTGAACTCTCAATAGAGCCCAGTGGGATGCGATGCTCTCCATTTCCACATCATGAAACTGACTTTCAGAGACGCTTTTCAAGTTACCCACAGTGACACGAAGCAACCGGCAGAGTCAGGTTTCAAATCTAAGTTGCCAGACGGCTCTTTGCCGTCACACTAGCCTAGCCATTCACCTATTCACTCACAGTCCAACCACGCTCACTGCACTGATTTCCAGAATGGCACCTCAAGTATCCGTCACCCATCTTAGTACTTTACAATGAGGTACCAAAAAAAACAAAACAAACCAGGTCTGGGAGGCTGGCCCCAGCACCATAAATTAAGTGAATTCCTGCCCCTCCCCCGAAAAGAATTTGTTCCAAAGGACGACATTGACTCTGCAGCTCCGGGAGATGGACATATTTGATCAGAGCACACGGGAGCAGATGAAGGGGCAGGAGGAGAGAGTGGAGCACAGCCTGGCCCACCAGGCCGTGATGATGATGTTCCTGAGTAGAGCAGCCAGTCCACAGAGAGAACAACATGGCTGGACCTACTATGAGACATGATGCCCCTCAGTGACTAAGGGCGATACAGGGGACAGCACCGGAGACACAGTGTGGGAATTGCACCTGACCTGATCCCACCACACCGAGGCAAATCACTGGGGGAGTGCAGCGGAACAGCAAGGGAATGGAGTGGCAAGGTCCCCAGGGAATGCTGAAAGTGGACTTTGGGGCCAGGGCGTGGTGCCCCAACAGACTGGACTGGAAAACGCTCCTAAGGGCCAGCAGACGATCCCTGAACTAACTACAAGCTTTTCTCTTGTGAACTGTTTTGTTCTGTTCTTTGTCAGTGGTTTGTTTTTGTTGTTTTGTTGTCTGGTTGTATACTGTTGCTTTGTTTTCCTCTGTCTTGTTTTCGTGCATGTTAGTGTCTCCACAGGTCTGTCTGAATAGGACAGGCTGGATGAACTATCTGGAGGAAAAACAACGGGACCGACAGTTCCGGGGGGACTTGGGGTGGGGGGGTAGGGGGGGGTAAGGAAGTGGTGTTAACAAACCCAGGGACAAGGGAAAAACATGGGACCCCAAATGGTAGAGAAGGGGGAGTGGCAGGCCTGGTGGGAAATGATCAAGGGTAAGGTTGCTTAGAGAAGAGGTATACTCTAGCCCAGGTGGCGATGAAGCATGGTAGTAGGGCAGGAGGAAGGTCAAGGGAGATGGAGGAAAGAGCTAGGAGTCAAAGGGCATTCATGGAGGTCTAGACAAAGACATGTGCAAGCAAATATATATAGGAGGATGGGGAAATACATCTATGTGTCTATATTTATAGGTCAAGTATTAAGGTGGCGGAAGGACCTTGGGCCTCTACTCAAACACTCCCTCAATGCATGAATACCTTTTTTTATTAAATTGGAACTCTATGATGCTCACTCTCCCGACACAACGGCTGGAGCCAAAGTGGGTGAACAAGTAAATGTGGTGAAGAAAGCTGATGGTGCCCGGCTATCAAAAGAGATAGTGACTGGGGTCTTAAAGGCTTGAAGATAAACAAGCGGCCATCTAGCTCAGAAGCAACAAAGTCCACATGGAAGAACACACCAGCCTGTGTGATCGAGTGGTCCCAAAGGGATCAGTTACCAGGCTTCAAAGAACAAAAAATCATATCATTGACTGCACACCTCCATGATAGGATCGCTGAAGACAAATGGGTGCATAAGCAAATGTGGTGAAGAAAGCTGATGGTGCCCGGCTATCAAAAGAGATAGTGTCTGGGGTCTTAAAGGCTTGAGGGTGAACAGCGGCCATCTAGCTCAGAAGCAAATAAGCCCACATGGAAGAAGCACACCGGCCAGTGCGATCACGAGGTGCCAAGGGACCAGGTATAAGGCATCATGCAAAAAAAACAACAACGATATAAGTGTGTGTATGTATGTGTATATATGTGTGTATGTATATATATATATATATATCATATTAAATGAAGGGGGAAGTGCAGAGTGGAGACCCAAGGCCCAAGTGTCGGCCAATGGAGATCCCCTCATAGAGGCGTTTAGGAGAGGAGATGGGTTAATTAGGGTGCGAGGTAGTACCGATGAAGAACACAGCTTTCCCCCAGATCCTGGATGCTTCCTCCCCCCAACTACCATGATCCGAATTCTACCTTGCAGGGCTGGATAGGACAGAGGCTGTACACTGGTACATATGAGGGCTGGAAGTACAGGGAATCCAGGGTGGATGATACCTTCAGGACCAAGGGTGTGAGGGACGATGCTGGGAGAGTGGAGGGTGAGTGGGTTGGAAAGGGGGAACTGATTACAAGGATCCACATGTGACCTCTTCCCTGGGAGAGGGACAGCAGAGAAGGGCGGAAGGGAGACTCCGGATAGGGCAAGATATGACAAAATAACGATGTATAAATTACCAAGGGCACATGAGGGAGGGGGGAAAGGGGAGGGAGGGGGGAAAAAAAAGAGGACCTGATGCAAGGGGCTTAAGTGGAGAGCAAATGCCTTGAGAATGATTGGGGCAGGGAATGTATGGATGTGCTTTATACAATTGATGTATGTATATGTATGGATGGTGATAAGAGTTGTATGAGTCCCTAATAAAATGTAAAAGAAGAAAAGAGAAAAAAATGATTAGGGCAAAGACTGTACAGATGTGCTTTATACAATTGATGTATGTATATGTATGAACTGTGAAAAGAATTGTATCAGCCCCAATAAATTGTTAAAATAAATAAATAAATTAATTAAAAAAAAAAAAAACACCAACCCCAAATTGTGCTTAGGAGGGCAGACATTTCATAGTGTGCATTTTCCCTGCTAAGCAAGCATCCAGCAACTCCTGAGTTAGTGCACCCCTCGTGGTGCGCTTTTGTGAATCGGGTGACACTCACAAAGCAGATCTTGGGTTCCGCATTCAGAGCCCTGGGGGCACAGTGGACTACAGGTTGGGACGCTAACTGTGAGGTCAGTCCTTTGAGCCCACCAGACAGACACTCCATGGGAGAAAGAATACTCACAGCCTTCACAACCTGTCCTGCAAGCTCACTGTGAGTTGAAATGGACTCAGTGGAAGAGTTTGAGTCACTCTGCTTCAGGATAACCTGATGTTAAAAATGTCTGAGCCTGCGCGCGTCTCTTCTCTGGGTGGTTAATGTGCCCGCTTGGCCATAAGGACTTTCCATTGTGACCTGATGTGCACAAACAATCAAGTAACATGGAAGTTTCCTCCCTGGGGGTTGTGGCCTGTCTCCGTCACAACCACGGTCGGCTCTGATGTACGTCAGAAAGCTCATTTGCCCCGTATTGTAGTAGCCTTTTGTTATCAGTATCTTTGCAGTGAATGGTCCAACACTTAACCCACAGTCCCAACAGTTCATCCCAACTGCAACATGTCCTAAGTCAGGGATCACTTATACACTTTCATCAATTCTTCATCGGTTTTGCTCCGTTAGAAACCCAAAATGAAAACAACTTCCAATATAGATTTTCTCCCAACAAAGGAATATTCTTTTGAGAACTCTAAGGTCACAAATAAATAATTCCCTTAAGAACTGAAGCTATCCCAGCTAGATGATATACAAAAAGGGTAATTTTAATCTCCAAGGAATTATAACATGAAAAATAGCATGGAATTTAACCTTATCCTAGAAATAGCAGTATAAAATTTTTAAATCAAAGCATTTACTAATAAATAATAACAGGGGATTTTAAGACTAATGTTTATAACGTGAGGATTAAGGTTGATGGGGACCACTATTCAATTTCACAATTCTGGGTCTCGGGGAGGAGGCGAACCAGTCAGGGTGCGATAAAGCAACAATTAAAAATACAATTCTCCTCTAGTTCCTAAATGCTCCCCCCGCCCCCGCCCCACTATCATGATCCCAATTCTACCTTGCAAGTCTGGCTAGACCAGAGGATGTACACTGGTGCAGATAGGAACCGGAAATGCAGGGAATCCAGAGTGGATGATCCCTTCAGGACCAGTGGTATGAGTGGCGATACTGGGAGGGTAGAGGGAGTGTGGGTTGGAAAGAGGGAACCGATTACAAGGATCTACATGTGACCTCCTCCCTGGGGGATGGACAACAGAAAAGTGGGTGAAGGGAGACGTCGGACAGTGTAAGATATCACAAAATAATAATTTATAAACTACCAAGGGTTCAGGAGGGAGGGGGGAGCAGCGAGGGAAGGGAAAAAGTGAGGACCTGATACCAGGGGCTTAGTTGGAGAGCAAATGTTTTGAGGATGATGAGAGCAATGAATGTACAAATGGGGTTTACACAATTGATGTATGTGTGGATTATGATAAAAGTTGTATGAGCCCCTAATAAAATGATTAAAAAATTTAATGTCTTATTATTCAATCTCCTTTCAGATCCATTCTATATTTGTCCTAGTTTTTAATGTTTTCTGCTTTATTTCCTATTGAGATTTTTATCTGTTTTACTGCTTATTGTTATTAGTTTTCATAAATGGTTTTCTGTATATGAACTCCAAGGTAAGTAAATTTACATAGACACTCACTGAATTGGCCTGTCCGTGGGGTAATAGGCAAAGGAGTTTGGGGGAAATGGAGAGCTAATAACGATGAGTATAATAATTAAGAAAATGTTCTAAAACTGTGGTGATAATTGTACAAATCTCCTTGATGTGACTGGGCTATGGAATTGTATGATATGTGAATTATATTCCAGTAAAACTGTTAAAAATAAAAAATAAATTTTTCACATACTTTTTTTCTTCTCTTATGTCTTCATCCTATATGCAGGGGCACTGAGAGTCAGAATGGGCTTAACGACACGCTACCAAATTGGCAGACTCGCTCACTTGGCGACTCTCTCGTGGTGACGCGCATACTTTTCAGTTTACTCAGCATTCCTTTTGCCATGGAAGAGCCTACAACAGCACTGCTCAGAAATGACACCGGTGCGGTACGATTTGGTAGTCATGGCGACTCTTGAAAAGTAGCTAGTATGACTGAGGAACTGGTTTTGAGTTTTATTTAATTTGGACAAATTTAACTTTAGATAACCATGCAGTTAATAGCTACTGCACTGGCCAGTTCAGGCCTGGACACACCTTTAGGGACTTCTATCAGCTCCTTTTTCAGATACGAGAAAACCGAGCCCATGATCTATAACTTACTTCTAAGTCATTAGCATAAACTTTCCACTTCGAGATTCCAGAAGGTTGGTTGGTAGCAGTGGCCGTGAATCCCAGACTGCGCCACCGTCCCAGGACTCACCTGGAAGTAGTTGCAGTGGGCGTAGGAAGAGGCAGTGGGCGTGACACAGCTGCTGAGAGCATCCATGTGGGTGGAAGGGGAACAGCACTGGAGCACAGCTGGAACAAACCAAACACAGACGCGTCACCAACCCTCCTCCGCAACCTGGGCGAGCGAGGCCACAAGCTTGGCTTCCTGAGTCCCATCAAAGCGTGATCACTGTAGTGCATTCTTTTTAAAATTTGAAAACATAATAATAAAACCATTTTTAAAGGGTCAGATCTACTTTTATCATTTCTTTAGCAGCTAAAAACATTGATTCACACTGAAACTATTGACTGTCAAAAACTAAAATGATTCTTTCAATCATGTTAACAACAGCATCCATTTGGAGGGGGATGCATTTTTTTTTCTTTTTTTACATTTATTAGGGATTCATACAACTCTTACCACAATCCATACGTATACATACATCAATTGTATAAAGCATATCCATACATTCCCTGCCCCAATCATTCTCAAGGCATTTGCTCTCCACTTAAGCCCCTTGCATCAGGTCCTCTTTTTTTTTTCCTCCCTCCCCTTTCCCCCCTTCCTCATGTGCCCTTGGTAATTTATACATCGTTATTTTGTCATATCTTGCCCTATCCGGGGTCTCCCTTCCCCCCTTCTCTGCTGTCCCTCTCCCAGGGAAGAGGTCACATGTGGATCCTTGTAATTAGTTCCCCCTTTCCAACCCACTCACCCTCCACTCTCCCAGCATCGTCCCTCACACCCTTGGTCCTGAAGGTATCATCCACCCTGGATTCCCTGTACCTCCAGCCCTCATATGTACCAGTGTACAGCCTCTGTCCTATCCAGCCCTGCAAGGTAGAATTCGGATCATGGTAGTTGGGGGGAGGAAGCATCCAGGATCTGGGGGAAAGCTGTGTTCTTCATCGGTACTAACTCGCACCCTAATTAACCCATCTCCTCTCCTAAACGCCTCTATGAGGGGATCTCCATTGGCCGACACTTGGGCCTTCACTCTGCACTTCCCCCTTCATTTAATATGGTATATATATGTATATATATATATACATACACACATATATACACATACATACACACACTTATATCGTTGTTTGTTTTTTTTTTTGCATGATGCCTTATACCTGGTCCCTTGGGCACCTCGTGATCGCACTGGCCGGTGTGCTTCTTCCATGTGGGCTTATTTGCTTCTGAGCTAGATGGCCGCTTGTTCACCTTCAAGCCTTTAAGACCCCAGACACTATCTCTTTTGATAGCCGGGCACCATCAGCTTTCTTCACATTTGCTTATGCACCCATTTGTCTTCAGCGATCCTATCATGGAGGTGTGCAGTCAATGATATGATTTTTTGTTCTTTGAAGCCTGGTAACTGATCCCTTTGGGACCACTCGATCACACAGGCTGGTGTGTTCTTCCATGTGGACTTTGTTGCTTCTGAGCTAAATGGCCGCTTGTTTATCTTCAAGCCTTTAAGACCCCAGTCACTATCTCTTTTGATAGCCGGGCACCATCAGCTTTCTTCACCACATTTACTTGTTCACCCACTTTGGCTCCAGCAGTTGTGTCGGGAGAGTGAGCATCATAGAGTTCCAATTTAATAAAAGAAGGTATTCATGCATTGAGGGAGTGTTTGAGTAGAGGCCCAAGGTCCTTCCGCCACCTTAATACTTGACCTATAAATATAGACACATAGATCTATTTCCCCATCCTCCTATATATATTTGCTTGCACATGTCTTTGTCTAGACCTCCATGAATGCCCTTTGACTCCTAGCTCTTTCCTCCATCTCCCTTGACCTTCCTCCTGCCCTACTACCATGCTTCATCGCCACCTGGGCTAGAGTATACCTCTTCTCTAAGCAACCTTACCCTTGATCATTTCCCACCAGGCCTGCCACTCCCTTCTCTACCATTTGGGGTCCCATGTTTTTCCCTTGTCCCTGGGTTTGTTAATACCACTTCCTTACCCCCCTTACCCCCCCACCCCAAGTCGCCCCGGAACTGTCGGTCCCGTTGTTTTTCCTCCAGATAGTTCATCCAGCCTGTCCTATTCAGACAGAACTGTGGAGACACTAACATGCACGAAAACAAGACAGAGGAAAACAAAGCAACAGTATGCAACCAGACAACAAAACAACAAAAACAAACCACTGACAAAGAACAGAGCAAAACAGTTCACAAGAGAAAAGCTTGTAGTTAGTTCAGGGATCGTCTGCTGGCCCTTAGGAGCGTTTTCCAGTCCAGTCTGTTGGGGCACCACGCCCTGGCCCCAAAGTCCACTTTCAGCATTCCCTGGGGACCTTGCCACTCCATTCCCTTGCTGTTCCGCTGCACTCCCCCAGTGATTTGCCTTGGTGTGGTGGGATCAGGTCAGGTGCAATTCCCACACTGTGTCTCCGGTGCTGTCCCCTGTATCGCCCTTAGTCAGTGAGGGGCATCATTTCTCATAGTGGGGCCAGCCATGTTGTTCTCTCTGTGGACTGGCTGCTCTACTCAGGAACATCATCATCACGGCCTGGTGGGCCAGGCTGTGCTCCACTCTCTCCTCCTGCCCCTTCATCTGCTCCCGTGTGCTCTGATCAGATATGTCCATCTCCCGGAGCTGCAGAGTCAATGTCGTCCTTTGGAACAAATTCTTTTCAGGGGAGGGGCAGGAATCCACTTAATTTATGGTGCTGGGGCCAGCCTCCCAGACCTCTCCACTGGTTCCCTCCTCCACGCCGGGAGGGGGATGCATTTTTAAGGATAAAGTAAAATACTCTCCAACTGTTCCTATGTAGTAATTTTAGCAAACAATGCATTCGTGGAAATACATCCAAAATGATTTAATCATTTAGGTCAGTGGTTAAAAATTGGATTCTATCACTTCTCACCCTTTTTCCTAAGATCAAGTGTGAAAATTGGATTTCAGAGCCAACCTGTCTGCTTTGGGGGACCAGCTCCACCAGGTATTATCTATGTAAACTTAATTATTTGCCACTTGATTTTTATATCCCGCTAACATTGCAGTAGTAATGGCATTACCTGATATATAACGGTTGCGAGGAGTAAGTGATTTCGTACGCCAAAGCACTTAGACTGGTACTGGCATAAAGAAAGCAATCATAAATGCTGGCTACTTTTATTATAGCTAAAGAAATGCTTTTGTTTTTCCAATATTCTGTTTGTAGTTAGGGCGCGACGGCAGCACTGACCTCGTAGAGTAGTTCTACTTACAGACGGTTTCTTCTTTTCAGAAAAAGCCTCTCCAAAACGCATAAGGACCAATTATAACATCATATCTTTACGTTAAGAGGAGCCCTGGCGGTGTAGTGGTTACATGGTCGGCTGCGATCCTCAAGGTCGGCAGTTCGAAACCACCAGCCACTCTGCGGGACAAAGACTGGGCTTCCTACTCCCAGTTACAGTGTCAGCAGTTCTACCCTGCCCTCTGGGGACACGATGAGTTGGCAGCGAGTCTGTCTGCATTCAACAGAGGCTTACTCTTCGGGAGCACCCACGACATTCCAGACTTCATCAGGAGTGCTTTGCATCGATCGCCTCGTGTAATCACGAGGGTTTAAACATTGTCTTACAAAACCTCAGAAATGTTAAGTAACCGGCCAAAGGTGACCAGGATGGTAGCTACAGTCAGTGCTCTACCTCAGTGGTCCATCGCTTTTCACCCAGAATTTCCTTAAGCTTTTCATTCGTCGCCAATTGTAACATTTTTGGGGAAAATTTTGTGAACTGGGTTAAGGCTTACAAAGCGGATCATGCAATCTGCATTCAGTAATTCGTACACATTTTGTTTCATCTCCTTCACGAAATCCCTTCAATGTATGTCTTATCTCGCTTCCTCCTGTGCTTCCTGTTTGTCCCGTCCTGTCCTCCTTCCTGGACCCTTCAGAACTCTGTCCTTGGTGCAACGCTGCCCGAGTCAGCGCTAGCTAATGGTGACCATCTACGGGGTGTGCGCCTCGCTGTGGGATGCTATTTTAAGTTTGCTCAATTAATGTTGATTAGACGACAACTGACCCTTGTTATGGGATTTTTAAAACACTGAGAGCACTAATAAAACAAATCACATCATGCATGCCTTCACCTCTGAAGGTAAACATTCCTGGACGTGCGTCCCTATTTCTGCATCATCCACTCGTGGCTTTTTCAGATGTCGAGGCTCAAAGATACATGGTTGTTTCTGTGTTAGGTGTCATCGAATTGGCTGCAACAGACAGCAACCAGACACGACCAGCCTACGCCACGCTCACGATGGCTATGTGTGAGCCCTCTGCTGCATGGGGTCACCCTATCAATCCACCTCGTTGAGCTTCCTCCTCTTCTGAGCTTGTCTTCTACCTCTTCCGGAGCCAGTCTCTCCCGGAAACTTGTCCAATGTAGAAGAGAGAAAGGCTCACCATCCTTGCTCCTAAGACGCATTCTGGCCTTGAGATTTGTGTGTTCTTGTGGCAGTCTGGTATTCTCAATAGACTTTGCCAACACCATAATGCATCAATTTCTCTGTAATATTTATACTCTTACACACATATATGACAAATAAGCATTTTCGCATATCACATGCCATTTACAGCACTACATTTTGTACATAAAAAAACCCTTGAAATAATGGGCAGAATTGTAGTCATATAAAAACATATAGGTTGATGCTTTCCGAATGGCAATTTTCAAAGATTCTAATAATTAAAAAAGCTAACTATCGTTTCCACTCTAGGTTAGGCAAACAGGCCTTTATACATTAGTCTTTGAAGGCAATTCACATAGAAAATTAAACTATTCTGGGTTTGAATTTGATTTCTTAGGATATTTGAAAGGAGAAGTATCCTGGGAAGTAAGCTGAATCCAAAGAGCCCCACCCTGAGGTCTGCTGGCGTTTCTCTAACAACGCTGGGGGAAGCCCTGTGGGGATGCTCTTACTCACAGGGGGTCCACACGCATCCCCGGCACCTGGCTTTTCTATTGACAGCGAAGCTGAAACCACAGATGGCCTTTGGTCCGGCCTGCCCTCTGGTGGCTGAAAAAGACCCGTGGTTTCCATCTATCCTACCAAAATCCACTGCCATCGAGCCCAATTTCACTCAGCCTTTCCCAGACTGTCCAGCCTCACTTGAGCATAGGAGCAGGTGGGCTTGACCTGGCGGCCTTGCAGGTAGCAAACGCCCAATGCACAGCACGGCCAGGGCTCCTTTCATGCCGTCAGCAGCCTCTCGTTACAAATAAATCAACAAAAGGGGTTAGCTTCTTGTTACTGCTAGATTCTCATGTCACTGGTTGCATATTTTGAATAGTTTTTAAATGTACTTTAAAATGAAATTCCTGAGAAATCATAAAACCAGTATATATATAGTATGGGATGCATTAATACATAGTTAATATCTGACTTGTAACTAAGGAAATGCAAAGAATACAAGGATGGAATCCAAAGGGATAAAATTGACTGTATTTGTGGCAAAAGAAAAGGAGTAAGTTCAATATCATCAGTCAGAACAAAGCCAGGGGCCAACTTGGGAAGCGACCATCAATTGCACATGCCCAAGTTCAAGTTGAAGACAATTGAAACAAGTCCACAAAAGCAAAAACATGACTTTGAGTAGTTTCCACCTGAACTTAGGTTAGATACTACCTTGAGAACAGATCTGACACATTGAACACTAATGACAGATCAGATGTGAGTTATGGAATGACATCAAGGATATCATCCGTGAAAGTAATAATTTATAGTTTATCAGCCAGGCCACAGACAGGACCACAGGGCCGGCCCCACTATGAGACATGATGCCCCTCACTGGCCCATGACCCTGCAGGGGACAGCACCGGAGACACAGTGTGGGAATTGTGCCCGATCTGTTCCCGCCACACTGAGACAAAACACCAAGGGGGTGCAACACAACAGCAAGGGAACAGAGTGGCGAGGTCCCCAGGGAATGCTGAAGGTGGACTTTGGGGCCAAGGTGTGGTGCCCCGACAGACTGGACTGGACAACACTCCTAAAGGAGAACAAACAATCCTTGAACTGACAGCTCTTCTTTCTTGTTGTGTTTTGTTTTGTTGTCATTGGTTTGTTGTTTTATTTTGTTGCTTGGTTTTGCTCTGTCTTGTTTTTGTGCATGTTATTATCTCCGCAGGTCTGTCTAAATAAGACAGGCTGGATGAACAATCTGAAGGAGAAAACAATGGGACCGACAGTTCCGGGAGGACATGGAAGAGGGGGAGGTGGGGGGAAGGTAGTGGTGTTAACAAACCCAGGGACAAGGGACCAACAAGTGATCCAAATCGGTGGTGAGGAGGGTATGGGAGGCCTGGGAGGACGTGATCAAGGGTAACGTAACCAAGAGGAACTACTGGAACCCAAATGAAGACTGAGCATGATGTTGGGACATGCGGAAAGTCAAAGGAATAGAGGAAAGAACTAGGAGGCAAAGGGCATTTATAGAGGGCTAAATACAGGCATGTGCAAATGTTAATATATTTATATATGAGGATGGGAAAATAGATCTATGTGCATATGTGTACAGGTTTAGTATTAAGGTAGCAGAAGGACATTGGGCCTCCACTCAAGTACTCCCTCAATGCAAGAATACTTTGTTCTATTAAACTGGCATTCCATGATGCTCACCTGCCTGACACGATTGCTGAAGACAAAGTAGGTGAATAAGCAAATGTGGTGAAGAAAGCTGATGGTGCCCGACTGTCAAAAGATATAACATCTGGGGTCTTAAAGGCTGGAAGATAAACAAACAGCCATCTAGCTCAGAAGCAACAAAGCCCACATGGAAGAAGCACAGCATCCTGTGCGATCAGAGGGTGTTGACGAGATCAGGTATCAGGCATCAAAGAACAAAAAATCGTATCATTGTAAATGAGGGGTGTGTGTGTGGAGTAGAGACCCAAAGCCCATTTGTAGGCCACTGGACATCCCCTTACAAAAGGGTCTAAGGGAGGAGGTGAGCCAGTCAGGGTGCAATGTGGTAACGATGAAAAACACAACTTTCCTTTAGTTCCTAAATGCTTCTTTCCCCCCACCACCCCTATCATGACCCGAATTCTACCTTGCAAGTCTGGCTAGACCAGAGGATGCACACTGGTACAGATAGGAACTGGAAACACAGGGAATACAGGGCGGATGACCCCTTCAGGACCAGTGGTGTGAGTGGCCATACTGGTAGAGTAGAGGGGGGTGGATTGGAAAGGAGGAAACGATTACAAGGATCTACATGTGACCTCCTCCATGGGGGATGGACAACAGAAACGTGGGTGAAGGGAGACGTGGGACAGGGCAAGATATGACAAAAATTAATTGATAAATTATCAAGGGTTCATGAGGGAGGGGGGGAGCAGGGAGAGAGGGGATAAAATGAGGAGCTGATGCCAGGGGCTTAGGTAGAGAGCAAATGTTTTGAGAATGATGAGGTCAATGAGTGTACAAATGTGCTTCACACAATTGACGTATGTATGGATTGTGGTAAGAGTTGTATGAGCTCCTAATGAAATGATATAAAGATATTTATAATTTATCAAGGGGTCATGAGGGTGGGAGGGAGGGGAATACAGAGGAATTGATACCAAGGACTCAAGTAGAAAGAAAATGCTTTGAAAATAATAATGGCAACAAGTGTAAAAATGTGCTTGACACATGGATGTAAGTATGGATTGTGATAGGTGTATGAGCCCCCAGTAAATTATTTACATATTAAAAAAGGATGTAATGAGCAACTATAATCCAATAAAATTGAAAATGAAAAGAAAAATATAAACACAAGAAAAAAAAATAAAAATGATTATCAGAAGAGACTCTGACAGTTGCTCGTGCACACGCATAGCTGAAGTGAAAGGCAGAAATGATGGAAAAGCTGAACAAAGGGCAACCTGAGAACACACATCTCATAATGAAACGTGCAAAGACCTGGATTTGGAAAAACAAAAGGAAATAACACTCTTGGCTTAAAAGAAACGAGGGGGTGGGGGGGATCAAGATCTGAGTAGCTACACTGAAGGATCCTACGGGCAAAACGCTCGGCGGCACAGAAAATATCAAAAGAAGATTGAGAACACTAAGTCGCCATACTAAAATACCTGGTCGACAGTCAACCATTTCTGCAGGTGGCACATGATTACAAACTAACGGTGTTACTGGAAGAAGTCTAAGCCACCCGGAAGGTACTGTAGGAAAACAAGGCTCCAGGAATTGATGGAATATCAATTAATATATTTTAAGAAACGGATGCAATGTTGGAGCAATGCTGGAAGTGATTATTTATGTATACCAAGAATTTGGAAACGGCTCCCTAGCCAACCAACTTAGAGAGATTTATATTTGTGCACATTCCCAAAGAAAGGTAATCCAACAGAATGCAGGCATTACTGAACAATATTAACATCACACATAAATAAAATTTTGCTGACGATCATTCAAAATGGTTGCAGCAGTCCATCTAGAGGGAACTGCCTGAGAGAGATCTGCAAGAAATTCAAGCCAGACGCAGAAGACGACACAGAATAAGGGGTATCATTGCTGATATCAGACAGATCTTGTCTGAAAGCAAAGACTACCAGAACAATGTTTTTATCTGTGCTTTATTGACTACGCAAAGGCCTTCAACCTTTAGGTCATAATAAATTATGTGTAAGACACTGTGGAGAATGGGAGCTCCAGAACGCTTCATTCAGCTCCTGTAGAACCTGTCCATAGACAGAGCAGGAGACAGTCGTGGGAGCAGAACCGAGGGAGACTGCTTGGTTTGAAGCCAGGAAAGGCGTGCCTCAGTCGCAGTCTCTCCATCCTTATTCAGCCCGGCTGCCGCGCGACTCGCCCAAGAAGGTGGTCTGTGGAAGAGCAATGAGGCTGCGGCACTGGAGGGCTAACCATCTGTGATGTGCAGATGGCACCACCGGGCTTGCTGGAAGCCAAAAGGACTTGAAGCATCTATTGATGAAGCTCAAAGACGACAGACTTCAGAATGGATTATGCCTCAATATAAAGTAAACGAAAGTCTTTACAGTGGAACCAATAAGCAGCATCACGGTCAAGAAAATACTGACATTTGTTGAAGATTTTTTTTTTTAACTTGGATCTTCAATCACCTACCATGGAAGCAGCAGTCAGAAATTCAACAACACATTGCACTAGGGAAACCTGCCGCCAGAGACCTCTGTGAAGTACTGAGAAGCAACCCAAGTTCAAGTGCAAAATAGTCCACTCGCACTGAAGGTTAGGCAAATAGGTTCAGGTACTTTCCTGTGGGGTTAAGAAGAATGTTTGATATGGATCCATTCCAGAATAATGTGGTAGCAGCCATAACAAAATGCTCAGTAATGTCAAAAGGCTCCAGAAGAGAAACAATAACTGTCTTTAAGCAAAGTTACCACAGCATCTCCTCATTACGATGAGGCAACTGTAACTGCACGGCGGCTGACTCTTCTGACAGGTTAAGAGCACTTCGCCGTGTGCTTCTTTCCAAGCCTACAGCTGGGGCTCCAGATAAAACCCGTCATTTAAATGCACTTTAAAACGACAAGAAGGAAGTCAAAATTTTTTGCTCAATGAAAATGCGCGTCTATGGCGGGGATGAATATCTTCCAGTAAACTCACAGCCAACACAATTCAGGCTCATCTGAAAAACAGCTTTTAAGAGATTTCATTCTTTACATGTAAACAAGTGTTTTAAATTTCATCAAGACTGCTGACACACATTGACTTATCTAAATAGCTCTGACTGCACTATCAACCTCACTTTAAGGAAAAGGAAACTGAGGCTCAGTTATGTGCAATAACCCACCGTGAAGTTGGGACTAGAATTAGCTGACCGCAGGCAACAAATCCCTTAGGAAGGGCTTCTTGCAGCCACGTACTGTGCTGGGTGTGAGGGGTGATAGGAATTACAAGCAGCCCTGCTCCTCAGAGTTCCCACACGGAGCCCCAGTCTGGCAGCAGGGACTTGTTTCCTGTGCTTGGGCAGGGTGAGTCACAGACCGGGGCGACCCCAGTCCCACCACGTGCGTCATCACTCGGTGGACACCCCCACCAATCTGCTGACTGCACTGTCTGCAGTCACCACCTTCAAGAGCTACTCTGGATACAAGGAAGACAACACAAGTACACTCCGAGAGACCCGTAGGCCACCTTCAGGGCCAAAGAGTGACTCCGGAGTTCCTTTCCCAGGTGTGCCTCTTACGAATTGGGCTGTGGTTTCCTCGGCTGTAAAATGAAGAGAGTTACTTACGCTACCTGCCGTGTGAGGATTACATGAACTAATATTTGGGCAATATTCAGAACAAGGTCAGGACATACTTCCACACTATACAACTGTTAAATTCAATCAGCTATGAGATGAAAAGACAGCAAACCACAAACCAAACCCACTGGCACTCCGTTTGATTTCCACAGGACTGCTCCACGGGGCTTCCGAGGCTGTCAATCTTCTAGCAAAGCACACTCAGGCCTTTTTCCCCCACAGAGCATCGGGGCACGACACTTAAGCCACCATGGCACGAGGCTCCTTGAGGCAACAACAAACAGCTAATCCCTATTTTGAGCTAAAAACTGAACTTGGTGAGGGGCGGTGCACGTGGATAATGTTTCTGGTAAATTCACATTAAAACATTAGCTGAAGGAAAAGAAATCCTCCATCCAGTAAGTCCTCGCTTTCTTTAAATACAAATGTTCACACATATCCCAGAAAATGGGGGGGGGGCAAGAATTTACGAAAAGAGAAACTGAAACAATGGCGGCAAACTGACCGTCTGGCTCGGGCGGAATGGGAAGTGGGCTGGGAGGGGCGCGGGCTTGGCTGAGGAGGGCGAGGGAGCGAGGAGGCCTCGCCCAGGGCAGGGCGAGAACAAGGGTTGCCTCGAGGGAGGAACAGAGAACTGATCCCCGTGACTCACTGCATGAGTCAGCCTGATGACATCCTTTTTTTAAGTCAATGTTTGGAGTTACTAGAAAAGACAGTAATTCGTGAAATAATCACAAAGTTTAAAATCCGCTGGTTAAACTCTCTGGAGACCAGCTCCAAGTTTATTTTTAACACAAGGAAAGCGTTCATCAAGTTAGCTGTTGCTTTTGGTTAAAATCGGATCCAAACTTCTAGTCACAGCATTCTTTCTGACGGGTCCCTTGCCTCTGAAAACGCTGCTCTCCTTAATTTGGGGAGAGTCATTTGTAAGGTCTCCGGCGGGCCCTGACAGAGCAGGCCTGCCCAGTGGGTTCGTTCACACGGATGTCAATCACACCTGGCGCAGGTCTCCTCCCCATTCTCCTGCCTGGGAGGCCCTGCAGGCTCCCAACAGCTGCCCGCGAGGGTCTTAACCCAAGACACCAAATACAGGTTCAGTGGCTACTTTTGTGTCCTGTAGTTTGGAGGAATTGCGTCCTCCCTCCACACCTGGAAGGCACTTCCTTTCCCAATGCAGACTGGGTTACATTTAAACGCTGCGTTTACTTTACCTGCTTCTTTAGTGTGTTCACAGCACAATCTGTAATAGAACCGCCCCAGGTAGGTCGCCCTGAGGTTTCTCAAGCTCACAATCTCAGTCACGTGACTCCTAAGAAAGCAGACAAGTCCAATCAGGCAACACCTGATCAGATGACCCGGAAGCTCTGGGGTCCCAGTGGCTGAGCACCTGATGTGCAGGCTTGCTTCCACGCAGACCGAGTCTTGGAAACCCTTGGGGGAGGTGTACTCAGTTCTCCAGGGTCACTCGGAGTCAGGATCAAGTCCGTGGCGGTGGGCTGGGGCTGTGGAGAGCACGGTGCAGGACCCACCAGTGCTTTGCTCTGCTGCACAGGGGTGGCGATGAGCCAGACCGAGGAGCCGGCCCCTGACACCTCCACCATCGAATCAAGCAGCAGCCAGCCCATGGTTGGTTTGTTGATGCCTCCTGCTGAGCCCTAACCTTGCACACTTGGGAACAATTTTCAGTTTATAAATTTTACA
This sequence comes from Tenrec ecaudatus, assembly GCF_050624435.1. Taxonomy (NCBI): domain Eukaryota; kingdom Metazoa; phylum Chordata; class Mammalia; order Afrosoricida; family Tenrecidae; genus Tenrec; species Tenrec ecaudatus. The sequence continues at coordinate 123,920,832 of NC_134539.1, read as the reverse complement.
CCCAAACTAACAAAATATTCTAAAAGAACATGTCCTAAATTGTAATGATAATTAACATTTTCATCATGAATAGTAATACTTGTAGTGGTTTGGGGTGAATAATATATCTATGAGGGGGCTTCTCCACAATTGTCCAATTCAATTTCTCCAAAAACTTCCTAGATGTGTTTCTCATAAAATTAACAGCTAGACATTTCTAAGAGGATTGTTTGGAATTTAGAATATATTTCCCCAGAAATACATCACACTGTTTTTCTGTTTCTTTTTGGCCTCTGATCATCCAGCAGTGCTTCCCGGGAGCTGCCAGATGGAACAGGGCAAAAAGATGTCACACGGACCTTGGCTCAAAACATAGACAACACCAGAAAGCTGTTTGCTCGTGTTCCATTGACAAAGCAAAGGCACTCAACGGCGTGGCCATCCTCAAGGGTGGGCAGATACTCTGGAGGAAAACAGGGATCCCCGAGCCCTTCCTTGTGCTCTTGGCTCTGCTTCCCGTACACGGGTCAAGAGGCAGCTGCGCAGCAGAGTGAGGGAGGAGGGTTTAAAAGCAGGAAAGGCTCTCACCACACTTGTTCATTCTGTGTGCTGAGCACTTCATCAGAGAAGCTGGATTATATGAGGAAGAATGTGGCATCAGGATAGGAGGGAGGCTTATTAGTAACCTGCAATATGTAGATGACACAACCTGGCTTGCTGAAATTGAGGAGGACTTGAAGCACCTGCTGATGAAAAAGGATTGCGCCCTTCAGTGTGGATTACAACTCCAGGTGAGGAAGACCACAATCCTCACCACTGGACCAATAGGTCACGTCATGATAAATGGAGTTATCGGGGATTTTGTCTTGCCTGGATCCACAATCAATGTTTATGGAAGCAGCACTCCAGAGATCAAATGACACGATATAGTGGGCAAATCTGCTGCACAAGACCTCTTTAGAGTATTGACCAGCAATGATGTTACTTTGAGGACTCAACGTGTGCCTGACCCAAGACAAGGTATGCTCCGTTACATCACATGCAGGTGAAAAGTTGGAGAACAAGTAAGGAAGATCGTGGAAGAACCAATGCATTTGAATCGTGGTGCTGGAGAAGACACACTGCGAAAAGCACAACCCAATCTGTCTTGGAAGAAGCGTGGCCAGAGTGCTCCTTAGAGGCAAGGACGGTGAGACTTCATCTCCCATATTTTAGACACATTGTCAGGAGAGACCAGCCCCTGGAGAAGGGCATCGTGGAGGGGCAGTGTAAGAGAGGAAGGCCCTCAAGGAGAGGGACGGACACCGTGGCTGCATCAGGGGCTCAGGCACAGGAATGGTTGTGAGGATGGCGCAGGGCCGGGCAGCCAGCGTTTAGTTCTGTCGTGCACGGACGGGGTCACTATGGGTCAGAGCCAACTTCATGGCCGGAACAACAGTGCGAGGAGGGGATTTGAACAGAGGCAGCAAAGGAAAGAGAAATCTCTATTGGCCAGAGGGGTGGAATTATCCAGTTGTAAATCAAGTGTAAGAAAGGCAGATTCTCTATGTATCTTAAGCATATATAAAATGTAGCCAAAATGATGTAGCTGAAAACATAATTTAGATAGAGCAATGTCCGATTTGCTTGTTCAGATTTGTATTAAAACTCCCCAGTAATAAAAACCCAATGTTGTTAGACATAAGGTATATATATGAAATTATTCATTTTCCATTTCTAGAGACAGAAACATATCTTTATTCTTTAAGGTGACAACAAACTTCATTACTGAGATCCTGAAATGTCCTTGTGAGGAGTCTTACCTATAAACCAATCCCAGTGCGCCAAGGGGAGAGTATAGCAAGGTTCCAGAGTACAACAGCTGAGAAATACTACATCTGAAAAAAAGATGAGGCCTCAACTTTCTACATAAGTGAAAAACAATCTTTTTTAATTTTTATAATAACCAAAATGGTAAAAATGCTACATTATTTTTATTCCACATAATTTCCTCCCTCTTTATTGTCTCAGCTTTATTCACCCAAAGAGTAGCAAGTCTAAAAACCTCAATGTAGGGGCTGGCCCCAATCCCAACTATGTGGACCCCACTCCCACCCCAGAAGAGTGCACCCCAGAGGACAGCTACAGCTCAGGGAGAGGGGCGCATCCAACAGAGCACACAGGGCAAACGACAGGGAAGGACAGTGAGTGGAACACATCCTGGCCCACCAAGCCCTGGGGATGGTATTCCTGCTGAGAGCAGACAATGCAGAGAGGACCATAGGGCCGGCCCCACCACGAGACACAGGGGACAACACTGGAGACACAGTGTGGGAAATGTGCCCGGTCTGACCCCACCACATTGGGGAGAAACACTAAGGGCGTGCAATCAGAGCAGCAGGGGGAGCAAAGCAATGAAATCCCCAAAGGATACCAAAAAATAGACTTTGGTGACAGAGAGTGGCACCCCATCAGACTGGACTAGAAAACACTCCTAAGGTCAAAAAACAGACCCGGAACTATTTATAGGCTTTTCCTTTTTTGTCATTGGCTTTCTTTTTTTGTCTTCCTTTGTTGTTTTGTTTGGCTTTGCCGTGTTTTTGCACTTATTATTGTCTCTGCATGTCTATCCAGATAAGACAGGCGTGAGCAACAATTCAGTAGAGAAAAGAATGGGACCAACGGTTCCGGGGAACATGGGAGAGGGGGAGGTAGGAGAAAGGAAAGGGGTGTCAACCAACCCAGGGACTAGGGAACAACAAGTGAACTAAAATGGATAGAGAGAAGGGCATAGGATGTCTAGTGGGGCTTAATCAAGGGCAATGTAACCACGAGGAATTACTGAAACCCAAATGAAGGCTGAGCGTGATAGTGAGACAAGAGGAAAGTAAAAGGAAATAGAGGAAAGAGCTGGGAGGCAAATGGGCATTTAGAGAGGTCTATTTAGAGGCATGTGCACATGTAAATATATTTATATATTACGATAGATCTATGTACTTATAGACGGACATTGGGTCTCAACTCAAGTAATCCCTCAACACAAGAACACTTTGTTCTAACAACCAGGCATTCTTTGATGCTCACCTTCCCTCCACGATCACTGAAAACAAAATGGGTGCATAAGAAAATGTGGTGAAGAAAGCTGATGGTGTCCGGCTATCAAAAGGTATAGTGTCTGGGGTCTTAAAGGCTTGAAGACAAACAAGCAGTCACCCAGCTGAGAAGCAACAAAGCCCACATGGAGGAAGCACACCAGCCTGTGTGATCACGACGTGTCGATGGGATCAGGTGTCAGGCATCAAAGACCCAGAACAAAAAATCATACTAATGTGAACTGAGGAGGGCGGATGCGTAGATTGGAAACCCAAAGCCCATCTGTAGACACTGGACATCCCCTTACAGAAGGGTCACAAGGGAGAGATGAGTCAGTCAGGGTGCAGTGTAGCACCGATGAAACATACAACTTTCCTCTGGTTCTTTAACGCACCCCCCCCTTCCCCCTACTATCATAACCTCAATTCTACCTTACAAATCTGACTAGACCAGAACAGGTACATTGCTACAGATAAGAGCCAGCAACACAGGGAATCCAGGACAGATAAACCCCTCAGGACCAATCACGAGAGTCGACAACAGCAGGGTAAGGGGAAGGTGGGGGAATAAAAGGGGAATCAATCACAAGGATCGATATATAACTCCCAGAGGGAGGAACAACATAAAAGTGGGTGAAGGGAGACAGTGGACCATGTAAGACAGGAAAATAATTTATAATTTATCAAAGGTTCATGAGGGAGGGAGATGGGTTGGGAAAGGAAGGGAAAATGAGCTGATTATCAAGGACTCAAGTAGAAAGAATATGTTTTGAGAATGATGATGGCAACCTATGGACAAATGTGCTCGACACAATGGATGGATGTATGGACTGTGATAAGAGCTGTTCGAGCCCCCAATAAAATGACTTAATAAAAATGTAGTTTATACCCTGGTTTTATTATTTTAAGTTCATTAAATCTAAACATTTTAGAAAAATAAAGCAGTCTCTTTTTTTGGTTCTATCTAGGTAGAACACAATGATCCGGCAGAGGACACAGCTGACGTGGCAGCTGGAAAATACTGAGTTCAATGACAGATATCACCGTCACCATATTTACAACTTGTAAAAGACAACCGATTATTTCGTGTTCATATCTAATTGTATTCCTTTCATTTGAGTTAGCTGTTAGTTTAGTCTTGGACAAAATGCTCCAGAAAAAAACTCTGGAGCTTGCTTCCAGGTCTACACATATATTTCAGATAACCAGTACTCCTAGATTCTTAATTCACAGGGCAAAGGAATACCCCCTTTTATCCTCTCTCTAGTCAGCCTGTGATAAAAAGACCCTACAAGGATTTCTATTAGCCCATTTCATCACCCGGTGTAAAATAGATTACACAATGGCACACACACCATTGTGGTGTTTCCGTAAAATAGAAAACACATTTGAATGCATATCACTATGTTGCCAAAAGTTACCACCCAAAAAAGGGCACCTCCCGCCCACCTCCCTCAAGAAGCTGGACAGAGGCGAGTTAGCAGGAGTCCCAGGCAATAAGTAGCCTGGGATCTACCACTACCCCCTCAATCTCCTTGGTTGACCTTCAGTCCAGTGCCTCCGCTGAGGTTAATACTGCAGGGACTCCAATCAGCCCCCACCACCACATCTTACTGAAGAACACACGTCAGCACGGAGAGCTGCAGCGGGTAGGTTTTTAGTACGCTTCACTACTGAGATACTAAAATGATTTCATCTACTGCACTGACAGCAGAGGACAGCAAAGACCCGTGTGCTACATCTTAGTTTCTCTCCTAGGACACATTTCCAGACATTAAGCGTCACTAAATACGTACACCTTAATGCGTCAACAGAAGTGTGAATCTGTCCGCTCACAAGGAAATCTATGAATGCACGACATTGTGGGGTGCGTGTGCCCACGCAGGGAGAACGGTGGTCTAAGTGTGGGAAGCGCTGGATTGGAGCCAGGGGGCTAGCAATCGGAGCCCAGCAGCCGCTCCTCAGGAGAACGATGGGGCTCCCCGCTCCCCTTAGGATTTACACTCTTGGAAGTCCACGGCATCAGTTCCAGGTTGCTGAGTCAGAACTGACTCTGGCTGTGAATTTGGTTTGGGTTCATATCCCTTCTATTTGTGTTTAAGCATGCAGATTAAAATGCATCTAAGTTACAAATATACGTAAAGGAAAGTAACTTACTCTAAGCCACCTAACGTGGCAGTCTCATACCTGTTGGATAGTAGGCTTGGGAGTACTGCGCTGAGGGTGTGTAGTCGCTGTATTTCTGGGAGGAGCTGACCATTGTTTGAGGACCTTGCTGAACATGGACCGATGTGGCGCTGGGCTGCAGCGTATAGGTAACCTCAGTTGGAAATCTCTGCAGTACAGGAAACGGAACTCCTTTATCTGAAAAAGTGGGAGACGTCTCCACTTGTCCTGGGTGCATTCCAAGGGAGTTCTGCCATGTTCTCGGAGGTATCGGGGTCCGATCTACACCTTTCAGAGGGAAAGTACTGTGGTTGTGGGATGAAGTTGATACGTAGGAGTAAGGAGACAAACTATCTCGCCGGAATGACCGGTGGAATTGTCCTACTGCCACTGGGCCTGCATGAAAGACGAAGAGAGCGGTTACTGGTTTACATTAGACTTCCGGCAGAGTACACTGAGGGTCAGGCAACGAACAACCTCTTCATGTAGCACAGTAAGTTGAGTCGGCAGCCATTTTTAATACAACACAAGTTTGGTTTTAGTAAAATAACTTGTAATCTCCAGAGTGAGATTACCTTTACTGGCAAAATAATGAAATAACCTTTCTTTTATTTTCCATATACCTGCCAAGAGACAAACTGGTCAAATTCTAACATCTAGTTTTAAATCAAATATTCAATGTTAACAAGAATTTAATCGATAGCTAGATGGTTAAGCCATCTTACCTTTACCTCAACTGACTGAAAGGGCTGTAGGCACATAGTGGGTGGCATGTCGGGCTGCTAACTGCCAGGTGAGCGGGTTGAAACCACCAGCCACTCCACGGGAGCATGAGGAGGCTTCCTCCTCCCATACAGTGAGTCTTGGACACCCATGGGGCAGTCTCTCTATGTTGGAGAGGGTCCCCAGGAGCCAAACCAACAGTCTGAACCCACCATGGCAGGGGATGTGGCAACTTGCATCCGTAAAGATGTACAGCCTAGGAAACCCGGTGAGGCAGTGACTCTGTCCTACATGGTCACTCAGAATAAGAAGAGACTTGAGAGCTGTGGGTTTGAAGTTTAAGGTATCTCAGAAGTTTTAGAAGCTCCATTCAATCTTCTCAAACTATTCAGAAATCTCAATAGTCGATTTCTTAATAGTTTGAAAGACTGAATGAAAATAAACTCTGGACCATATACATATGAGTGGATCAAATGAGAATCACAATATAAACCACCAATAAATTTATATTCTTTGCTTTCTTTCACAAAAAAAAATACAATGGTTTCTAACAAAAAGCCAGACTTGAAAACTTTGACTTGGTTTACTACTTCTTTATTCCTTAAATTAATCAGTCACTTTGCAAGGTGCCCCCCCCACTCCCGCCCCCTTGGAGGCACTGTAGTTAGGGTCCCTCCCAGCTATGGTGGCTCTCAAGCACTGCTTTGCTTTGCATTAAATACCCACAGACTCAGGCCCAGAGGTTGATGTTTGCTTTCGCTTATCTAGCAAGGTTGTTCCTTGTGCTCAGGTGCCATCTAGTCAGTTCTGACTGATAGTCACCCCGTGTCCAACAGAACAGAACAAAGCCAAACACTGCCCAGTCCTGCAAGGTGGGAAGGAGTAAAACGTGAAGATGGAGGAAAGAGACAAAGGAAATAGAGCAACCTGAACTTATTTTATAGGCGCTGATGTTTACGTAAATATAAACAAAGGTAGCCTAATTTATTCCTAGGGAGAGGTTTATATTTTCAATTAAGTTCCTTTTAGCTTCTTTTTCTAGGCTAAAATGGAGGGGGGGGGGAACCAATCTATCTCTACTACTTAAGCATTAAAGAGCATGTTATGGGATATCAAATCGAAAGATTGCATTTAAATACTTACCTACTTCTCTAAACATTTAGATTGTAAACCCCTTCAACATAGTTCACATCTCTCATTCTATCTCTATTATGTCTAATTTCCTTTAGAGAATAAAGGACTAATGCCAAAAAGTAAACACAACTCATACATCTACTATACAACACAAACTCCAGAGCCCTAGAAATCAAGAAGTTTAAGATCTAAGGGAGGTGGGGGGAGGGTGTGGACCTAGTTCAAAAGATGCTATGATGATATACCTCATAAACCTACTCCTCTCCTCTCTGGTGGGGACAGAGCATGATCGTGGGACAGGAGGAACGTCAAGGGAAATAGAGGAAAGAGCTGGGAGGCAAAGGGCATTTATAGAGGTCTAGATAAAGACATGTACATATGCAAATATATTTATATATGAGGATGGGGAAATAGATCTATGTGCATATATTTATAGATTTAGTATTAAGGTAGCAGATGGACATTGGGCCTCCACTCAAGTACTCCCTCAATGCAAGAATACTTACTTCCATTAAATTGGCATTCTATGATGCTCACCTTCCTGACACAACCGCTGAAGACAAATGGGTGAACATGCAAATGTGGTGAAGAAAGCTGATGGTGCCCAGCTATCAAAAGATATAGCATCTGGGGTCTTAAAGGTTTGATGGTAAACAAGCAGCCATCTAGAAGCAACAAAGCCCACATGGAAGAAGCACACCAGCCTGTGCGATCACCAGGTGTCGAAGGGATCAGGTATAAGGCATCAAAGAACAAAAAATCTTACCAGAGTGAATGGGGGAGGGGGAGTACGGAGTGGAGACCCAAAGCCCATTTGTCGGCCACTGGAGATCCCCTTGCAGAGGGGTCTTGGGGAGGAGACAAGCAATCCCATATATACACACACTTTGAACTCAGAACTGAAGTTATCATTAAGTCTTTGATTCAAGAGATAGCAAAACTTTTTGCTCCACTTGACACGTGCTTCTGCATGGCCAGAGCAACTACCGTCTCCTTGCAAGTCCACACACTAAAACTGCATAGCACCAACAGTGCAATAGATAACAAATCCTTTTGGATTCTCTAGGGATTTAGTTGCTGGTTGATGAATTTTCACACTGTCAATAACTTAAGGAGCTAATTAAAGAATTCTCTACCCTGATTTCTCAAATTCTAGGTTTTAGCTTTCAAATACAATATAAATTCTGCCTCTGTCACGGCATCAAGCCGCGTGATGGTCAATTATCTACATTAGCTCAGATGCTGTTAGTATAACAGAAGGACCTTCTGTTTCAAATACTCCTTTTAAATGTCCAACCTTATTCTTTTGCTAAGAGCTACCCCATGGGATTCTTTTGTGACCACCTTTATGGTACATGTGGCAAAGTGTGAATCTAGCACGCTGGAAAGGCAAAATGGGTTTCTGATCTTAGTGATTCTGTTCCTTCTACTAAGTGAGTGTGAGCTAATCAACTCCTCGGGAAGCAATTCTGAAAATGGGCCTCTTCAGAGCTCGGACCACCGAAGGTAGATTATCTACTGCTCATACTAGTTACTTGGTGTAGGGGCGTTTTAACAAATATTATACAATAATTTGCCAGTAAGAACGAAATCACAAAAGTGGGAAAACACGATGCGATCCTGTTACGTACATATCTTATCAAGCGTATTACTTGGAAGGCTGGCAGGACGGTTGGCTCTGGATCTAAGAGAATTAAGGTCTCAAACAGAGATTCTATTGTAAAAGAGAGAAAATGTAGTCAAACACAAACTGCAGTAGAACACAGAAAATAAAGTTGAGACTCGGAAAGAACATTGCCATCAAGCTTATTACCAGGCAAGATTTGGGTAGAAAAAAACTGAAGAAAACCTAGAAGAACCAAGGCCTTAGAACATGGAATGAGAGCAAAACAACATGTTGTGTCGATAGTCTTGAACTTACAGCAGAATTACATTCCACCTGAGGCAGTACTACAATTCTCTAGAGAACCCTGTTTGTTGCGCACTCTGTACCTTCAGCACATGCCGGTAGGCAGCGCAGTACAGAACAGAAGGCTGCAAATTAGTCATCTAGATACATGTGAAGTGACACTACCCATGAGCAAACAGAAACTGCATGTTTTGCAGCAAATCTGTAATTTTCAAAATGTTGACCAACTGAGCTATACATGCAGAAAACCAGCTCCTCGGTAGCCCCTTTATTCCTTCCATTAAACGTCTGTGGAATATAACTGGGTTTATGATCGAGGGGGGGAGTGAGCGCGGGTGGGTTTTAGAGTTTGCATGTCTGTGCTTGTGTTGTTTCATGGGTTAACCCACTTTTCCGCATGGCAGCCGCCAACACCTTCTCGTCTTTTCTCCTTACGCCCAGCAGATACATGACTGGGGGTTTGGGGGGGGCGTGGGGGGTGGAATCCACATCAGATTCTGCCAAATGGATGCCGTACACCGTCTGCGTTGCTTCTCCATTTGATTCCCGACCAGAGTCAGTACCTGTGGCCCCTAAGTGGCTTCCTATTCCTTTAGAACTCCTTTAGAACATTCTTATGCCACTGCTGTTTCCCTGACCTGCTACTAGAACTCTAACCTAGCGGCTTCATCTTCTAAACTCCAGCCATTCAGGCTCACCCCTTATCTTCTAAATTCCAAATAAAGTGCTGTCTCAGGGAGAACCGGGGGCCCTAGCTCAAGTGAACACGGGGCTACTTTTATTTGCGAACTTCAGATGAGTCACCAATAACCCGTGTTTTGTCGAGTTAAGGCCCCGCTAACATGCCACCAGGGTTCCCAGTGACTCCCGGGCGCAGTGCGGGGAGCGCGGAACCCAGGCGGGCAAAAGAACCCCTAGGCGGAAGGCTGTCTGTCGGGCAGACCGACACGGTCGGTCTGTCTGTCTGTCGGGCAGACCTCTTATTCAGCAGCAGTGGAAAGCCACCAGACGGGCGGGCGGGAGCTTTCTGAAGTCCGTCTGAGGCGCGAAGGCGCTGGTCTGCCTGTCTGACGGGCGCGCAGGTGCGGGCGTCGCGGGCCCTCAGGGGAAGGTCAGGAGCGGGGCGGGGCCCGCGGCGCCCGGCGCCCGTCAGTCCGTCGGTCGGTCGGTCGGGGACTCACCGTGGGGCTCGGGCCGGGGCCCCGCGGCGGGCGGCGGCGGCGGCGGCGGCGGCGGGGGCGGCGGCGGCTCGGGGTGCGGCAGCGGGGAGGCGGCGGCCGAGGCGGAGGCGGAGGCGGAGGCGGAGGTGATGAGCAGCCGCTGGAAGCGGTTGGGCGGGCGGCAGGGCACCTCGAGGCCGGCCGCCAGCTTGGCCTTGTTGGCGCTGGTGAGGCGCTTGAGGTGCACGAGCAGCTGCGGCTGGTCGCGGCGGAAGTGCGGGCTGTGGAAGTGGTGCAGCGGCCCGTCGCCCGCCGGCCCGCCGCCCCCCGCGCCCGGCGCCGCGCCCCCCGCGCCGGGCCCGCCCAGCACCACCTTGCGGAAGCCGTACAGGTTGAGCTGGCGGATGAAGCTGGTGAAGTTGGTGGTCTTGAAGAGCTCGGGCTCGGCGGCCCCCGCGGCCGCCCCCGGCGCGGGCGGGCTGAGCAGCTCGGCCTCGAAGAGCGGCTGGTCGATGAGCAGGCCCTCGCCGCGGCCGTCCCAGCGGATGGAGCGGTAGCGCGGGCTGTTCACCAGCCGCCACAGCTTGGCCGGGAAGTTGTTGGGGTTGATGGGGGTGGACAGCAGCGCCTCCTCCATGGCCGCCCGCCCCGTTCTCCACCCCTGCCCCCTCCGCCTGCCCGCTGCGCACCGCACCGCACCGGGACCGTTGGCGGCCGAGGCGGCCGCGCGGCCAATGGGGCCTCGAGGACCCGCGCGCGGCGCGGCCCGGCCCCCTCCCCCCAGGCCTGAGGGCCGGGGCCTGAGGGCCGGGGGCCGCGGGGGGGGGGGGCGTCCAGGGGGCCGCGGGCCACCGGGCCTGGAAAGTTCCGCCCTGCGGAGGGCGGGCGCGGGCGCGTGCGCGAGGCCGGGGGCAGCACCGTGGGGAGCGGGCCTACCTCCACTCGCCGCCCACCGTCCGTCTGTCGGCCCAGAGTCCACACAGCCGTCTGCGGGGAAGCGCGGCCTGCACGGGCTTCAGCGGACTCGCTTCGGCCGGTTTCTGCGCTGGACACTTTACTCAGAGAAAGGAGGCCGCTTATGAGAGGACCAAGAGGAAAGGGGGTGACACTGGATGCTAAGGAGAACTGAAACGAGATGGGAGGAACCTGCGGCGTCTGAAAGGACAGCCTCTAGCCAGTTAGTAAGTGTCCAGGGAGGTGACTTAAAAAGGAAAAATGAAAAAAGAATAAAATAAAAAGGCAGGGCCCATAAAAAATGATGGGTAGCTGGGAGGAAGGGGCCTTTCTAGTGGTCAAAGGAAAAGGAGCCGCCCCCCCCCCTCCCGCAGAAGTTAAAAGTAATAAAAACACCCAACAAAGCAGCACTAATATAGAGATTTTATTTAAATTGTATCGAGTTTTTACAGCACATTGTATGTTTGTCACAACGCGACTGCACAGTTTGGATTTTTGGCCATATCATGTCACTTAACACCCACAAGAGCTCTGAAAGGATGAATATATCTGAGCCGAGAGCCCAGAGTCTCTCCCCAAGGCCATGCAGTTTGCTCACTGATAAGACAGCCCCTCAAAACAGCCACGCGAGATGGACAGATACAGTCTCCCCAAATGTTACCACTCTTGCTCCCCCTGAAAATGGGCAGAGTGAAGTGCAATGAAAGTCAAGTTAATTAAAAAGCCACTCCCGACTGGCAGTAAATCTGAATGATTGAGAGAATGCGTAACATTAATTTTATGTATCGGAGACAAGGAATAGTTTGTTACTTTTTCAATGACCTCAGGAATTTCCCAAACACAAAATCTCCATTATTCACCTCCATCTACACGGAAGAGAGGGAAAAAAGTTCTGCTAGGCTGGCCTACATACGCCAACACTTTTTAGGTTACATCCATGTCAAGGATAAAAGCTGCACGGATGCTCCTCTGTAGGGCTGAGAAAAGGTCAGGACAAATAGCAATCCTTGTTCTAAATACAGAGCCTAGTTCTTTGTGAAGAAGTTTTCCTAGATAGTAACATGATAATAGCAGTTAGATGACTACCATATTTTAAAAACAGGATTAAGCCTAAATGTAATTCACCTCTTATACACCAAAAATTAACATTGTATGAACAAATTTCTAGTGGTTTCATTATAGGCCAAGGAGACTATATCTGTCCCAACCACAGTACATGGCTCCGTCACTGTAGCTTTTGGTTAAGTGCCACTGGTACATATTAAGATGGAAATTAAAAAAAGAAAAACAATGTTTGGTCCAAATGGACCCATTTCCCCAATTTTGGTATCAATGCTTTATTCTCTCCTGTCTGGGTTCCATTGGTTAAGTGCACAGAAATAGACAGCAGCATTTGTACTGAAACCCTCACACACCAAACAGCATATTCCAGGAGGTAAAAAAATCAAACGCTAAAATCTACCCTCAAGGTGTCAAGTGTTCAGGATAAGAAGCAGTGTGACCCAGAGGCGGCAGCAGCCAAGGTAAAGACAACACGGGGGGAGTGGGCGGTGGAACAAACAAAAAATGTTTATTTCATGCCTGGAGAGGATCAAGGTGTAGCTCCTGTGTTAGCACCAGGACAACTAGGAAGCCTGGTTACAGGGGTAGGGCACGACTCAGCAGGTGGCTCACGTGGGTCTTGTATGCTGTTCCCTGCTCCTCACCCTTCACACGCTGCCTCACGCAGTGCCTTCACGGCTCCAAAGAGCTGGCTCTCCCTAAGCTTTCCTCGGCGCCCAAACGTCTTACCCCTAGAACGGTTCCCCTAAGTTGAATATTCACTGATGCTGGTCGATGACCAAGGGAAAAATACACCAAAACCTCCCCTTGCTGAACCAGTCTTTAAACCAAGCTCCACAGAAAGACAGAACTAATGCGACTAGAGGGAGAGAGCCTCGACGGCTGAGCCTTCATGCACAGACAGAGCACAGAGGAGTGGGGAGAGTCCATCTCAAGAGGGAGAGAAATTCCTCTTAGATACTAGAATCGGCATTTTTCAAGGTGGAGGAGAGCGGGGCGTGGTTATACAGATGCCTTTCTATTGCTGTTTGGGGCACTTTTGCACCAGGAAGGATCTATGAAATCATCATCTTGTGGGCCCCAGGACAGAGAAGCTGGAGTCACCAATTCAACATTGAGCCTCCAGACGTGGGGTCTGGATCAGGACCAGTACCTCAAGGTAAGGCCCTCCTGCTAAGTTGGAATTCCTCTCACTCCAGTCTCATCGTACCAAGGAGGATTTCTCAAGACGGCATCTTTGAGCTCTGTGGATTCATGAGCCACACCAAGGAACCGTCACAACTACACCGGAAGCAGATCCTCCCTTCAAACCTGCTGAAATTCGGACATGTCGCCCGCCGTCTCTGGCATTCAGCTGGAGGCTGTAGCAATGGGTTTCTTCAGATGTTGGCTCATGAGATCCCTGGCACGAGATACTTGGATGTGTTCGTAACATGAGTTACAGACAAGAACTGGGTCATAGAGTTGCTGATCAGGAATGGGCAACTTCAGGTGGCAGCATCCAGCACAAAACACATTCCCACAATTTCTGCCAAAGAGCAAAGAAAGAAGAGTTCATAGAAAAGGAAATGAAAGTCTGAAAGGTCTTACTTACATGAGTAAATGAGAGAAAACAAGTATTTCCTACAAAGGCATCTCTATTTTCCAGACTCTAAGTATATAGATGTATGATACTGCTCTGAGAGTGATCCTGAATCATACAAAGCAACTTCTTACCTGCAATGGTGCCTTCGTTTGGCCAACCAGAATTCACAATCACAGTTATAGCAATGCGATGCCATGTGATCTGGAACCCAGCGAGTCACCTGACAGAGACAAGGGGAAAGTTCCAGATCCCTATCAAGAGCCTAGAAGTGTAACATTGCAATGAGGAAAGCATCCCCGGGGAAATGGACACAGAAGACGCATCTCTTGAGAAACAGAATTCACCGGCTTGCGTTAGGACCCTCCACACATCTGCCTAACATACCTCAGTTTCTTTCTTATCCACAGGTTCCCAGCTTGCTTCTGAAAGGCAATCTTCGCTGTGATCAGAGCCAAAATCCTCCGTATCACTGCCGTCTGACTCCTTTAAGCACGTCTACAGAAACGCAAAGACATTACATTAGCTTCCCCATTGTGGGCATCTGGCATTAGCCATGTGCCGGCACTCTTGGATGGGCATTACCTGTATGAGTTTATTTAACTCCTCGTGGCAATCTTAGGAGGTCATCCCTGTGTTACACATGATGAAACGGAGCCCCCCAAGAGGGCTGGGAGGTTCTTCCGTAGTAAAGCTGGTTTTTGATCCTAGCTAATATCTGGCTTCAGAGCCATGCTTTTAGCCCATGTGTTCCACCACTGGGTGGAAAGAAAACCCCACTTATTGCAGTTTGAACTAAAGTTCAGGGAATGCTGGCCTGTCAGGAAAATCTGGCCCACTGCCTGTTTTTGTAGATCAAGCTTTACTGGGACACAGCTACAGTCACTCATTTATATATTGCCGATAGCTGCTTTTGCCCCCAAACAGTAGAAATGAGTATTTGTGACAGAGATCGCATGGCCTCAAAGATTCACTATGTGGTACTCCAAGTGACCACCCTGGATAAGAAGCTGTTAGCCCTGTCCGCAGTACCAGCAGAGAAGTGGGCAGCCGGCCAATGAAAGTGCCTTCACATGAACAGATGTACAGACAGCAAGGTATGATGGGAAAGCAGCTGGCTCAGGGCCAGTCCAGATGGACCTCATCTTCCCTCACCTGGCCCATTCCAAAATGTCCTAATGAGTCTCACAACAGCTTTACCCAGTTGACACATTATGTCAGGAGTCATCTTAAAATTCAAATCGGATCATCTCTGGGCAAGCAAACCCTACTGCCAGAAGGTAAAAGCTTAGACAAGAAAGGTAACTCAACACCCTTCACAGCTGACTCTTCCAAACCCAGTCCCTTCCAGCAGCACTCTCCAACATGGTCTTTGTCCTGTTGGTCCCGGCACAAAGAGGGGTATATCGGTCACTCACATTCTTTATTCAAGCCGTACCATGTCAGTAGCTACTGACGCCATACTTCTGTCCAAATAGTTCCTTGTCGCTGAGCACATATTTCTTCAGCACTCAGATCAAGCATTAACTTCTCAAGAAAGTCCTTCCTGACCTTTTACCCAGAAGCTTAACAGTTGGCCAGAATACAATGCTAACTGTTGGTCACTCCCACTAGGCTGTGAGCCCCAAGGGCAGGGGAGGTGTCTGTCACCATCTAGCTCAAGCACCTAGCTCAGTGGCTGGGCGAAGGTTGACGGATGGAAGGCTGTTAGGGTGGATGGATGGCACAGTAAGTGAATACTTACAAAATCATCCTCGTAGTCCATGGGGGGCTCTGCTGGAGGGGCACAGCAATGACGGATATCCAGCCTCATCTGAAGCTGACGCACCTGCCGGCGGAGCTGTTCCACCTCTTGCTTGTAGCTTGCTTCAATCTGTCGCAATCTATGCTGTATCACATCCGTAGGGAAGGGGAGCCCATCGTCGTCCAGGTAGAGAGGAGGCACTGGAGAAGGGCAGCTCAAGGGAACAGGCTTTGTATTGGATAACTGCTTTGGGTGACCGGACAACCACATCCGGTTTTTGCCTCCTGGGCCAGTACAGTGTCCATTGGAATGACCAGAACAGACGGGTGACTTCACACCTTCCCTCTGAGCCCACTGGCCCCCAAAGCAGGGCCCCGTTGCCCTCATCTGCTTGCTGCCTGACTTCTTGCTACAACAGCCGTAGGAAAGCAGCCGCCGAGGGGTGGTCTCCCCACTTGGCAAGGAAGTCACCATCCCTTGGAAGCTGTCCCAGTTGGATCCTAGCAAAGAGAACTCACTGATCTGGCTCTGAGAAACCATCTTTCGGGTCAATTCCAACGGCATCTTCCCAAACCGAGGATTTTCCAGTAACTGCCCATTTAGCCTAGTCCCCCTCTTGCCAGAGTCTTCCCCCATGGGCATCGGATCGGGCACAGGAGAGGGGTGTTCATGGTGGGAGAGAGTTGCCACAGGCCCTGGGGGATCTTGGCTGAGGAAGTCCGGGCTTGGGTCTAGAGGAGTTTGGCAGGGAGCACTCAGTGGGTTACAAAGACTGGGAGCGGGAGCACAGCTAGAGGGCCCACTGTGCATGGAGCCCAGCTGGGCCTGGGGGGGCACTTCTGGAGGAGTGTGCGGGGCAGACTCGGGAAAATCACACATCCCATCACCCTTGATGAGAATGGCCTCTTTCTCAGGACAATGTTCAGACGGCGCCTCCCTCGTGCCATCTGAAGTTCTACTCCGTCCATCCTGGGCAGGAGGGTCTAGAGCTGGTCCCGTCGTCTCTTCCGGGACTGTGATCTCCAGATCAGAGGGGTTGCTCTGCACTTCCTGGGGCACAGCAGGATTAAACAGTTTGTAACTTGGAGAACAGCTTCTGTGGCTCTTGAAAGGTTTATTGCTCAAGTCGTCTTGCCGGCTGCTGGACAGAGTGGGAGGATCCATTTCCCCTGCAGCTGGCTGAGGACCCCCTGGCCCTGATTCCACACTCGCTGTCTCTGATCCTTCGGGCCCACTGTGCCAAGGCTCCAGGGCTACTCTGGCCTCCTGACAGTGATTGTTCAGGTTAGGGTCACTGGACGTACGCGTTAAGGGGCTGCTTGTGTCCCAGGCAGAAAGGAGATCGTCCATGGACCTGGTTTTAGGCAATCTGGAATGACAAGCCAGCACCTTCAGGTCAGCGAATGGGGCCAGTTCCGGGATAAAGAACCAGATACCAGAGCAATAGCCATGTCAGCTCGCGCTCACAGAAATCATCCATTTAAAATCATACGCATAATCTGTCATCGAAAGCTCCAAGCGCACGCCAGGGATTTTGGCTTCAGCTTTCATGTAATCGCCCCACAGGATCACCCTACCTTGGTCACGCTCAATCATTCTCAGAGACTATGGCTGACGTAGGGGACCAGCAGGGTTCAGCAGTTGGTGGGCGTGAGGAGGACCTATGGATCGTCTACCAACACAGACAAGCAGGACCCAGCTAAGACCTACGGAGCCAAAATGGCCAGCCAGAGTGAAGTACAGGCACCTGTACGTTCAGAAAGTATCACAGCTGGGTGTCATGCATGGTGCTTTTAATTGTGGCAGCTTCCAAACACACGCTTAGAAGTGGAACCGTTTGAGACACGTCCATGAAACCTTCACCCACATTCAGCAATATTAACATTTTGTCATCTCCCAATGAATGAGGAAAGAGGGTAGGCAGGCATTTTTTATCTCGAGCAAGGTAGATCCACAGGTAAGTCAGGCTTCCCTAAAAACTTTTATAACAATCATCTAAATCCAATTTTCCATCTTGAGTTACCTATTTTACAAGACCCCCTTGTCATCGACTGATATTCCGACCTCAACCTGCTTGCATCTCCTCTCTCCCCAGACTGGTCTTTCTCGACTTCTCGCCATCAGCAGCCTCTCTAAGTTTTAAACACTGAAACTGGGGCCTGTCACTGACCCATCCTTACCTGTATTTCTGCCCTCCAACACACACTCTTTTCTGCAGCCTGTTGACTTCCCACGAGGTCTCTGGATTTAATCTTTCCCGTGTCTAGGGATTCCTCCCCTTACATGACAGTATTCCAACAAGCACCCTGCTCACTGACTAGTTCTCTAAAACTCCCACGGCTCCTGAGTCTAGACCACCTAGAATAAGTGATTCTTCACAAGTGCGTGAGAACAAGCTTCCCAGTGTTAAGCTCTGGATGAACTGGCCTAAATTTACTTCTTCCTACTCCCTCCAAACAGCCCCTTCCCAACCCCCACCAGCTCCAGCAGGGCTCTGTCTCTCATTACGTCCTTGGGCTCCCTCGCTACTAGCCTTGCTCCCGGTGCAGGACTCTCTTTATGCTGTTCATTTGTTTCTCCATTTAAACAACGACCAAAGCACCTATTGGTTGCCAGGCCGTAAAACCACACACACTAGAGACAAAAATTAACTGAGGTTCCTGTTTGGCATTTACTTCTGAGTAAACCAGCCGCCCAGGACTCTTATTTCTCCTCGTTCCTCTCATCATCCTTGAACTCCCCACATTCTTATTTGCATAGATTCTGATATAGAACTGTTCTCTGGTTATTTCACGCGCCTTCTCATCCAGCTTAAAAGTATATTTCTTTGGTTAAAGTCCACAAAGCCTAATGCAGGGCCAGGCCCACGCTCCCAGCCCCGAGACCCTCGTTTCCCAGGCTGCACATCTTTCTAGGAGCAGAGACGCCTCTACTTTCTCCGCCAGCAGCTGAAACCACGGGCTTTGCTGGCAGCAGTCCAACTCTTACTCGACGTCACCACCAGCACTAGGTAGCACATCAGTGTTAAAGAAACTTGTTGAACTGAAATATTAGTTATTGGTTTAAGACAGTGATTACTGAGTCAGACGGATTGCATTTTGGGAACACTTACGGCCTCGTTCCCTGTTAAAATAAGCACAAGGATCTACACTGACTTTATGCATGGCGTGCAAGGAGGGTCACAGAATCCCTGGAGTCTACCCACAGACCCGACAATGGGCCCAGCTTCAGAGGACCCGAAACCTATCCCTGAGGGTGTTGGGCTTTTTCGTTTCCTTGTAACCTCAGGCAATAGTGTAAAGCTACCTTTTGATTTTCAAAGCAGGCAGCCTACAAACAAGCACCAACGTCTGAAATGCACGTATCCTTTGTGGGCTTCATCTGAAAGAAACACCAGCACAGTGACGCAGAGATGCAGACATGAAGGATGCCCCCTGGAGCACTTCCTGTCATGATGAGGACACAGAATCACCCAGATGACCACCGCGAAGCGGACTATGTCACCCCTGATGGCTCTGATTTCACAATCTATACAGAGTGCTGCTTGGACGGACGGACGGACGGACCGAGGGGATCAAGCCTCGGAGAAGGACGCCGTACTTGGTTGCGGTGAGGGTTGGGGAAAGCGGAGCCTCAACAAGATGGCCTGGCACAGCGCCTGCCGCAATGCACTCAGGTACGGCAAAGACCAGGAGCGGGAGCGGGCAGTGTTGGTGTTGTTGTGCACTGAGCCCCTCGAGCAGGTGCTAACCCAGGGGCACCTAACAACGACGAGCAGCCATCAGCCAGGCGTGACCCGGCTGCGCCACTCCTGGTATATACCCCAAAGAACTGGGTACACCATTTCATTTGCAGTATCAACCACAACCACTAAAAGGTAGAAATCATCCAGTGCTTACCAACAAGTAAATGGACAAATAAAATCTGGTACATGCTTACGATTAACTTACTTCACTATTGAAATAAATTCTCATACATGCTACCACATGAATGAACCCTAAAACCAAAGTAAGTAATAACACACAAAAGGAAAAATCATTATCTGGTCCCACTTACAACGAACAGGCAATGGATAGAGGCAGAAAGCAGAGGAGAAGTTATCAGAGCCTTGAGGAGGGGAGGGGAGGGAGGAGAGGGCTTGCCTACCCGATGCAGAGTTTATGAGTGGGGTAAGGTTCAATTGTGAAAGACACGGTGCTGGCGACTGCACAGCCCTGGGAATGTTGTTAATGTCACTAAATTTCACACTTAGAAATGGTTAAAGTGGTACGTTACATATTCTACCACACACACACCTTTGGAAGTGCTGTAATAAAATGACAAGCATAATATCAAATTGGAAAAAAGTATGGAAGAGTATATAAAAATGATTGTTCTTCGTTTTAAAAAACCTTTGCTGAGTGTTCGGTGTGTGGGTACAGTTATCTGCCCAGAGGTAGACATCTGGAAAAGCATGTACCAAGTGTCAATATGGGTCGGCTTGTGGGATCTAGAATCAATGCAGGCCTTGTATTTTCTGCTTCCACACAGTCTTACAAATTATATTTGAATTCTGCTTTTAACGTTTCATTTAATAATAGGGAACACTCTTAGCAACTTACAACGTAACAACTCCCTTCGCACTCTCTCCAGACGATATTTAATATTCAACCAGGAAATCATGTTCATTTTTATGTATCTCTTTGGCTCTGGGTTCTCATAATGGGGAGCCATGTGAAGGCCACCCCTCTTCTGAGAACTGAGCGCTCAAGGCTCCAGAAGCTAATGCTGGCCATACTAAAGGTTACTACTGAGCTAACAAGCACCGGTTAACGAGCAAAAACCAAGACCATGCCCACAAATTGTCCTGAAAGAGTTCTCTGTGTCCTGAGTGTGCCACACAGCGTGAGAGCAGCTCCAGGGGAAAAGGTTACCAATGTCGTCTCAAGGAAGGACCTACAAGACTTGAGCGCAATTCTCCTTCAACTGCACCAGGAAGTCGCTTTTAAATACCCCGCAAAAGACAGCGAGCAGCGTTTATGCGCGACGTAAAGCAGCCCCTGGAGAAGGGCTTTCCCACCTGTCCAGAGAGCGGCCCGGGAACTCCTGGCTCTGCATCACGGGGGAAAGGTAGAGCTCCATGCTCTCCTCCCCGAGCGTGCAGGGAGACGACGCTGGCAGGTACACAGCTGTCCAGAGGTGCAGGGCCCGCACATGGCACACAGGATGCAGGACCTAGGAAAGCAGCTGCTTATGGGATGTTCCCTGGTCCTCCCAGCCCCGCCCCAGGGTCGGCCTGTCCTCCCTCCCTCTAGGTTTCCAAGCAGCACCTGCAAGAGGGGTCAGGCCCCACTCACCATCTCGGAGCTGGGCGTATAGAGGAAGTTGTGGAAGTTCTTATTGCCAGCTCGCAGGAGAGCCCACACAGAGCAGGTCCGCTTGTAGATGTTGCGCTTCTCTCGTTCACAGGGGTTGTTGGCCAGGAAGGTACCGTAGAGGCAGGAGTATGTGTGCTGAACCAGTTTCACCTAGGGGCCAAAACTATTGAGCTTGGAGCCTCGGCCCGACCCCCCCCACCACCCTGGCTTGAAGCTTTCGAGCATACCAGGAATGCTTCATTAAACTCAAATAGGCAAGGGAACTGCTTGAGCAGCTGATGGACGGAGTCGAGCCACTGGAGGAACACGGGGCACTGCTCACTCTGGTCCTCTGCATCCTCCTGGTGGCCACACCGATCGCCAAACTTGTGCCCAAAGTCCAGCCAGTCAGACTCCACTAACACTTGGAAGCCCTGCAGAGGAGGAAACGGTTCAAGCCCTGGGCCTCTGGAGGGGCTGGTGAGCCACACCCCAGAGGAATTCCCAAAGCCAGGAGCAAGCAGTAACAAGGAAGGACAGGACTGATCTGATCTCACCTTGAGGAGGACTCAAAGCCACCAATGTCCTCTACTGGAAAATCCCCGCGGCAAAGTCACCGGGCCTAGCCCCACCTCTCCCCACCCCATTCCTGCCTTCCCCACCCAGTCCCTCTGAATACCTCCAATGTCCGGTAATAGGGGTCCAGCAGGATTTTGGCCAGGGAGACAATCTGTGGAGTCCGGTCCCAGCCATCCGAGCAGTGGACGAGCACCGGCCGGGCTTCTCGGTCTACGGTGCTGGCCACCAGCACAGCTGCCTTCAGCATCACCGACAAGTGCTGCAGCCACTTGGTACTTTCCAGTGCAGACAGCCAGCTATGCCAGAGCAGAGGTCAAGCCTGTCACCCAGGGCACTGGGCTGCAAGCCCCTCCAACACCCTGCAGCCTACCCAGCCACCCAAAGCCCCTAGAGAGGGCTGAGGCCAGACCCTGCACCTAGGGCTTTTCTGACAAGATATCTAGCAAGACAGTAGGGAAGACAGGCCCAGGGATGGATAGCGACAGGAACTGAGCGGCATCTGGGTGAGGGCACAAGGGCATATATATATTTATAGTTGTGTAGGGGCCTGTGTTCTCTAAAAGGTGTGTCAACTTGGCTGATTCATGATTCTGCAATTGTGCAGCAATCCTGCGCCTCGTGATCTGCTGCGAGTAGCTTATGTGTTGCAAGTTCTATTCTCTGTTCGCGAGGCAGAAATAGCAACAGTGACGGTAACGAGGTGGATTATACTTACGCTAAGGATTAGGTGACTCTTGGGTCAAACTCTTTAGGGATATAAGATTAAAGATGGAAACAAATCGGAGAGATTTATTACCACCAAAACAAGGAGAGCCAGGGGCAAAGCCTGTTTTGGACCCAAGGTACCTGTGCTAGGAACCTCCTAGACCCAGGAGTGGACAAGGACTTTTCCCACGGCCCACAGAGAGAGAAAGGCTTCCCCTAGAACGTGTGGCCTGAGGTCATACTTCTAGCCTCCTGAACCGTGAGAGTGAATTTTTGCTTGCTAAAGGCATCGCTCGAGCCGTCTCTGTTACAGCAGCGAGAGAACTACAACACACACTCACACCTTTTCTCTCCCACTTTTCTGTGTTCTTCAAGTAGGGCAACTGGTCAAACAAACGGAACCCAATGGTCTGCGATGGGCCAAAGTGATTGCTGAGAAATGGGAGCCGTGTTGGCACTGACCCACTATGCCCAGCTCCACCAGCCTTCAGCACTCCTGCACATTTCCCATTTCCCCCATCTCAACCTCCAAGAACCTGAGCTACGGGATGGGAGTCGAGAGAGGGTGGAATCAGAGCAGGAACACTTACTTGCTGGGATCCGGCATCTGACTACACACAGCCCGGAGGTACTGGAAGCTGTTCCGGATGGCATGGATGTTGGCCATACCCATGAACACAACCTCACAGTTGGGATAGTACTCTGTAGACAGAAGAAAGGGGCGTGGGGCTAAGAGCAGGCCCTGGAGCTGGCATCCAGGATAAGGATGGTCCCAAGGGCACCGCGCCGGGAACCTGAACCACCTCATATCTGGACGCTCCGTGCCACATTCCAGAAGCAGTAGGAACAATGCTGGTAGCAGGCCAGAGTAGCAGACTGCTAATGACGATAACATAGAGTGTGTTCTCACCAAGTAGCAGCTGCTTGGTGCCAGCGATGATAATGTCATCAAGTGAACTCAAACTCGTAGCTAGCCTGTCCAGGGATTCGAGACTATGCATGTTTACAGGGGCAGACAGTCTCATCTGTGTCATGTGCAGCGGCCGGTCACTTTGAACCGCTGACCCTGGATTACAAACCTCTGCAGAACACGTATGTGAAACCTCTCACCATCTCAGCACACCTGAAGACAGCTATGCCCTCCAGAGGCCATGTGTTTTAGATGTTAGTAGAAACTGCCCGTGCCCAGTTCCCGCCTCCCTCGGAAGCCTCGTCAAGCTCAGACAGACACAGCTCACAGAGGCACAGCTACGAAGTCCACGGCAGCCCTGGTTCCAAGCCAGGTTTATTCGGCTCTTTCCACGACGCACGCTGCCCCCCACCCAGAGCACGAGGCACCGGGATGACAGCAGTACCTTCACATTCACAGCCTCCACCCTTGGCCCGGTTGGCCACGGCTGCAGTGTAGGAGCGCGCATCCAGGATCAGCAGCTTCTGGGGGGCGTTTGAGCTCTCCACCCCGGAGCACGCCGTCAGGGAGGCGTCTAGACAGCAAGCAGAAGGCCCTGGCTCAGCCAGCCACATCAGCCAGCCCTGCGCTGCTCCCTCTCAGGACCAGTGACCCTTCACACCCAAGGCCTCCCACAGGACAGTGACCCAGCCTGCTTCCCTGCCCCTCCCTGGGGACTCCTGGGAACCAACGGAGCCAAAGGCTGCTCCCAGCAGCCAGCCCCACCCCCTCCTTACCGAAATCAGTGTCACACGCCTCGCTCCCGTCGCTATTGCCGGCGCTGCAGGAACTCCCGGAGGCCCTTGTCCCTGGGTCCAGAGCACAGGCTTTGGCAATGGATGTGACCAGGTACTCATCATCAGCATTGCGCCAGCCCCACCAGCTGATCTCAGGCTGGCTGCAGCGGGCGATGGCAGCCCCGTTGCGCAGGTGTCTGAGAAGACAGGGAAAGCAGCAGGCCCTTGAGATTCCCAGAGGCCAACGGCAGAGATGTTAACGGGCAGGCCCAGGCCTCCACAGCAAGCAGGGGCTGCCAGTCCATTCGGGTCACAATGACAACCAAACCCCCTTAACATCCGGCATCTCTAGAGAGCTGTACAATTTGGAAAATGCTACCACATGCATTTTCTCAAGTGGGTTCTGGAGTCCCAAGGTGACCTTGACTTGATGAGTCTGCACTGCACCTGCTCCAGCTCCAGACACCCAGCAGGAGAACAGGGCCTGAGCCAAGAGCAGGAACAGGCCCAAACCTCCGTTTTCACCTGTCTCGCTCTACTTTACTGATAGGGGTCAGAGCAAGCTTTTCAGTAATGGACCAGCAAGCAAAATTTCTAGTGCATTTTTGTGAACTTCATCCAGTCTCTACGACATAATCTTCTTTGGTTTTTTTGTTTGTTCGGTTGGTTGGTCTTTTTTATAATCCTTTAAAAACAAAAATCATCCAGAGGGAAACCTCATCTAGAAGTCTAAGTAAGTCTACGAGAACTATGACCTGATCTACCCAGAAACCCAAAAAACTAGCTGGTGCCTGAAGGTTTCATTACGAACCATTCGGACCCGGGCGCTCATAGATGCATCCTGATAGGATCAGCGAAACATGAGGAACAGCTCAAACTCTTACCAAGTCCAGGCTGAACTGGGCTGACCGAGTCAGAAAGGAACCCTGAGCATTTCCACACACCTGGAACTACAGCTTCCCCGGAAGCACCTTTCTGTGACGACTGGGTCATAAAATCTAGATTATTAGCAGTGAGGACTGTTATCTTTTGAGTCATCAGAGAGGAAGGGGACAGGGAAACCAAATCAGTGGAAGCACAAGACCAGAAGGGAGGAATGTTGAACACTGTGGAAGAAGATGTAATCAGTGTCCCTGAAACACACGGTCAGTCACTGTGAAATGAACCGAGCTTGCTGGTGAGACCTACACTGCGACACAGTAAGACAGTCCTTCTAATGAAAAAGCAGAACAACTTGTAGCTCAATCTCGACGTAAATAGGCTGTAGGCTGTATCTCACTCTGGGGCTCTGGTTGACCAACCCCTGTTCTTATGTGACATTACAAACACAGGGACAACGAGCCGACTCTCCAAATGCCTCAGCCTTAGGAGGGAAAAACGAAGGCCTTTTACACTTAAAATCGTTTCAGAGCCACTCCCCACACTGCCAGTTCCCAGTCGATCAGACTGCTTGCTGCCAACACCTCCTCTGGGCCTCTCTTTACACATAAGCACTGGCGCCCGACCGCCCATCCCGCTGCCTCACCTATACACAACCACGGGGATCCGCTTCCAGGAGCGGAAGGAGGCCACGTTCTCCAGCTCTCTATCTGTGATCCACACGGGAACCAGCAGCTTCTGGGGGTAACTGGGGCACAATCTGAGAAGAGACACACTGGGTCTAAGACATCCGTTAACTTCTGGGAAAGGGCAGGGAGCCCTCCTCCCTCCCAGACTTCGGAGCTGGCCCACCCTGCTGCATCCAAGCATGAAGGAGGTTTGGTCCCCCACCCCCTGCCCTCTCACTTGTAGTTGCTGTTGATGTGGGAGACCCTCCAGACATTCTGTAGGTCAAAGGCCATCCTTGCAAGCTCTGCCTCCTGCCGACCTCGGACATGCTCTCCTGGAACACAGCCCCCCACCACTCCTGTCATCTCCCAAGAGAGCCAAGTCCAGACATGGAAGGAGGAGAACCAAGGTGTAAGGAGTCTTCCAAAGAGAAGTGTGGCCTCACCTGGCTGACACAGGTGGGTGTGCTGGTCCTCCTCAGTCAACCCCAGGCACCAGGCGTGGTAGGCAAAGGCAAAGAGGTCCTCGGGCTTGGCAGGTCTTGCTGTGGCCCGGCTTAGGCGAGAGAGCCACTCTTGGCACTGCTTGAAAGTGGAGAAGTGGCACCTGCCAAGCAAGAAGCCATAGGCCCCCATGAGCCAAGGAGGCAGTGACCCACGAGTCCATTTTTCTACCAAATTCAAATGCTTCCCAGTGACGGAGGGTCTGCATCCCTCATATCTCCACCAGCAGACACTATATCTCCCAGAGCGCCCAGCATAAACCTCGACTTCGGGCAGGAAGTCCCCACTTACATCACACTGCCTTCCAGGCTCCTGGTTCTTCTCTCTGCCCAGCCACAGCCTACCAAGACTTTGAAGGCAGCTCCAGGGCAGAAGCCTGATCAAACTCCAATCGGATGAACTCCTTCCTCACTTGACCCTCCATGTGCTTCAACTATACCACAGTACGGCTCTCCAAGCCATGCGGCCCACAACGGAGGCTTCTCTCCGCAACTAAACTTGAACCTCCGTGAGGGGGAGGGCAACCTGGATTCTCTGGAATCCCTCTAGGCCTGTTCCCTATGCACACCCATAAAACCTCTGCAACTGAGTCAACCCTGACTCATCGGGACATCAAAGGTCAGAACTGCCCAGAGGGACCAAGGCTGTAAATCTTCACACACACAGGCTGACACATGTCCCACAGACTAACTGGCCAGGTCCAGCCACCGTGACCTTTAGATTAGTCCCTGAGTGCTTACCCAGTGCCCCACCACGGCTCCTTGCTGAGTGCACACCAGGCTCTGAGACGGGCACCCCGGGCGCCCCAGTGGCACAGCAGTTACACGCTGGGATGCTAGTCACAAGGGCAGCAGTTCAAAACCACCGGGCGCTCTGTGGAAGGTGAGGCTTTCGACTCCCACAAAGAGCCACAGTCTCAGGAAAGCACAGGAGCAGTCCGACCCTGTCCTACAGGGTCGCTGTGAGTCGGCATCGACTCGATGACAGTGTTTGGAGGATTTTTTGGGGAGGTCATCTTGGATATTTTTTTTCTCACACATTCCGTCTGTCAACACTACTCCAAAACTTCCGGAATCGGTTTCTCACTATGTTACCATTTCAGCTGCTGCCGCCACCCTGGACAGACAATCATGATCCCACACCCGAGTGACTGCCAACAGTTTCTTAACTCGTCTCCCAGCATCTGCCTTTGCTTCTGCTCCTGTCCCCTCAGTCTGTGCTCAGTAAAGCAGACAAAATGATCATCTATGCAGATGTTAACCACCTCAAAACCTTCCAATTGCTTCCCAGTTCCCTCAAAGAAAGAACCAGTCATGGTGACAGCTTGCAGGAACTACACTGATTGATCCTCCCTCCCCTCTCAAACCTTAAAGGCCTTAAACCTTAGGGCAGTGTCGGCGTAGGATAGGGTGCTAGCTATTTGTGAAATCAACAAATGAACCAGCGACACCAGGAGCACACTGCCCAGGTGCTGCTGCACGCCTCCCCTTGTCTGTATGACAGCCGCTCAAGCTCGGCGGTGTGCCGGCGGGGTCAGGTCCAGCCAGTCAGTCCCTGGGGCTCCTCACCACCCAGCGCAGACTCTTACAGCCATTCCTCCACATGGAAACAACGAGACCAGTGGTTTTTTGGTTCTGTTCTGCCTTCTTCTCTGGCTCCAACGGAACCCCGGTAGCAGCGAGGTCTAGACAAGCTTGGGCCAGAGGACCTGAGGGAGACCCTCTCGCTCTCACCTCACCACCTTGGAGTCCTTGCAGGCAATGTGCAGCTGGAACATATCCCGGCTCTCCACACTGTCAATCATCCGGAGGGGGACCTTTAGAGGAAGGGCACACGGAAGCTCAAATCTCCGCCACTCGCCTCACTCTCCCCACCCTGCCCAAGTGCTGCCGCCGGACCACCAGGAGAGAGAAATGCAGCGTGAACTGAAGCCCTCGGCACCGTGCGGGGTCTTTTATGTATGTGACCCCACTAGTAGTCACAGCAATCCTGCAAGGCAAGTGCTCTCACCCCGCATTATTACTGAGTCACAAATGACTCGACAAGGCCACGTGTCTGCCACGTGGCAGGGCAAGAGACAAGGCCAAGCTTGCTTGACGCTGACGTCTGAACCGGAGCCAGTGACCAGGTGGGGGAAAAATGGAAGGGAGGCTGAGTAAAAGAGACGAACAAATAGAAGGTCGCAGGAACACCGGCTAGCTGGAAGCAAGAAAAGAAAAGTACAGCTTTTGGGAGCCCCCCCATCAGGTAGCAGCCTGAAACACGCCCACCTGGCCCTTCATAGGGGTTCTGGATCGGGTGTGGTGGAACAAGACAGGAACTTACGTTGATGACAGAGTCCTTAAACTTGATGTGCAACCGGTAGTTGGAGATGGCGATGACAGCATCGGCTGCGCGGCCCAGGAACTCCACTCCCTCACCCTGCAGCACGGTGAAGGGCACCTGCCGAGGGGCAGAGCAATCCTCAGCCCAGAGGTGGAGGTGAGCCCCTCCACCCCTGCTCTGTGGGGCCCCTCTGGAGATGCTGGGCTGAGGCGCTGGAGGAGTGTCCTCTCCAGAGTAACCGCGCCAGGCAACAGCTGTACTGGAGAGCTGCCTTTTCTTCCCTGGGGCCACAGGCCCCGTAGTGCACAGACAGACAGAATGCCCTCCTTCCTCCAGAGAGCAGGAGCAGGAAGTGGGAACTTCTGGCACTAGGTCCCCTGTGACATGTTTGTGGGGAAGAAAGGGTGCTTTACAGCTGAGCAGAGAACCCCACCAGCCTCCTTACCTGCAGATTTCCCTCCTCCTTCACTAGCTCCTTGGGGGGGAACAGATCCTTGGCTTGGATATACTCCAGGCTGGGGGGGCCCTCCTCACCCTGTGAGAGAGACCAGAGCCCTAAGCTGTCAGGCTCCACTTGGCTAGTCAAGCCTTGTTCTGTGCCCCTCCCAGCTCACCACCCACACACACTACACCCCTCCCCCAAACTATAGTTCTCTTAAGTTTTGGTCTCCAGAAGAGGGAAGAGAGACCTAGTGTGGGCAGGGGCAGTGACTCCAATCTATCAAGCCTAAGGGAAGAGCAAGGTCTAAGGAGGAACTGGGAATCTGCATTCCCTACAGCAGGCATCTCCTATAGAACCAAAATGGCGGAGCCTACCAAGGAAAAGAGAATCACTGAGGAAACGGGAAGGTGCTCTCCTGAGAATTAGCCAGCGGTGTGGCAGCCAGCGACAGTCAGGAACCCAGGACTGTAAGGCCAGAGGAGCTTGCTTCCCTTTGGTGGGGGAAAGGGGCTGTGGGCAGCCATGCCTCAGGGGGCCTGCATGGATGCTCGCTCTCAAAGGAGGGCGTGTTTTGGAGCTGGCCCTTTACTGCTCACAACCCCCACCGCACCCCCACACACACACACACCTGCAGGAAACCTGAAGGGAATTCCTGAGGAATGCCCCAAACAGGCAGTCACTCCTCACAGATCACCAAGGAGAGGAGAGGCGGAGACCCACCACCTGGGGGGAACCCTGAGACCCAAGGACAGCCAGGGGAGAGAGGAGGCCCAGCAGACAGGGGAGGCAGGCGGGGGAGCAGCAGGGAGGACAGATGGAGGAAGCTGGGAAGGAGTATTAGCCAGAGAGGAAGGAGGGGAGGTCGGGAATGATGCAGAAGTGCGGAGCCCTGCAGAGGCAGGGAAGATGGAGCAAAGAGAGACTGTCTGGGGGACAGTCAAGGAGAAGACAGGCGGGTCAGGTGAGGTGTGTACTGGTGGAACGGGGAGCGGACTGGAGCGCGGAGACAGCTCCCGGGCAGCCCATGCTCTCAACCAGAACCCCCCAATATCTCAACGGGCCTCCTAGCCACAGCCCACACCAAGCCAGCGTGCAGCGGGTGGGCCCAAGATGGAGAGGTAGTGGGAGAAGGGATGTACCCCTGCAGGGCGGGGCTTGGAGATCTGCAGTCTGGGCCGTGGCTGCGGGCCCAGATGGGCTCCGGAACCATCAGCCCTGGGGTTCAACCAGTACCGGCGCCCACAGATTCAAGCAAGTGCAAGAATGAACAGGGTTGGCCCCGACTCCCCCAGCCCCAGTCGTTGCCCCCCTACCCCCGCCCCGGGCAGGAGCCTTGCGAAGGGGGATGGGCTGGAATCTGGACTCTCCAGGGCTGGTCCCGGGAGGGGTTGGGGACGCAGCTAGAACTGGGGACCTCGGGCCCCCACAGGCGGGGCCGGCACTTACGAAACAGCTGAGCATGGAGCAGGAAACCCGGGCGGTCAGGCTCATGGTCGCGGGCGGTCTGGGCCAGCGCACATGTCCCCCGAGCTTTGGCGCTGCCCGCCAGCCCGGGGCGCCCGCCGCATCCCTGCTGCGGGGCCCGCCGGGTCCAGCCGTGGTGGCCAGGAGGCGGGCGCGCTGGCGACGGGCCTGAGCGCGGCTCGCGCGCCTTCTCCCCTCTTCTCCACAATGGAGCGGACCCAGCTCCGCCCTCCGGCTGGGGCGCAGAAGGAAAAGGAGGGAGGCCCGGGGAGCGCCGCCGCTGGGAAGGCGGGGGCGAGGGAGGGCCAGCTGGGCGCGGGCACCGCCCATCGCCCCGACTCCTCCCTCCCTCCCTCCCCAAAGCCCCTCTGCCGCCCGCCCGCCCGCCGTGGGAGCTCCCTGGGACCAGGGGATTTCTGGAGCCGGGCTGCCCGCCTGAGGTCTGGGGAAGGGTGGGGAGTGGGGAGCCCGCCAGGCCTTTTCATTTCCTATTTTCTCAGGTGAGCTACGCAACGCCATCTGGCCCCCTCTGAGGGGGAGGAGGAGAAAGGGGGGCGCGCGGCCTATATTGACCCCTTCTTAGAGCTTCCTCTTTTCCCTCCCAAACCCCCCTGCACACACACACTCCTGTCCAGCAGTGCCCGGCGATCCCTTCCAAAAACTAAAACAAAAACTACATTCACTGCCATCGAGTCATTGCTGATTCATAGTGACCCGTGGTGGGTTTCGGAGAAGTCACTGTTTACAGGAGTAGAAAGCCGGGTCTTTCTCCCTGGAGCTGTTTGTTAGTTTCGACCATGCGCATGCATCGAGCCCAGCAAGTGGCCACTACACCCCCAGGGCTGCGTTACAATTGCCTAGCCTCTCTGAAGCCCTCTACCTTTCCCCTGCCCTCCATCTGACCCTTAGAATGGGCACAGGGCACGGGCCAGGTTGTCACGCCACATTCTCAAAAGGAAGGCCTCGCTCGGAATTGGAGTGTCTTATTCTAAGGGCCCAGCCCACGGCTAATCCTTCGGGCCCCATCCTTTTCCCCCATTCTCTGCCCTCCGGGTAGGAAGGCCCTTCTTGGAGAAGAGTTTCTCAGGCTGAGTAAGACAGCAGCAGGTATGATGTACAATACGTGCTGTACGCACATTCAGAAACCCAGGGACGGGAGGAGTGAAAGCCAGGAATCGGCTCCCAAAGTACCAAAGGACACAAAAAGGAGTGCATCGTGGGAACATGACTCATTCCTGCACCAGGTAACTTTCAGAAACCAGGGCTTTTGTTTTGGGTTACTTTGAGGAAGGAGAGAAATCTGACATTTTATTAAGCGCAGAGGAGCCCTGGGACATGGTGGCTTCCAGTTGGGCTGCCCATGGCAAGGCAGCAATTCAAAGCCACCAGCCACCCTACAGAAGGAGGAGGTGTTCTGCTCCTACAGAGATGTACAGCCTTGGGAACAACCCAACGGGGCAGTTCGACTCTGCCCCATTGAATCACTGTGCAGCACTGGTCATCAATGAGCAACTGACAGAACCGGTCAGTCCTGGCAGAATCGCCTCCCTGGCAGTAAGTTTGTCTTTTGGGTTTACGAGTCACGTAAGGATCCCTAGTGACTCGGTAGGGTATCCGTTGGACTACCAACTGCAAGAAAAGGGGGGGGGGGGTGGCAGCAGCTCAAACCCACCAGCAGCTCCCTAGGAGAAAGAGGAGGCTGTCTTTTCCTGTAGATTTAGAAAACCTCAGGAACTCGCTACAGGGCCATGAGGCATCGGCACTAACTCGATGGCAGTGGTTAGTAGGTGGCTAAGCGTGGCAGGAACCACACGCTTTTCAAACGTTTCCTCATGAAGAGCTTTCAGCTCGCTAAGAAGTAACTAACAGTGCTGTTTTACTAGGCAGGCATTTCAGGCTGAAAGAGAGTCTGCGCTGTGCCTCAGGTATTTCAGTGGTGGTGCTGGCAGACGAATTGAGACCAGGGTACTGCTCTCTTCAGTGTATCACAGGAGAGAAAGGGGAGTGGGGATGTCAATTGGTGGGAGCCAAAACCAGCAGGCTTACTGAGCAGAGACCAGACCAATACTGCACACACTACACACCCACATATCCATGCGAGGGAGGAGGCAGTCCTTTCACCAACCAATTTCCGTAAACTGTCCCTATGCATAGACGAGATCCGACAAACTGAGCTAGGGTCTGGCCCAGGCAAGGGCTTGCAGCCCTCTACTGCCTTCTCTCACTGCTTCCTCCTCTGCCTTAGGGGTTAAAGGGCTCCTTGAGTTTGGGGTGATGGGTAAGAGACAAGCTGTTACA
Organism: Tenrec ecaudatus; assembly: GCF_050624435.1. Lineage (NCBI taxonomy): Eukaryota > Metazoa > Chordata > Mammalia > Afrosoricida > Tenrecidae > Tenrec > Tenrec ecaudatus. Next base: position 123,888,462 of record NC_134539.1, on the reverse strand, counting down.
GGTGATGAAAAATATAAGGTATCATTAAGAACACCCCTAGTGAAATTCTGGGTGCCTTGCAAGGAATATCCTGTTTAACATCCAATCACAGTAGCTTACTGGACGACTGGGTTAGTCCCTAAACAACACCAACAGTATTCCAGAGACCTACCCGGAAGTATAAGGACCCTGTTCTGGCTTTTCAGATGAGGTCACAGAGATTTGACCAGGGACCCAAGAAAGGCAAGAAGGAATGAGAGCCAGTGGTACGTCGGCAGTATAGGGAAGGTATGTCAAACACAAGCAGAAAAAGACTGCTGGAAGTTCCCTGCGCTGGTGCAGTAAGCTGGCTACAGTGTTGTACTTTAAATGAGGCCTAGCTTATCTATAAGGCAGCTAAGCTGTTTGAGAGCTGAACAGAACAGCTTGGAGTTCAAGGCCCAGGAGGGATAAAACAAATTCACCCGGGGAAAAGACACAAGGATTACAGAAGACAAAATGGTCTGAGGAAAGAGGAAGTACTCACCATTCTACCGTGGTGAGGGTGCTGGCTGTCTGCTTCTCACTGTAAGGAGACAGGATTATACGGGTAAGAAACACCTTTAACATCACCACGGAACCAACAAATGCCATACATCTAGCCCTGAACTTCTCGGCAACTCATATTCTCTTCCCAGAGAAGCCAGCCCGAGCCACCAGGTCAGAGAGAGGCAATGGGTGCTACAAAAAGAAGGCAACAAGTGATCTTACAAGGCATCGAGTTCTAGAGCCTCAATGTTCTAGAGCAAGAATGAGTGTGATCCAAGATCATTCAGCAGAACTGAGTCCTGGTTCCTAGACCCCGAAAAAAACCAAACTTCAAAACTTGTTCTTTGTGGGAGAGCAAAAAAATAAATGGCCAAAATTGAAGAGTCGGCGGCTGCCCAACCACATTTGCTTCTGGCCCTGGTTGGGGCATGAGTCGACAGGAATGCTGTGCCAGTCTCTTGACCTGTTTACTAGGGGCCAGAGTCCAGAACAGAGGGCAGAAGGGAGGTGACCACAACCTGCTATCAGAGGACAGCAGGGCTGACCAGGCCCTGCTGAGAAGACCTAACACCAAGTGCAGTGGAGGTTATGGGAAGGCCACACATTTAACCAGAGGGGCAGCCCGGGGCCTGGGCGTCGGCACTGTCTGGTTAGCACCGGAATGCTAATTGTCTGGTTCAAACCCAACTGGTCCTGGAGAGAAAGATGAATGCATCTGTTCTCATAAGGATTTACTGCCTTGAAAGCGATGGCAGTGAGGGAAGGAACCAGGCCCGGCTTTCACGCCTGCTGGCTGAACTCCGTTACCTTGCAGCACGGTATCACGAGGGTTGGGAGACAGAGCCTCCACCTGTAGCCCTGCCCTCCTCTCCCATCACTCGACCTGCTTCCCCAGCCCACCCCTCCTTGCAAGCAGCAAGCTGGAGAGGTGCTGCCTCACCGCCTACGGACACGCAGCCTCACGGCGACGGGCGGCGGGAAGGAGGGGCAAAGGACCAGGTCTGGAAGGCCCCGAGTTCCCCCATCTACGGGCTATGGTCCCGGGGGGACGGGCCAGATTGGCACGGGAGCCCAGGTGCCCAGGTTCTAAGGGCGGAGCCTAAAGGCTCAGAGGCGGAGCCCCGAATGACAGAAGGCGGGATTCGGGAAAGCCCGTGGGGGCCGGGGCGGGGCCAGGCTGGACGCGGTGGTTGCGGTCTCCAGACTGGCAGTGCACGGGGCACGGTGACTCACCCAGGCGGCGTCCGCCCGACCCTCCGAGGCCGCGCTCGCACCACTTCCGTCTCCCGCTGCTGCTGAGGCCGCGCAGCCCCGACCCCACCGCGGCGCCCCTCGCCCCAGCCAATCGCACGCCGGGCCTGTGCGCGGCCTGGCCAATAGCCGCAGCAGGCCCCGCCCCGCCCCACCGCGCAGCTGCCGCCCTCGCACTGCACGCCGCTCATTGGGCAAGACGAGCAGACGCCCTCCCAGCCTGCAGCTTATCCGGTGCCCGAAGGCGGGACGCTGCCGGGAGGGCGGAGGCGCGGCGTAGGAGGCGAGGCGCGGCCAATGGGAATTCACAGCGCGTCCCTGCGGCAGCCAATTGGAAAACAGTAGCGGGGGGGGGCTGCCGACGAAGGCTCCGGAGCCGGAAGTGGGGGTCCGTCGCCTTCTGGTCCCGTAATGAGGGCGTGGCCTGGCGGGGGCGCAGGCTTTTACAACCACTTCCGGTTGTGCGTTCGCTCGCCAGGGGGTCCTTGGTGTCTGGCGTTTCCCGCGTGATTTGGTCGCGCTCGTCCGGCCCCGAAGCCAGACCGCGAGACCCGACCACTGAGGCTTGCAGAAAGAGGCAGGCGGAACCCGGGATTCTGCTTCGCCGTCCCCGACCCGCGGCGCTGGAATTGCCCGCGTCCTGCGTCTAGACGGACTCGCCTGACCCTCACGCCTCGGCAGCGAACCGACGCGATCCTCCATGGTCCGCATGGTGCCGCCGATCCTGAGTAAATATCCTCGGCCGAGAGTTCGGCCACAGGGCCGAAGCCGTCTGCAAGTGAGGGCGCAAGGACCAAAGGCCCAGCTCGCGCGCCTTCCGGAGGCGGCCGCTGGAGGGCGCCACGGCCCTGGGAGGTCACCAACCCCCCCGACCCGAGAATCATTTCAGCCTGGGGTGCGTCCAAGGACTCAGACACGAGCCCCCGGGGCTAGAGTGTGCCCACCTGTTTCTAGAGCTTTGAAACTCTGAGCTCGACGAAAACATGAACCTTGCTTGCTATTACTTTAACTACGCGGTCTAGAACAATATGTGCAACCAAGTAGCTGTTTGATGAAGTGTTGCACGCGGAGTCCCTCCTTTTAAGATAAGAACTGCACTTCACTCAGTCCCAGCGCTTACTGTTGTGTTTGGTGATCACAAGGGCTTCGGGGTGTATTGGATGTTCTATCCAAGGTATAATCTTGTGCCCCTCTTTCCCCGCAGTCAGGGGAAACTGGAAAGCAGAAAGCTGCACGCAGTTAATCCCCTGCGTTTTCCAAAGCTGGCATCAGGTCCAAAACCAAAGGCTGCTGCAGACGTGGGCGAGGCTCAGGCTAGAGGAAGGAGGGTCCCGGGACAATCTCACGTGTCACAGAGTCGAACTGCTCAGTAGGATTTTCAAGAATGGTGACTCCAAAGCACATCACCGGGCCTTGTCTTCCAGGTACCTCTTGATGGGTTTGAACTAGCTGCCCTGTAGGCTAGTCATCAAGTGCTTTACCATTAGCACCACCCTGGGACGCACCAGGAGAAAGATGACTAAAAAAACAAAACACTGCCATCGAGTCTATTCCAAGTTAGCGAGACTATGTAGAGATTTTAAGACTTTGTAAGTTTTTATGGGAGTAGACAGCCTCAGCTTCCTCCAAGCAACTGGTGGGTTTGAACCACTAACCTTGCAGCTAGGAGACCAATGCTTACCCATCAGTGCTGCCAAAGCTAAACCAAAACTCATTGCCATCAAGTCAGTTTTGACTCATAGCAACCCTTTAAGGCAGACTGGAACTACCTCTGTGGGTTTCTGAGACTAAATCTTTAGAAGAGTGGAAAGTCTCCTCTTTCTTCCACAGGAGTGGCTGATGGTTTTGGAACTACTGACCTTGTAGTTAGCAGCCCACCTCACAACCAACCACACCACCAGGCTCCAGAGGAAGTACAGAGGATCATTAAGATGACGGAGACGGGCTAGACTCTTTAAGCAGTGAGAGGGAAGTCTCCCCTGACTCTCCCCCCTCCCTAAAAAGATACAGAACCCGGCACCTTCCTCCAGCAACCCTTCAAAACTGAGTCTTAATATCTTTATCACCTCCAGGAGGTGGTAAAGACACAGAGGGACACTAGAAACCACCACCGATAGATTTGTTACACTTTTATTTCCTCTGAATCTCTGGGTCGGCAGCAGGGATGTAAGGCGAAGTGGCAGTAGCTATGGGGGCCTGAGCAGAGCTGGTGCTGGGAGGGTCCGGCGTGGGCAGGAGGAAGAGGTGGAGATTTAAATAGCCAGGGCTGAAAGCCAGCTAATGGGTCTCCTTCATCTGTCTTTGGATTTTATGCAGCATCTCCTGCATCCGTCGTAGCTAGAAGAGGCACATACGGGGTGTCAAAGAGGGGCTTCTCAGGGAGTCCCACACTATTGGGACGTACCCTTAAATTCTCATCCTTTGAGTCAAGGTCTTGGTAGCTCTGAGGTATGATGGAGCCTATGGGCAGAGCCATCCACCAGCCCAGGACCCAAATGTGCACCAGAGCCAGGGATCTTTCTGTGCCCGAACCAGGCCATGCTAAGGTTTATGATCAAGCAGGGACCTCCCAGCCTGTCAACCCTACCATTTCCACGTGCTCTCACCTCCTCATCTTTCTCTCGTATCAGCTTCTCTGTTTCTGGATCTGTCCCTATTGGGCCAGCGGGGATGGGGAAGTCGGTACCACTCTCTCGAGTCAGTTTGCTGAGGGGAAGGGGAAAGGGGGTTGGTAAGGCTGGGGGAACACAGCACCTGCTTGGATTGAGCTCAGGGCCTGTAGAAGAACAATGGAAGGGCTTGATCTCACCCAAGACTGTGCTTGGGGACCCCTCTAGCCACCCACACGCCCTGCCCACCGCCAGCTTTGTCCTGGCTTCTGGCCATACTTGCGATTCCGCTCCTTCACCACCATGCGGGTCATGCTCTGGATGCACTGTGCCCGGTAGTTTTCGTAGTGTGTCTCCCTGGTCACATCCTTCAGGTCCTGCATGTGAGTACGCACCAGCATTGTCCTCAGCTTCACAAAGTCGCAGTGCCCTGGGTTTTCCACTGCACAGCAAAGCTAGGGGTCAGCCAGGCGTGGGGGGGGCTAGGCATTGAGAGAGGAGACAGCCCCGTCACCACCACCACCCCGCCACTGGTCACAAGCTCAGTGCTGTACCTTCCACAATGCCCCAGGGGTAGAGCCGGCCCCGAACTCGCCGCCCTCTGGCCTCTACCACAGTATTGCTGCCAATTACAGCAAACGGGATGCTTTCCTAGAAGAAAGTGGGGGTACAGGTGAACACCTCCAGGCTCACCTGTCCTTGCCACCTGTTGTCTTCAGCCGCTCCGCGTCACTTTAGGAAGCCAGGGTCCTCTCCCATCCCAGCAACCCACCCTTGCATAGAATCCCGTCCTCTCCCCTGCCCAGAACCAAGACCACAGCAAAGGGAAGTCCTGGCTTGGCCCACCTTTAGGGCTTGGTCCTGTAACTTGAAGTCCTCATCCTCATCAGAGTCACAGTCTGGGAACTGGTAAATCTTGATTCCAAAGTGTTCAATCTCCTCCCGGATCTGGCAAACACACGAGGGGCCCACAGTTCTGGGGGCCCTGTCTTTTCTAGAGGCCCACCTGCTCCCCACCGCCACCAGCTTCCCTCACTTTGCGCTTCTTGTGCTCCACTTCAGGAGGTGTCAGTGTGTCCGCCTTAGCCAAGATGGGCACGATGTTGACCCGCTGGTGCAAGGCCCTCATGAACTCAACATCCAATGGCCGGAGCCTGGGGGACAGGAATCTGTGACCACCTGCTGGTGGCAGCCCTGCCCCTGGTGCTCTTGGCCTGTTCCCTTGGCAGCACCCGGTGGTGCCAGGAGCCTCAGGCTCAGACCGTACCCATGGCCGAAGGGTGAGATGAAGTACAGGCAGCAGTGCACCCTGTTGTCTTGGATGTTCTTGCGGTTCAGGCCACTCTCATCTCGAAAATACTGCTCAAACTGCTGGTCGATGTACTCGGCCACAGGCCTCCAGCTGCGGCAGGGACAGACAAGCAGAGGGATGGTGGAGAGTAGCCTTGCGAGCTCTGGACCCTGAGCAATACCTCCAAGACACTATTACTCTCTGGGTCACTTGTGCTACGCCCTCAGGGAGACCCCTGGGTGGGACATGGGTGCATCGCACATGCCCTGGGAGAAAAGTCAACTATGTGCAAGTCCCAAGGGAACAAAGCACTATAAACCAAGAGGTGGCTGCAGGTCAACTGGAAGCCTGAAGTCAAGTACAGAGTTTAGCCTTTGCTCAGGTGGTTCCGTGTAGCCCTCTACCTCTCCAAAGCCTCCACCTGACCTCCCAGCCCATAGCCAGGAACCATGGCTCTGGGCAGGCTCCTTTTAAAGTCTGATCCATTGCACAGTGCTCTCCCCCTTCTCCTCACCAACGACAACTGGGAATGTATGAGGGAGGCTTAAACCAGCTCCTGGGAAGAGGTAATGAAAAAAAAAATGTCCACCAACTTTCGGAAACTCCCTCACACATTCTTGACTATAATCCCAGGTCCATGGTCTAGTTGCATCGTCGCTGCCCTGGTAGGCGGGTCTTCTGTGCAATAGCTCCATAAGTTTACTTACTTATTCTTTCACATGAAAAGACTAAGTCCAGAGGAGCCAAGAGACTTGCTCCAGAGTTACTTGACCAAAGCATCTCCTAGCTCAGTGTGTGCCCCTACACTGACCCACTTACTGATCGGCTCGGATGCTAGACAACTCCCACCCCTAGATGCTGGCCTCTCAGGGAGAGAGGTCACTCCGACTTGCTCTGCACCCCTTAAAATGTCCAGTACTAAGCTGGATCCCTCGGACGTGCACAATCAAATCCCGTGGGTTCACTAAAGGAATAAATTAAAAAATCAAATGAGTGAATATATGTGAAGGGACCCTGGGTACATTGCCAGGCAAAGCAGTTCCCACACCTGAGGAAAGTAAGTGGAGGCACGAGCGAGTACGGGAGAGACTAGGGAGTGGCTAGGACAGAGTTTCAGGGCAAGCCCAGTTTGCGGGGCCGTACTCCCTGGTATCCTTGAATGGAAAAGATGATGAAGACACGGGGTCACCTCAATCTCCCAGGGAGATTTACAGAGAACATGGACCACGTGCTGGCATGATGCAAGACTGGAAGAAGTGGCCCTTCCCTCGAAGCTACATACATCGTTGAGGACGAACCCGCATGACTGGTCAAGCATGTGGTGGGGACTCAGAGCACAGCGGGGTCGGATCAGTCATCCGAGGAGAGTGGCTTGGTTAAATGCCCTGCTTCTCACCGACTTGGGGCTTTTTTATACTGGGCCCCACAAATTACACAGTCAGTCAGTCCTTCAGGTATCCCAAAGTCCACGAATGTGACATGCACTATTCTGCCTGATCTTCACATCAATTTAAGGGCAGGTCTTTTCCTACTGAACAAATTACATAGTCCTGCAGTGATCCCCATCCAAGCCCACGAATGTGATGCAAACAGCCCGTTACCGTGTCCGGGGCACACTCACAGGGCCTTATTCTGGTCAACTGGGCAGGAAGATAAGGGCCGGTACTTTTGTACTAAAGAAACAGAAGCACAGTCACTTGCTCAAAGTCACAGTTACCAAACAGCGGGTCAAGATTTGGACTCTCAGTCCAGGGCTCTTGGCACCACCCTGCCTAATCTCGTCACCCAAAGCACCCGAGTTTCTCATTCATTCTCCTCCTTGGCCTACTCGCTTGGGTCTTATTACCTAAGCATCTCCCAGTTCCTTTAAAATTAAACAACAGAAATGCCGGGAGTGATCAGAGTGGGTGGCGACGCTGAGATCTTGTCCTCTGGGAGATGGCCTCGGCAGCGCCTGCATGTTAAGCAAGATGCCGCCCATGTCCCCGTTGCCGCCCATCAAGGAGGGATATGTGTGACCCCAGAAGGTTGCTAGGGAAAGCAAAGAGAGGAGGGGCGCGGCTTTCAGTAAGCACCCACTCTGTGCCGGGTACTGCTGAGTCAGAGTGGCCTTGACAGTAAGGGTTTTGTTGGGGAGCGCTTCTAATGTCAGGCCTTGCGGGACATGCTTCCACGTGTGTCTGCTTATTTGAGGCCCTTCTTTCTCGTCTTGTGCCCCACTCCCATTTCCAGAATTAAAGCTATCTCTCGGTCAGGGTTGGAAGGTCCGTCCTTTCCCTCACTCTTTACAGAGGAAAGCACTCAGGTCCAGAAAGGGGCCGTGGCATGCTCAAGGTCAAGTGTGGGCGGCGAGAGCCAACCGGGCTGTGCTTGGTCGGACGCACCACTCGGTGTTGTTCACGGCATCTCCAAAGCCTGGCGTGTCCACAATGGTGAGCCGCAGCCTCACGCCCTTCTCCTCGATGTCCACTGCGTGCTTGGTGATCTCCACGGTCTGCATGATCCGCTCTGGAGAAGGGGGAGACTGAGGCCAGGGCAAGGGCAGGGACCCGCCCAGTCAGGACAAACTGTCCACCCCAGCCAGCTTCGCCCAGACTGCCTCATCCATGCTGCCCCCTCCCCACCCACTGGCGGCCTGTTCTCTGGGAACCAGCAAGGAGTACATTTCCCAACACAGGAAATGCCGGTGGCTGTTGGCTCTGGCCCCAGTCTCTGCTCCCGGCTTTTTTTCTTGGATTCCTGGAATTATTTGGGGGGTCAGAGTTTCACTCTGACAGCAGGACTCTGGTCCCTGCCCCACTACAGCACCCAGATCTTTAGGGAGCTGGCTGGTAGGCTGCCAGGTTGGTTGAGCCTTTGGAGCAAGGCCTTCCCTCTCGCCCTGGAGCCCAGAGGGCAGGCCTCCTCCCCCTGGATCCTCTCCTTGCCTTACCTTCTGCACTGAGGAGTTTCCGGTCCCGGTACAGATCAGTGAGAAAGAGGCTATTGACGAGGGTGGATTTGCCCAGGCCGGACTCTCCTGACAGGAGACACAGGACAGAGGCACCGAATCAGAAGGCCACAACCATGGCCCAGAAGTTCCCCAACTGGAACAAGGTGTGGGAAGAGCTGTTTGTTTGTTTGTTTTAATCAAATTGGAAAGGTAAGTAATCAAATGATAGCATTCTGAGGCTGAAAAGATGCGACCGGAGGTCAGTCTGTCTGATCTCATTTGCATGAGGCCCAGAGAGAGCAAGAGATGGCCCACAGTCACACAAAAGTTGGTGAGTTCTAGAACACTGTGTGTCAAGTGCTCGGTCCACACTCCTTCCCTACCCCCACGCCTCCTGATCCCCACACTCAGTCACCAAAGGCTCCTGCTAAGGTATAAAATGGACAGCCCCTTGCTGCTTACTCCTCTGACCCTTCTCTTCCCCAGTGCCCCGACCCCGCACCCCACCTTCTCTCTCTCTGACACGCACACACATGCCCCGCCCGCCCCTGCTCTCTACCTGCCACCATGAGGGTAAAGTCAAAGCCTTTCTTCACAGACTTCCGGTGGACCTGGTTGGGGAGCGTGGCAAAGCCCACATACTCCTTGTCATCCTAGTGGGAAGGAAGGGAGGCGGCCTCAGGGGCTAGGCAGGAGGGACCAGGCCCCAGCACCAGCCTTCTCCTCCCTCTAGGTCTTGACCACGGTCCTGGAGGGGCAGTGCCAAAGTCCCGTGAGCCCGGTCCGGGGCCTCCAGCTTAGCCTCCTGCTCATCTTCCCAATGCCCTCGGACACCAGGGAACAGACGGACACAGTACCGAGTGAGGTCCCTGCCTACACACACACACACACCCTCCTCCCTGGTCTTACACACACACACACACACACACACACACACCCTCCTCCCTGGTCTTACACACACACACACACACACACACACCCTCTCCTCCCTGGTCTTCCTGACACACACACACACACACACACACACACCCTCCTCCCTGGTCTTCCTGACACACACACACACACACACACACACACACACACACACCCATCCCTGGTCTTCCTGCACCAGCCCACAGGAGGGGGAACGGAACAGCAGGGCTGGAGGCTGTACCTCAGAGGAGTCATAGGGATCGAGCTTGCCCCACGGGCTGCGGGGCCGGGCAGAAGGGCTGGCTGGGGCTGGGGCAGAGAAGTACTGCTGGCTGTCAATGGGTGGGGACCACAGGGGGGCTCTGAACTCCTGGTCCTCATCGCAGAAGTCTGGTGCCTGGGGTCTTGGCTCTGGGATTTGGGGCCTTGGTCCTGGGATTTGGGGCCTGGACGCCCAGGACTTGGCCTCCGTTGGGCAGCAGCTCTCGTTCCCTGGGAAATCCTTCACAAACTTGCTCAGCTCTGTGTCATCGGTTTCCTCCAGGAAGCGCTTGATCTGGGTGGGAGGGGGGTGTGGAGGGGAGTGAGGGAGCAGGTGGGAGGTGGCAGGAAGGGAAGAATAAAGGCGGAAGACAGGAGGAGGAGAGGTTAGAGGGGAGACTGCAGGAGCAGCCAAGCCAGAGGAAGTCTCGCTAGCCCACCCCAGTCCTACAAGCCACGAAGGACCTCTGTCCATCCCCAGAGTCTTGGGGACTGCCCTTGGGGCCTGTGCAGCTCCCTCTCAGCAGGGAAGCTTGTTGGGGCGGCCCTCCCAGGGGGACTGACTGAGCCAGGGAAGCAGACTGAGTTAAGGAGAGCAGACAGAGGAGAGAGCGGGGCTAAGGGTTCAGGAGAGAAAACAAGAGTCAGAAGGGATTGGGCAGGAGGAAAAAGTTGGGGGGCGAAGGGAGTGATGGACAGCCCAGGAGAGGCCCTATGCCTCCTTCCACTGCAATTCTGTGAGCTCCCGGCCTGAGGTATGGATTCTCCTGTGGTGCTCAGTCCAGGGCTCCCCACCCAGAGCCCAGACAGCACCACACTGGAGCCGGATCCTGGCCCCTGGCCCCGGGAGAGAAAGGGAACCTGCCTGAGGTGGGGCCAGGAGCAGAAGGTGGGGGTCCTGGCTATGGAATCATTCATGGGAGGGGGCAGCTGAAGCTGAAGGAGAAGTGGGCCTCCAGAGCTGCAGACCAGAGCTCCTCCTCAGGTGCCCTCTTGCCCCCTCTACCAAGAGCCAGGCTCTGACCAGCAGTGCTGGAGTGGCTCTGCCTAAACCCGGAGCCACAGGGGTTGGTTGACCCAGAATGGACTGCTTCCTACAGAGGTTTCCTGCGCCGCATCCTCAGCTTGGGAGAGAGGTGACCGCACCCACCCTCTGTCTTGGTTGTCTCCCCCAAAGTACTCCCTTTGGGACCAGGCCCCTTCGTGGGGTGCCTGGCAGTGCTAGGTTCAGCCCTGCCTCACAATACCCATGAGCCACTCTGAGACAATGGACAAGGGATGGCTGCAGACAATGATTCACCCTCTGGGGGCTGGCCAAGCCACTGGGGGCTGTCCTGGACCACTGGGGAGTCTCAGCCAGGCTACAGATTATAAGTCCACTGTGGCCTTGCCGCCTGCCCTCCTTAGGGAGGCGGGCTTGCACATGTTAGGCTGTGGGACAGGTGGGGGGAGAGGGAGATATATATATATATATATATATATATATATATATATATATATATATATATATATATAGAGAGAGAGAGAGAGAGAGAGAGAGAGAGAGAGAGAGAGAGAGAGAGAGAGAGAGAGAGAGAGAGAGAGAGAGAGAGAGAGAGAGAGAGAGAGCGCGAGCGCGCTCCCTGGGAGCGACTTCCGCCTGCCACTTCTTGTATATGTTCCCCACATCTGCTTGGAGGAGGCAGGCCGGGATCCAAACCAAAAACAAACCCACTGCCATCAAGACAATTCCGACCGGCAGTGACCCTACAGCAGGGTTCCAAGGCGTCAAGATTTAGGGGAGCAGAATCTTCTTTCTCAGGGGCCAGCTGGTGGGGTGAGCAGTCCAGCACTGAGCCAACGGCACCGCGAGGGCACATCTACAGTTGGACAGCGTGGGAGGAAATCGAGCCCACCGTCTGAAACTGGCCCCAGTACAAGGAGGCCTAAGGCCGAGGAGAGGAACATCTGACCATCGGACAGGCGTCCCTCCTCCGTAATCGGTGGGAGCTTCAAAAAGCTCACAGGAGCATTTTCTTTGGGTTCCATAGGTTTTTTGAAGCCCCTCATACTTAGGAGGTCTAACGAGGTGGCCACTGGGACTTTTGCCTGCTGTCCTGGTGTGACAATGAATTCTGCCCCCTCTCACCCTCAGGTATCCCAGGTGTGAGCTCTCTGGGAAAGGAGAAGGGATGGGGCTGGGGAACAGCAGGGCCGGTGGCTGGGGGCTCAGGAGTCAGCACAACTCCACAGCCAGCCAGCGATTGGTCCCGGGTTAGGGTAAGGGTGGGAGAGAGAGGACTATATGTTCAGCCTGGTTTCCCCAGGGGCATTCTGGGCGTGAGAACACGAAGTAGGGAGCAGGGTGGGTGCTGGTGGAGGGCCCACGGATCCCAGCAGCACCCTATCTGCCAGCCCTGGCTTCTCGTCAGCAAGGAGTCGCACACAGCGGCTCCACCTGCTCTGCCAAAAACCAAAGAATTTTCTGGCTTCGAGCCTCAAACCACACCTCCCCCCTCTTACAGTGAAGGCAGGTCCATTCCGCCCGTGTCCCAGAGCAGCACCTTACCCCAGCTTCAGCCCTGTCCTCAGGGACAGAATTCCCTTGCCAGCCCAGCGGACGGTCCATGCCTCACGCTGCAGGCTCCCTGTCAGAAAGCTCTAGGTCTAATTTTATCTCCAGGCCAAGTTCCTCTCTCTCACAGCCGTGTCTTGATGCTCTTCTTGGGGCTCCTTTCCCTTTCTCTTTGACCCCAGCTCTGGAAGGGGCCAAAAAAGCCTGTGGAATGTCCTTCCCCACCCTCTCCTCCCCCTCCTCCTCATCCCTTGGCTCCCACCCTCCAAGGACAGCTCAGCTGCAGTAGGATCACTTGGTTTCTCTGCAGGCCCCTCCTCCTCTGATTGGCTGCCCCATGACGCCTGCCTGCTGCCTATCCGGGTGGGCACAGCACCAACCTCCCAAGTCTGCAGCACAGGCTCCAGATCCACTTGGCCCTTCCTGTCCACCTCCAAGGACACTGAGGCCTGCCCCCCAAGGTGACCTGGCCCGCCAGTGCATGGAGACCACCATCCAGGAGGTGACTCCCCTCCAAAGATCTCCCTCCCCAGTCTCCCCTTGCAGCTTCCCTTGAAGCTCGGCTGAAGTAGGGGGGGGAATGGCCAGCAATCCCCTGAGGGCAGAACCCCACTTATCTTCTCCATTGATTCTACGTGTCCTTCCAGCAGAGAACTTGTCTTCTACCCACTGCCTTCAGAAACCTGCTCCTTGAATTCTCTGCAGAGCCTCCCCAGCCCCGGGGGGATCTTGACTCTTGCCACCCTAGAACATCTGACTCGTGGGGGCCTGCAATCACCCCACCACCAGCTAGCAGCTGATTTCTGAGGGACCTGGGCTCAGGTCAGTGGGAGACTCTTGTCCCAGAGCCTCTGAAGGAATGAGAACGGCCCGGCTGGGAATGTTCAGATGGAGAACCCAGCAAGGAGTCGAGAGACCAGTGTTCCTGGTGTGACCCTTCTGGAGCTGCATTAGTTCCAGGGCCCAATGTCCCATCGTGAAGGAGCCCTGGTGGTGGCCCAGCAGTTACTAGCTGAGCTGGGAACCAAAAGGCCAACCATTTCAAGTCACCAGCTGCTCCTCAGGAGAGAGATGTGCCGTCTGTATCCACAAAGATGACCAGTCACGGCCACCCTACAGGGCAGGTTGACTCTGGCTTACAGGGCTGCCTCGGGTCAGAATGGGCCCTGACTGCCATGGGAACTTGAGGCTTTCTTTGCCTCCCAAAGGAGGTTGATGACAGCTACCTCAAGCTGCTTTGCACTTGGGGCGAGAAGGCACAACTCAAGTCACCGGCTGGTTATTAATGTTGATCTGTTGTTCTTTCTTCCCACATGCAAATCAAACCCCCTCGGGATCCTGGCCTGGAAGCTCTCTGGACTGACCTCCAGAGCAGCTGGGACACTGCCCTTCTTTGACAAGAGACCCTTCAAGAGCAGTCTGGCCTGACATGAACCAACTGGCCTAAGGACTGGGCTGGCTGGAGGACAGGGCCCTGAGGCTGGGACTGGGGTGGGGGGAGGGTGCCTTTCTTTAGAGAAAAGCAGGGAGGCCTCAGCGGAACTGAACTTAGCGTGTGGCGGAAAAGCCCCTCTGATCCCTGCTGGCTTGGCTCTGGGGACAATCGGAGCTCCCACAGGCTCCCAATCCTGGAACAGTCAGTCTGTCCAACCTCATGAACAAAGAGGAAAGACGGGTACCGCTTGGCCCCTCTCAGGAACCCCCACTTTGGGGAAGGGTCATCAGGACTTCCTGGCCAAGACTTGGGCCTTGGCCTAGATACAGCTTGAGAGAAGAGCCCAAAGGATTGGCCTTTGCAGACCTGGAAGCCTGTGATCCTCCCCGAGGCCCAGGCACTGCCACAGCGCCCCTCTGCTGTAAACAGCCTGTGCCTCCCAAGCAGAGGGCAGAGGGGTGCCGGCTGGGGGAGACTCCTCACAGATCAGGAGGGGAAGCCCTGACAAGGAGCCCAGTGTGTGTGTGGCCGGCTCTGCTGTGGCAGGAGCAGATCTGGAATCACCCAGCCAAGCATCCAAACGTCCTAGCTGGGGGCCTCCCAGAGGCTGACTGGGGGTACTGTTTGTCTTCCCACCACAGGCAGCCCAGCAGAGGGTCGGGCTGGGGCTGGGGTGGGGGCAGGTGCAGAAGAAGGTGAGTCCAGGGTTCCTGTTCAGAGGCAGGGCGGGGTGGGGGTGGGGTGGGGAGGTCACCCTGATGGTCTGGCTCGCTCTCTCTCTCAGGGGCTGCACCATGCCCTGCTGTGCAGACAGAGGGCCCACTCCCGGGTAGGGATGGCAGTGCCCGGGGACCTTCTCGGTGTGCTTTTCAAAGAAGTTGGCACTGGTCGGTGGGCGAGGAGGGTCACCCCGGTGACAGATGGCCCAGACAAGGGCAGGGACCCTCACTTTTGCCCGTCACGGATGCGCGCTCCCCTGCCCAACAAGCGCATCTAGGGCACCTCCCTCAACACGGCCCCACCCCTTCACGATCCAAGAACACGGGCAGCGCCCCGGGGGTCCCCTCGGCCCGCTGCTCCGCCCAGTGGGAGAAACTTGGGAGCGGCGGCCGCCCGCAGCGCCCCCCGCCCCGCAGAGCCAGGGCAGCGGCGCCCCAGGTCTTACCATGGCTGCAGCCCGGCGCGGGCCGGCTCCTCCTGGACAGCGCCCGAGCCACCGCGGCCGGAGCTGCGCGCCGACCTCGCAACCCGCCGCCCCCGCCCGCCGGAGGCGGGGCCAGCGCGCGGGGGTGGGTGCGGGGTGTGCAGGCGCCCAACGGGCCGGCCGGGCCAGCGGCTGGAGGTGCGGGTCCTGGAGACTCGCTCCGGGCGGGCCGGGGCGGGGGGGCTCACCCCGTCCCAGGGGGCTGCACTTGTCACCGGGCCTTCCTCCCTCGGGCGGGCGGAGGGTGGCCCCCTCAGATGGCGCGGCGCAGCGGGGCGGGAGCCCGTCCCCATGGAAAACAGAATGGCGCACCTGGTCTGCTCCCCCCCAACCCCCCCCCCCTAGGGAGACAGACACTTAGGGAAGGGCAAATTGGGGAGAAACCGCTAACTGTCCAGGAGATTCAGCAAGGTTTGCAGAGTGATGCCAAGTTACTGATTGCCCGTGCCCCCACACCCACACGGGGACTGGCAGGCACTCCCCACCTCCACCCAAGCTGTGGGGGAAAGCCAGGTCTTGGAGCTCCCCGCTGCCCCCCACCCCGTCACCCCACCTTCGTGGGGACCCTAGATTATAGATTAAAGCGGATTTGCCGAATACATTATCCAGGGCATCCTCTGCTAGAAAAAGAGTCTGGGAGGGGAGAACTTAGTGGCCCTCACAGGTCCTTGGAGTCTGGCCTGGAACTGGGGAACGTGGGGAGGCCAGCCAGGTGTGACTCCCACAAGCAGGTAAGATGCTTGCAGGACTTGATGGCAGTAGTGGTTCAAGGGAAGTAGAGGCTTGAAGTGGGCGTGGTGGACTTGGTGACCGAGTTCCTGAGCTAAGCCTGGTCAGGCTCTTGTGTGAGTATTGAGAAGCATGACCCTTCTTAACCCACCCCCACCCCCAAAGCCCCAGAGGTCTGCCGATCCTATTTCAGCAGATCTGTGGCCAGTGTCTGGTTGGAGTCAGCCAGGCCTCGGCAGAAGGAAGGAGAAGGGTCTGGGAGAGCAGCAGACCACCATGGGGCTGCAGGAGATGTTCTGGGACCAGGCGGTGGGGTTGCTGCTTAAAGAGTTTAGCCAGCCGTCAGGCCTCGGAGAAACCCTCCTGGCCGGAGGATCTGCGGCAATTCACTGCACCTCTCTGAGCAGTGGTTCCATGTCTGAAAAGGAAGCAATTGGACTAGCAGATGTGTAAGGGTCCTTGGGACTCTGGCATGCTACAGCAGACGAAAGGGCGTGGGGGAGAGTGGGTGGGTCTGTCAGCTGCTGTAGGTTTGGGGGATGAGAGCAGGCAGTCACAAGAGATACTGAAGGGGAGTTGGTCATGCCGAGACAGGAGGACCTGCAGGAAGGCCGAGGAGGCAGAGGATGGGCCCAGCAGCTTGGCTCTGGAGAGACAGAGAGAGAGAGAGAGAGAGAGAGAGAGAGAGAGCCTCTGAAGGTATGCAGGGCATCTAGGACAGCGGTTGTCAACCTGTGGGTTGAGACCCCTTTGGGGGTCGAACGACCCTTTCACAGGGGTCCTCCGATTCATAACTAGCAAAATGACAGTGATGAAGTAGCGACAAAAATAATTTTGTGGTTGGGGGGGATCACCACCACATGAGGAACTGTATGAAAGGGTCGCAGCATGAGGAAGGCTGAGAACCACTGCTCTGGGGAAAGGCTGACAGATAAATCAGGAGGCCGGGAGCAAGCTGTATTCAGGAATAAAGGAATTTCATTAAAGAAAAGAGTAGAAGCAGCTGCCACCAAGCCCAAATGTCAAGTTCAAGCTACACTGTTGGGGACCAGCTGGTCCTTGGGTTCGTGCTGGACTTATATCTCTTGGATTCATCCACCTAGAAGGTGGTGTGGCCTGGGCTGGAGGTGCTGGGCCTGTCCCAAGGAAGGATGCCTGTCCCAAGGAAGGCAAGCTCATCACAAAACCTTACTTTCCTCCATCACAACACGACCCCTGCCCCTAGCCCTGGCTGCAGTCCAAGTAGGGACACAGACACATTCCAGAAGCCAGCCCCGCCAGCTCTCCTCCTCAGCTGCGGCCGGAAGCCCAGCTCTGCGCTGACACCTGCTGCCCAGGACCCGAGTGCCCAGAGGCACACTGGTGCCAGCTTGCTTGCAGGGAGCCAAGGCCCAAGCAGAACTGGAGCCGTGGGCCTCAGCTTCAAGCTGAGAAGCTTGAGGTGTTGGCGGCCACCATCACTGCACCACAGGCCCAGTCCTGAGGCATGCTGGGAGGACCGAGCGTGAGACAGTGAGCCTTTCTACCCCAATCAGCCCTTCCACTGCCCCCTAGGGTAACGCTGGAGCATTCAGGGGGGTCGGAAAAAGCTTGGCCTACGGATATAGGTCCTCATGCCAGCTGCGGCGGCTGTTCATTTCCTGCCTGAAAGTCCCTTCTCCCTGCACTCAGGAGAGCCCAGCACTGGCTCTGGCCCTCTGGGTTGGAGGAGGAAGAGCCCCATACCTTGTCTGCAGCGGGCTGAGACACAGCAGTCCATTGGTGATTCCCTGGCCCCTTCCCCGCTTCTGGCTGACAGGTGTCCTGGTCAACTTAGTCTCGGTGTCACCCAGCTCTTGGAGATTTGGCTTTCTCTTGAAAGCCAGCCTCCCACTGGCCATTGATGTCCTTGACTGGGTGTTTCTGAGGAGGGGGACTTGAGTCAAGTGTCTAGGGTATAGGTACTGAGCTCAGCACCATGTGATTCCTCTGGGGAACTGGGCTCAGCACCCACGGCTCCAGCCTGCTGACCTGGGCTCCCCCCTGATTAGGTCAGGCCAACATAGTCTGCAGGGAAGACGTCGGGCCTCCCTGCCCATCCCCCATGAGTGAGGGCTGTGTGACACAGGAGCTAGACGAGGAGGCTGCACTGGGGCCAAGCCAGAGCCCAAGTTCAAAGCTAAGAAGAAAGGATGATCACCAAGAAAGAGCGATGCTCTGAAGTCAGGATTTCAGATCTGCAGGACCAGCAAGAGCCACTCTGGCCTCCCAGGGCCTGAGTTTCCCTTAAGTATGCAAGGCCTAATATGCCTCCACCTCACTACTCATCGAGTCTGGGGACCGTGGTGGGTCCAAAGGGCTGTCACTGGGTGTGTCTTTCAAGGAAACCTCAGCCAGTTGTCCAGCAAGGACTGTATGGAAGCCAGAAACCCAGAGACAGTAAGGTCCACTCCTCCCCAACTGCTTTCCAGTGCCCCGTGATCCTGGGGCAGGCGTGACATGTGGGTGGCAAGGCCAGGGGCGTGCTGTGTTTCGGAGATGTTTCCTGGCACCTGTTGAGCAGCTGCCGAGAGAGGCAGTTCCGGAGCTGGCAGTTGGAAGCCAACCTCTCTACTGGGCCCTTCCAACACCTTCCCTGTAGCAGGGGCTCAGGAGGAAACAAGACTTACCTACCATTCTAGCCTCTGTTTAAATATCGTCCCTGACCAAAACACACCGAGTCTAGCAACTGCCTTACAATTGTTGGGCAGCTGAGCCACCACATTCCTCCTCCTCCTGAGCCAAAATCTGTCTCCTCCTGGCTCTTAGCCTTCAAGTACCTCCATGTTGAAAGCTTTGCTGACTCACTTCCCTGGACTTCCTTTTGTCCTTTGATGTCCACTCCGTTTCAAGTGACCCATCTGGATATTGTCTCTTTCCCAAATTAACCACTAGCCCCTTACAGGCAGGGAGTGTGTCTTCTATTTTAACCTCTGCTCACTTTAATTGAGCAAACATGTGATGTGTTATCTGCCTGGCTGGGCAGGCCTTTGGCCCCAGGAGATGTCTGATCAATGTGGATTGACAGAGGATTGATTGATTAGTCTTTCCCTCTCATTTCGGAGAGCAGAAAGCCTTGAGGCGCCGGGCTGCAGTCACCCAGCCGTCCTTCACGCTGGTTACATGTCAGCTCCCACCCTCAGTTCACAGGCAGCGTGGATTCCCACTAACGCCTCTCCTTCCATGGGTTCTGGAAGTGCTAGTAAAATGTTGAGAAGTTATTTCCCGGAAAGGAGAGGCCACAAAAGCTATAGGCACGCTCCTGAATGTAAAATTATTGATGACCTGCTCTGCAACTCAAAACTCGCAAGTCCCTACGATCACGTTGATTCCAACTCAGAGCTGTATAGGGTTTCTGAGGCTGTAAATCATCACGGGAGCAGATAACCTCAACTCCCGTCCCCCTCCCGACCCCCGCCTGCAATGGCTGGTGGGTGTGCTCTGCTCTGTGCACGTCCATCTAATTCTCACACACACACACACACACACACACACTAAAAAAGGTAAAAGAAGACGTGTATCCTGTGGCAATCTACCTCTTAAAGTGCTCCCAGCTTTGAAAAGCAAGCTCTGAGCCTCAGTTTTTCATTTGTAAAAGCAGAAAAAAGGCCGCCTCTCAGGATGGGAGAGCCCTGGTGCCGTCGTGGCTACACGTAGGGCTGCCATCTGCAAGGTCGGCAGTTTAAAACTACTAGCAGGTCCACAGGAGAAAGAAATATGGGGCTTTCTACTCTCGCAGTTAGTCTGGAACACTCACAGGGGCAGTTCTACCCTGTCCTATATGGTCACTAGGAGTCAGTATCGACTCTGTGGCAGGGAGTCTGTTTTGTTGATAATTAAGTGCTGCATTGCTAACCCACAAAGCCGGTGGTTCAAACCCATCAGCCACTCCCCGGGTGAAAGATGAGGCTGTCTGCTCCAGTGAAGATGTGCAGTCTTAGAATCCCTGTATCGGGTTTCCAGGAGCCGGAATCGACTGCATGGCCGTGGGTTTGGTTTGGGTCAGGGTCTCTGCTCATGAGAAACTTACCTAACACCAAGCACCCACGGTGGCTGCTTCAAATGCCTTCCCTCAAAAGGATTAGGCGAGTGCGTGTGTGCTGGGCAGAGAGGACGGGGGAGAGCATTCCAGACAAATGCTCTAGACAAAAGTTGTCCCCGCCTGTGGAGTCGGCTTCCCCACTGAGACCCCACTCCATCTCTAGAAAGCTGGTCTTGCTTTCGGATCTCCTGACCCCAAGTCCCCAAACCTTCACTGGGCGAGACCCCTGCAGCTGGACGACTATGCCTCTGGAGTGGGTGGCCCACCCTCTCACCCGAGTCCGAGTTTCTCTCAGGAACTGCCTCACCTCCTGTCCTCCGCCTGCAGGCCTTCATTCAGGCCCCTGGGAGCAGCTGTCTCCTGCTGCCCTGCTTACAGCAGCTGGGCCCAAAGCAGCTGAGCAGAGGCGTGTGAAGGGACGTGGCCATCTCAACTACCCAGGGTGGCCTTTCTCTGGCTGAGCAGCTGTCAGTGTGGCTCTTGGGTGACAGGTTTGTTTCTTCACCCTGCCCTCTGAAGCCCATCTCCTGAGCAGCCCAGGAAGATCCACCACCTCAGGTGTTCCCAACCACTGACCGAGCGATGGGTGCCAAGCCGGGAATCAAATCGCTTCTGAAAAGACACCAGAATGTCCAAAATGAATGTGGCCGGCTCTTCCCTACATGAGGTCATTCTGGACTGAACCCAAAACAAACAAGAAGCAAGAAGTCTGGCTTTCACTCTGCCACAAAGTCCACGAGGAAAGCGTTGCTTCCTCCTGTCTCCTTTGTGCGGACGGAGAGGACTTAACCTGTCAAGGTTGGTGAGGCTAGCACATATTTGCAGAAGGTCTGTGCTAAGGCAAACCTTGTCTCCACCAGAGCCTGGTCTTGGGCGATCAACTGTCCTTCTTTGCCCAGCACTGAAGAGGCAGGCTCTCAGGGTACAGTATTTTCAGTGTCAAGCCCAGGAAAGTCCCAGACAGACCTGAAGGAGTTGGTCGCTGTAGTCTCTGCCCCCAAATACCAAGTCTTGGCCAGGGAGCAGCAGCCTCCTCTGTGAGATGTGCTTTCCCAGACTTAGCTGGACATGAATGAGCAACAGACCATCTGACAGGGAAGACGGCTGTTTCCTCAGAAGCTCTATGTGAAGGTCAGGCCACAATTAAAAACCTCCTGAAGCGCCCTGCCTCATTTCCAGCACCTCTGTTCCATTCTTTCAACCGTTTCTCTCAACAACAAGCCTCCATAGAAAGCAAGAGAAACTAGGGCAGTGGGAAAGATGGTTTGAAGTATTCGTTTTAGAAAGGCCCCATTCCAGGATTCTGTCAGTATCGTGGAACATGAGTGCTAAGACTCCCCAGTTCTTCCTGGGGCCTAGATCTTTCTTCTGAAAGGAAGTTCAGGGGAGCAAGAATTTGTTGTAGCTCAAGAGCCAGCAAGAGCTAGACCGTCCCCTCTCCCAGGACCAAGTGACATGTTGCTCTAGAGACACTGATGCCTGCCTTAGGGATCCCGGAAACAGCTTCTCCTGGCTTCTGGTCCGTCTGCCAGAGCCAGTTTCTTGCATAATTGATAGATGTATCAGAAAGGAAACCACCTGGTCCCCTGACAGCCAGGAAGCCACAACCAAAGACGAGTAGGTCAGGTGCCTTGAGGACACAGGATCCTGGGGCCAAGGCAGCCCCATCCATCAGAAACACTGCAGCCCCCCCACCCCCATTAAGAGCTGCTTTATTCCCAAGAACATCCTAGGCCTGTGTGAGAAGCCGGCCCCAACTGACCCAGAAGGCATGCTGGGACCTTCCTGTTGAGCTTCTGCCAGTTCTGATACCAAACCCAAACCCCAAACACCTGCAATGCTTCCCTCAGCCCAGCACCAGCTCCTCTGGGGAGACCGTCCCCTCAGGTCACAATCCAAGGTGGAGAAGCAAGTCCATGCTACTCCCAAGAGGCCTTGAGGGGCCACTTGCGAGGACACTCAAAGAGAGAAGGTGAGTCAAGCACTGTCCCCAGCGGTGGCTCCAGAGGGGCTTGTGAAGCTCGGCAACAAACACGCTCTGTTCCAGGCGCCATGGTTGGGCCACCAGAGAATTCCTGCCAGGAATGGAATTTTGAACGGACTCAATGGCCAGCCGTTCCCAGATCAGAGAATCCAAGGCCTCGGACATCAGCACCCGGGTGTCTTCATCTTGGGGCTGCCCATGGGCAGCGTGGCCGCGGACAAGCTGGGGGAGGCCCCGCTCTCTCGAGCTTTGCCAGGACGGTCCCTGGAGCACGCTGTGCTGCCCACCTTCCAAGAGCTGGAAAAGAGCGGCTCGTCCAGCTGCCTGGGAATCTCTTCTTCCCAGTTTCTGGGGCGCAGCTTTGCTGCCGAACGGGGCTGGAAAGCTGTGATTATCTAGACAGGATAAGAGCTATTTTGGGAAGGAGCCGTCCGGCTGCCAAGGATTTTGACTTCCTAAAAGAAAAGAAGATGCACCGAAAAAGGGGGTGAGGGTGGGGGAGAGTGAGTATCCCGCTCAATCACAAGCATCATATCCTACGTGAAGGGAAGCATTAACCCCTTCCTTCATCCGTCGCAAAGGAATGGATTTGCAAGGAGAGATGAACAAGATAAGGTGCCCCTGGCTTGGGGCAGGACACATAGCCTGACCCCCGGCTGCTTCCCCCTCTCCTACGACCTCCATCGGCACTTACCCAGTCTGCTCCATTGACGCTGACATTTAAGCACAGTGTGTTTTACGTTGTTGTTGAACTGCTTCCGGTGCACAGCTTAGCTCCCTAAGCAGATGGGGAGTGTCCCAAAGCCCGAGAGTGTGCAGTGGGGCTGCCGTGGGCCCCCCACCGAGTTCAGCCGAGTGCCAGCATCGGAACAGAAGCTGCTTATTGCAGGGCGGACGGGATCAGGGGGAGGAAGGAAGGCAAAGCCAGAGAGCAGGCGGGAGGATTTGCTGTCTTGCGTGAAGATAAGCTCTAAAAGTAGCTGCTCCCACCTACCGCTGAGCTCAGGATGCAGGGGGGAGGAGGCCGTGGCACAGGCATTTCTGGCCACCTCCTTTTCAGCTGTTCTGCTCTCTGAGCTCAGGTTGCCCAGCCCAGCCCTGACTTGTTTTCACGTGCAGTCCACGGTGTCTCCCAGGTGGCCCAGGGATGGGGTCCGCTGGAGGCCAGGGAGAAAGAATGAAGCCAGGCAGAGGCCTAGCTATCTTCTCAAGCACAGAGCAAGAAAAAGAAATGGGCACTGTGAGACCAGGGCACTCTGCCACAACCCGGACTCAGGGCTGCCGGGACCAGAGTCCACCGCCTGCCTCCTGAGGAACCAGAGCGTGTGGAACCCAGAGACGCTGCCCCTCCTGGAGCGCCCATGACTGGGACCATCGGATCCACGGATGGCTGCCCAGGCCACCTCCCCACAGAGCACGTGGCAGGAGTCCTCGCCTGCTGATTGGTCTCTAGGCTTTCTTGCCAGTCTTGTAACTGGCTCATATAGCACCTTGGGGGAGATGTGAGCCACAGCCAAAATGTCAGCCCCCACCTGATCCCTCTGCCAGGCGGGCGCGTGAGCTGAACCACATGCCCAACCACACAAGCCGGCTCTGTGTCCCTCCACACTCGCCGCTGTCCAGGGCAGGAGGGGAACTTGGTTAGGCTGGAAGACTGGGAGCAATCTCCCAGGGGTTTTCTTACCTCTTCGTCTGTCATCGGGGAGAAGTAGCAGCCAGGCATCCCCGGGGGGCAGCAGGTGCAGTTCGGAGAGCGCCAGCAGAAAGGGGAAAAGAGGGGTTTTACTGAAGATGCGGCGCATGGACTTGGGCATAACCTGCTCCAAATCCCTTCCTAGTACAAGTGGCCCAGGATCGACAGCTGCCACTTCCCGAGTGCTCACTGCTGCCGGGACCTAAGTCCTTGGCATGCCATGGCTTGGTTAGCCTTCACGATGACCCTATAGGAGGGGACCATCCCCACTGATGGGGAAACAGTCTTGCAACAGTAAAAGGGCTTATCCGAGCTCACCTAGCCAGGAAAGAGTGGACTCAGGGCTTAAACTAGCCAATGTCGCCCCGAGTCCGTACTTCACTGAAGATCTCTTTAATACAGCTTTGCTCCCACTGAGGGGCAGAGCTGCCCTTCTCGGCTCCCTGCTGAGCAGCACTAGGAGGGCTCCCTGGGCTTGCTCACATTCCAGGCTCCCACTCCCTCCTGCCAGGGCTAAAGCCTAGTCCAGGGGCCTAAAGTCTATTCTCAGCCACAGCGTTCAGTGAGGCCTCCCTTACATGGTATGAGGCCTCTCCCACCAGAGGGGCCAAGAAACAAAGGGCACAGGGGTTACAAAGCCTGAGGACACCCCTCTTCAGGATTCCAGAGTCCCCTGCACGACTCACTGACTCGCTCAACCGGAAGACCCAGACCTCTCCAGGTCCTGGGTGGGGGACTTGAGCAGGGTGTGAAGGAACCACAGAGACATAGGAGACGGTCTCCCCCCCCACACTCACCCCCCAGCGTGGATTCGTGTGAGCTTAGCCCTGAGCAGGCTGTGAAACGGGTTTTCATCACCTGGCAGTTAAGATCTGCCACATTGGAAAGCTGTGGGCTTCAAGCCGCTCTCCATTCGAGAAGTGGCTTCCTTCCCACTGACGGGAGACCCTGCACATAGAAAAGGGGGTCGAGCCCCAAAGGAACGGGCCTTCTGAGAAATTCCTCCTCCGCAGCTTCACGTTCAAACTCCAGCTAGCCCCTCCTAACAGACCCTGAGCTGTAGACACAGAACCGCCCGCCACCCGGGGCTGCCCACGCCAGGCCCCACAGCGGGGACCCCAGGAGAGAGACGGGTACAGACCTTTTAGCCACCAGATGACACGATTGTACATCTCCTCAGAGACATCTGAAAGGAAGGGAGAGGGTTGCTTTGCCTCCCTCCATGTCAGGTGCACGCCCCACCCTGCACGACTGACGCCATCTGTTTAGCTCCTCGGTTCTCCTCCAAGCGTGCCCTCAGCCCGGTGTCCTGCAAGGGCCAGCGCCAGCTGAGGACTGAATGGCCCCTTCCCCTCTGCCCCTCCCAGTCTTTCCCTCACACCTCCTCTCTGTGGCCATGTTGTGAGGGCCTCGCCCCTCCCCGAAGACCAAGCCCAGGCTCAGCTCCACACCCATCCTTCTCTGCAGGTTGCCGGCACCTTGACCTCCTTCGTAGCCCTGACCTGCCCTCACCCCAGCTCAGCTCTTTCTGACCCGCCTCGGGAAGCAGCCTCCGGCCCCGCAAACCACTCTACCACCTTCCATCGAAAATGCAAGCTGTGCTGCCTGGAGAGTCGGTGCTTGCGGCCAGGCCCCCACATCGCCGTGGATGTCATTAGCTCGGGGCTCAGAGCAGAGGGCAGAAATGGGCCCTGGGGCTCAAGGATGAGACTCGCTTTGACACTGCAGGAGGGGGACCCTGAGGTCCAGGATGCAGAGGCCTTTCCTGCCCACCCAAGCATCCCACCCTCAATACATGGGGGCTGCACCCGGACAGTCTGCTTCTTCACATACCCAAAAAGAAAGCACTAAACCTTTGAATGGGTTGTTTGGCAGTGTGCTTGGGGACCTGCAGCTCGTCCCTCAAGGGTAGGCCAGCTGAAGACTGTTTGGCGGCAGCGACTGGTGGTGGTGGTGGTGGTGGTGGTGGTGGTGGTGGTGGTGGTGGTGGTGGTGGTGGTGGTGGTGGTGGTGGTGGTGGTGGTGGTGGTGGTGGTGGTGGTGATGGAGAGGCCTCTGGAGCTGGTGGCGGGGATGGACTTGCCCCCTCTCTGGAGAAGAGCACATCTTCAGTGAAAGAACTTGAGTCCTTTTCAAAAAAGGACAGTAGAGAATCCAGAGGAGCCGGGGACAGAGGTTCAAAATCGGGTGTCACTGGCCGGCTGGAGGGCATTTCCGCGTCAGGATTGAGCAAGGGCCACCATGAAGAGTCCGGCCCGTACCTAGGTAAGGATCGAGGGGGTAAGGGCCTAGGGGTCAGTTCCAGTTCCACGTGAACACAGGGCTTTCGGGAGGGTGCTGCGGCCATGTGGACAGTTTCTGGGGTCCTCTGGTTGTGAGGCTTACAGATAGGCTCTGGGGTCTGAAAGGTGGAAGATCGGCAGGAGCTCTCGAACGCTGGCCGAGCTGGGCGCTGTGGCCCTTTGGAGATGGTGACCTTGCGGCTGAGCTCGCCCTCTCTGGCTGCGGGCTTGGTGTTCGCCTCCACCTCTGGCGACAGCGTGCTCCTTGTGGTGGCCCTGGGTTCGTTATGGATAGCCTTCTTCAGAGCGGGCTCGGCCTCTGTGTGCCTACGGTGCCCAGTACCCACATCTTTAAGCACAGAAAGTTTGAGGGAGGATTCCATTTTCGCATTCCTTTGTAAGGCCTTGCCTGCTGAGTAGCAGGGGGCCTGGGCATCCGCATCAGGCTCTGGGCCGGGAGTTCTTCTCTGGGCTGCCCGGGGCTCCGCAGAGGCCCGGGAGCTGCCATGTTCCGGAGGCCTGGCATCTGCGGGAGCTATTCGCCGAGGGAGGTCAGTTTGGACGGCTTCGTCCTTTGGATGAAGAGAAACCCGGCGAGGAACTCTGACCCCTTGTGGGTTCTGGACCTTGGACGGCCGCTCTTCCTCTTGCAAGCCTTCTAGGTCGTCCTTCTCGTCCACAAAACTCAACCGGCGATTGGCCCGGTCGTCCGTGGGGAGCCAGGAGCGCAGGCTGCTCTCGTGGCCCGCAGCTCGGAGTGGGGCCTCCTCCCGCGGGGCGTTCACGCTGCGGTGTAAGGAGACATTGTGGGCAATGGACTGCGTGTGCGGGCCTTTCTGGAGAGAGGAGCTTTGGCGGGAAGCCTCGGATCTTGGCCGGGTCTGGCTCTCGAAGCCCCGAGGGACAGAAGCCCTGCCACTAGGCCCCCCCGACGGCAGGGAGGAGCGGGCATGGTCGGCTGCGGTGTGCTGCACAGCCTCTGACTTCCGACTCGGAGGGGAGGTCACGGAGTTGGCAATACTTCGATGGTGTGAGGTAGCAGTGGACCCATGTCCCCGGTGAGGGGCCCCGCCACTAACCTCGGCCCCTTTGTGTGCTGCCACTGCCACTTTGGACCCAACTTTATTCGTCTTGACCAACTGGTAGACTGTGCCTCTCTGAGAAGATCCCATGGTCCGAATGAAGTCCGAGTAGTCACCCTCTGTGTAAGAGCAGCTGTCCCAAGAATGTCTCCCGCAGCCCCCTAGCTAGCTGCCCGCTGATGTCATAAAGGAAGGGCTTCCTATTAACCATCCTGGCCACCAGCCACAATTTTTCAGAGAATCTCAGGCTTTGCCCAAAAGGAAACTGCAGATTTGGTTTTGGCGTTGGCACCACCAAGCCTTGGGCTGTGTTCTTACCGAAACCCAGATTTCCTGGGATGTAGGGAAGGTTCCAGACCCTTCCTTCCTCTGCTCAGATTCTAGGACTTCTCAGAGACTAATTTAAAGAAGGAATCGGCCAGGATATCCTATTAAGGCAAGGCTACTCAAACCTATCAAGCCCTAGCCTTAATCAGGTATGAGATCTTACGTCGTCCCAGCTTTGTGTGGTACTACACCGTATACAAGCCAAGAAAATGGATCTCTAACCTTTTCCAGGGTTTGGTTGACCCCGGGGTAGAACGTTCAGGTTGCTCACACCAGTTCTCATACATCTTGGTCCAGAAGAGAGCATCCTGTTTCAGAAGGGACTTGGAGTTAGACAGTTGCTGGTTTCCATCACAAGTGACTGGCTGTGCCCCTTGGACAAGGAGCCCAGAAGCACTCCTGCATCCCTGGCGTCACAGAATAAACGGTGGACCCCTTTAACCAAGGTGGCTCATGAGCTGGGTCCCGGCTCTCCCCATTTTGAAGTGACCTCCCGACTTGGATGATCGTTTTGGATCCCGTCACCTTTCTTCCCCCTTACCTACTCCTCTCTTTCAGACACAGTTCCTGACGCATCCAGCATGGCACTCTTGGCTCTAACCCATCATCACCCGTTAGTTCTAGAATGCTCAAACTCTTTGTTTCTGAACTTTTTCCCCCCCTTTAAAAAAATCATTTTATTGGGGGCTCGTACAACTCTCATCACAGTCCACACATCCATCCATCCATCGTGTCTAGCACGTTTGCTGCCCTCATCATTCTCAAGACTGTTTTTCTACTTGAGCCCTTGGTATCTGCTCCTTTTCCCCCTCCCTCCTCGCCCCGCCTCCCTCACGAACCCTTGATAACTTATAAGTTATTATGTTTTCATGTCTTACACTGTCCGACGTCTCCCTTCACCCACTTTTCTGTTGTCTGTCCCCCAGGGAGGGGGTTATATGTAGATCCTTGTGATCAGTTCCCCCGTTCTCCCCCACCTTCCCCTTACCCTCTTGGTATCTCTACCCTCATTATTGGTCCTGAGGGGTTTATCTGCCGTGGATTCCCTGTGTTTCCAGCTCTGAGCTGTACCAGTGGGGAGATGAGCCAGTCATGTGCAGTGTAGCAATGATGAAACATACAATTTTCCTCTAGTTCCCTAGTGCTTCCTTCTCCCCACTATCATGATCCCAATTCTACCTTACAAATCCAGCTGGACCAGAGGTTTCTGAACTCTTTTAAAAGCAGCCTTAATTAGAGAGGTGATGGTGAAATCAGAAACAGCATTAGTAACGTAGATCTCAAGAAATCTTAAGCTACTGACATGGTCTTTACCCTACAAAAACCCTCAGCCAGGGGAAAAGTTGGAAAGTATTTACAAGTGAGATATCTTGAAGACACTCAGTATAAGCCAGGTTAATGTGAAGATTGTTGATGAGTATTCATTTGATATCTTGTCATCATAAAATTGAGACTGGCTGACTGATACAAAACATCCCTATGAGATTATACCTTAAATACGATAGTCTGTTGCTATGTAGGAGCCCTGGTGACTTAGCGGTTATGCGTTGGGCTGCTAACTGCAAGGTCAGCAGTTTGAAACCACCAGCTTCTCCTTGGGAGAAAGATGGGCCTTCTACTCCCGCAAAGACCTGCAGTCTTGGAAAGCCACAGGGGCAGTTCTAGCTTCTCCTATAGGGTCACTATGAGTTGGCATCGACCCAATGGTAGTGAGTTTGTTTGGATTTTATAGTAATATAGCTTTTAGTCATAAAACCATATGTAATGCTTATTTGTCTTTTGGCCTATATATATTCCATTTCTCATTGTTAAGAGGCAGTTTGAATTTTTCCCATCAACATGTAACCTTAAGGCGGTTGACAGACTTTTCTAATCTTCGAAATAATGTTTATATTCGCCTAACATTGGGGAAAATGAATCTTTTCCTCATTTATGAAAATGTACCATTTTCATCAATAATTAGTATTCAATTTCAATATAATAAAGGATGATTTTAGCACAAGTGATCAAACTATAACAGAGAACCTGGCATTTTCCTCATGATAAATAACTCAGAAATGTCTGAGACACGGGGGTTCTCTGAGGGTGCCCCCCCTTTGCTCTCCCACCTGGCAGCAGTGTGATGGGGATAAGGTGTGCTATCACAGGTAAACTCTCTGTCACACTGTTTTCTTTTGAAAGACATACAGTAAGGTACAGGCGTGCCAGGGATGGCCCCCTGGCTGGCTGCCAAGTGGTCTTAGGAACTTGATCCAGTCGGTCCAATAGGTAGCCCCCTGATTCTTAACTCCTGAAAGTCACCCTGACTCTGAATCCACAGAACACAGCAGAACAAATGGTGTGTGCCAGCCGAGGCTGGATCGTCAGTAGGACATGCAGTTATGCCAGCTGCCACGTGGCGAGGGCACTCAGGTGGCCGTGGAGGCCCACGTGGGAAGACACTGCCACACACTGACCCTTCTAATGCGATGTTGTTCTTCATATGCTGTACAACATAACTGATTAGATTTCTAGCTGATCATCATAAAATCCTAGCCATGTCTCCCTCCCATGGAGGTAAGCATCCCCATACTCTGAAGTCCCTGGTTGGTGCAAGCGACTGCTCATCAGAAGCTGGCGGTTCAAACCCACCTAGAGATACCTTGGAAGTCCTGGCGGTCTGCTTCCCTACGGCCACAGCCTGGAAACTCCTGTGGAGCAGTTCCATTCTGCACACGGGGTCACCTTGAACCAGGCCTGACTCGATGGCAACTAACCATAGCAAGCCTTTTCTGGTCCCCAAGTGAAAACAGCTTACCATGAATGATACACAGTGGCTGCAACTGTAGGCCCGGGCACGGGCGCCATCCTGAGGATCACATACGACCGTTCGGTGTTGGTTCCGTTGTGTACAGAGTGGCTATGGGTCCAAACGGACCCGATGGCATCTCGCTATCACCTGGGAAAGAACCACCGTTCCAATAGGCATTTTTCCAGAGATGTCTGTATGCATCAACTACATGCACGCAGTTAATTATCTATGAATTTACAGTTGGGAGCCCTACTCTACCTACCTCGAGGTGCTGCTGGGTCAGTGGTAGAATGTCCCCTCCCACGAAGGAGACCTGGGTCCGGTTCTGGCTGATGTATCTGATGAGGACCACCCATCTGTCAGGAAGGCTCTGTGTCATTCCGATGCTAAGCGGGAATCAGTGGCGCTTCCAGACTGAGTGAGATTAGGAAGGCAGGCCAGGGAATCTACTCCCCCAAACCGGTCAATGAAACCCTATGCAGCACAATGGTCTGGTCCACAGATGATCACAGGGATGGAGCAGGATCAGGTGGCAACCTGTTCTGTTCTTCATGGGGTCCCATGAGTTACAGGCCAACATAATGGCAGTGAAACCGCCCCCATCACCACCACTCTATCTACAAAACCAAACCCACTGTCATCCAGTCCATTCTGACTCTTAGGGAGTCTAGCTAGGGTTTCTGAGGCTGTCAGTCTTATAAGAGCAGGCAGCCAGCCTCATCTTCCTCCCAGGGAGCAGTTGGTGGGTTTGACCCACCGACCTTGCAGTTAGCCACCCAGTGCTTCCTGGACAGCACCAACAGGGTTCCTAACTCCATATGCCAATAATCCTGCACCCCCAACAGCATTTCTAATTAGGCCACTTATGGTTGCTCCATAAATTATTCACCAGCCCTCATGGCTGGACATCTAGGTACTTTCCAGTTTCTTAAGATTACAAACAAGCTGCCATAAACATCTCTCATGTAACTAATTCGTTATGCGCAGCCCAACTTGCTTCTTCGGACGCTGATTCTCCATCCAGGCTGCACGTTACAATCACCTGGAGCACTCCACCCCAGATCCAATAAACCATCTCATCGGAGACACACACACACACACACACAATTTCAGTTTAAAACTCCTCCGGTGGTTTTCCTGTCCGATCAGTATGAGAAGTCACTACCTGAGAACAGAGTCCTTGAAATCTTTTTCTCAAAATGTGGTCTGTAAGCCAGCGGCACCCGAATAGTAGCTGTAAGGCTGGGGTTCACTCAGGAGCTTGTTACTACTCAGCACATAACCGTTGCTCCATAGCTACAACTATTACTGGTAATATTGGCCCATATTACAGTCACTGTCCGGAGAGAAGACTCCCTTCTGCTGGCCTTGTAGACAGAATATTAGACCTCATGGGTCAGGCATTTGTGTGGGGCCTGCAGCCTTTATAAATACTAAGAGGTGATGTTATAATGTGACTCAGCGTTTATATGTCTGCTATCGGTCCTTATGTGTTTTATATGTTGGCTTTGTCTCACACAAAGTAGAAAGTAGAACGGCTGGCTCTATGAGCGAGATGGCGGGGAGCGAGGCCGGAGTCACCCTGGGACAGCCTCATCTTTCTCGGCAGGATCTCACCACCCTGGATGTTGCCAAACTGACACCACCGTCGCATGACGTCATCAGCAGACAAGCCACCATCAGCATTGGCACGATGGGTCATGTAGCGCATGGGAAGCCGGCAGTTGTAAAAGCCATTTCTGGAGTCCACACCATCAGGTTCAAAAATGAACCGGAAAGAAATATTATCATCAAACTTGGATTTGCGAATGCTAAGATTTACAAACTGGACGACCCAAGTTGCCCTCGAGCAGAATGCTGTAGAGCCTGAGGAAGCGGTACACCTGACGAGTTTCCTTGACATTCCAGGGACCAAAGGGAACTTCAAATTAGTCAGGCACGTTTCCTTCGTGGACTGTCCAGGCCATGGTATTTTGATGGCTACCATGCTGAACGGGGCCTCGGTGATGGATGCAGCTCTTCTGCCGATAGCTGGTGATGGGTCTTGTCCCCAGCCACAGACATCTGAACATCTGGCTGCTATAGAAATCATGAAGCTGAAACATATTTTAATTCTACAAAATAAAATCGATTTGGTGAAAGAAAGTCAGGCTAAAGACCAGCAAAATCCTTGCGTTTGTACAAGGCACGGTGGCAGAAGGAGTGCCGATTATTCCGATTTCTGCTCAGCTGAAGTACAACATCGAAGTTGTCTGTGAGTGCATAGTAAAGAAAACTCCAGTACCTCCCAGAGACTTTACTGCAGAATCCCGACTCGTGATTCTGTCCTTTGATGTCAGCAAGCCTGGCTGTGAGGTCCAGGGCCTTAAGGGGGTGTTGCTGGAGGGAGTCTTCTAAAAAGGAGTGCTGAAGGTGGGCCAAGAGATAGAAGTCCGACCCGGTATTGTTTCCAAAGACAGCGGAGGGAACCTCATGTGCAAGCCCACCTTTTCCAAAATTGTGTCACTTTTTGCGGAGCATAACGATCTTCAGTATGCGGCTCCAGGGGGGCTTATTGGAGTTGGAACAAAAATCGACCCCACTTTGTGCCGAGCGGACAGAATGGTCGGGCAGGTACTTGGTGCTGCAGGAGCTTTACCAGAGATCTTCACAGTTGGAGATTTCCTATTTTCTACTCAGACGACTTCTAGGCGTCCGTCCTGAAGGGGACAAGAAAGCAGCCAAGGTGCAGAAGCTGTCGAAGAATGAAGTGCTCATGGTGAACACTGGACCCCTGTCAACCAGAGGACGGGTCAGTGCCGTGAAGGTCGATTTGGGCAAAATTGTTTTAGCTAATCCTGTGTGCACAGAAGTAGGAGAGAAAATTACCCTTATGAAGAGCGGAGAAGCACTGGCGTCTAATTGGCTGGGCCAGCAAGGAGAGGGGCGACAATCAGGCCAAGCGTAGACGATGGCTGAAGATGCTCAGTTAATAACAATGAACTTGGAAAATCGCCGCCGCCCCCCCAAAAACAGATGTTGAGAACGAAGGGCTGTGTATTGAAAATATCTTTGAACTCCGCAGTTTCCTGCCCGAGGTATTACAGTGAAACGGTCCAAACTGGAACTCGGCAGGACTGGCTGTTCTGGGTCTCAAAGGTTTTCTGCCCTTGGCAAGATACAGTCTTATCACTCTACCATCTCTCCTGACAGAGGGAAATATTTCAAGTTTTCTTTTCAGACAGGTCTGGCTTCCACAGTTTTACTGTACCGTATTTGTAAACAAATATATGTTTTCTGGAAGTCTTCCTTTGGCTACGATAGCAAGAAATGTCATCTTTTCAAATGCTCAAATTTGTACAATCCCATTTTAATGGTGCGGGGAGAAATTTTAGGTGTGAGGAACTATACAAATGTGACCATTCTTAAGAGGAACAAGGAGGTTTTCACCAACAAAAGACAATACGACACTAGCGAGCTAATACTGAGCAACAGCACAGAGCTTCCAAGACAAGGTTCACACTCGTGTGAAGACCCCACACCGGAGGCAGATGCTCTGACAGCAGACTGGGTACATAGACGGTCTGGCCAGCAGGCCTCGGAGGATACGTTCAGAGAAATGGTGTGTTCTTTGACCACAATTCTACTCTTCGAAGACACTGATGATGTAAGGTTCACAATCCAAAATACACAGATGATGTTTGTTCCTCTTCAGGAGTTCAAAGTATCTTAGGATTTTATTCCTATCTGTACTTTTGTTTTTTAATCATTTTATTGGGGGCTTGTATAACCCTTATCACAATCCATACATCCATTATGTCAAGCACATTTGTACTTGCTCATCATTTTCAAAACATTTTCCTTCTACTTGAGCCTTTGGTATCAGCTTCTCATTTTTTCACCTCCCTCCACCCTTGATAATTTATAAATTATTATTTTGTCATGTCTTACACTGACCGATGTCTCCCTTCACCCACTTTTCTGTTGTCCATTCCCAGGGAAGGGGGTCTATGTATATCATTGTGATCGATTCCCCTTTTCTCACCCAACCTCCCCCTTCCGCTTCCCCTCTTGGGATGGCTGCTCTCAATATTGGTCCTGAGGACCTATCTGTCCTTTTAGTGTGTGGACCAAGTCTGGCTGGAATGGGCGATCCGACCAATGAGGGCAGAGTTTCTGGTAAGAACCCGGGCCAGTTGCATGATGCGCGGCAGCGGTGGTTGCCTGTTAAATCACAACCTTTCGGGGGGAATGCTTTTCTTCTCCTCCCTCCTACTAACTCAGACGCAGAAACAACATCTCACACAGTTGAAACCTAACAAGTAGGAAAGGTGAACATTTTATTGTCTAACAGAAGTTAAAGCTTTCTAAAATCTATTATCAACAAAAAAACACACAAAAGACCAAAAGGCACAATGAGAAATTTTTTCCATCAAAACTATGCTCACTTCTCAGATATACAAGGCACAGGCCCGTCAGTCTACTGTGGCAGCCGGGCAGGGCGTGTTACTGAACTGTGGCCCCGAGGGGAACTGCAGCAGATGAGCTCACGACTGGGACGCTGAAACTGGGGCTGGAGGCCATCCGTGACCCACTTCGGGTCAGTCTGACAAGTCGCTCTGGTCCAGCACGATTATCCTGCGGGCAGGAATTGTAAAGGACAAAAAGGGGAGTTTTGAATTGAGTGTGTGTTTTAATGACACAAAACACCCTCTCTTTCTACTCAACTGAATTCAAAGGAAAGGGGTTTGGGTTTTGATCATCGGGAGACAGACAGATGGGGCTTTCTACTCAGTTTCCGAAACCCACAGGGGCAGCTCTAGAGGCTGAGCTGGAATAGACTCAATGCAGTGAGTTTTTGAGTTGATGATCAATGAGTATCTATCACAGAAATGCAAGACAACTGTAAAGCCGCTGGTAGACAGACTCTCTGTACTACCTCTGCTAAAATGGGCCTTGTGCTGGCTTACTGAATCAGACAAGGTAGGATTAACTTTAGCTTCTATTTTAATTCACTATAAACTCAAAAAAAAAAAATACAACCCACTGCCATTGAATCAATTCCAACTCATAGTGACCTATGCAGGATTTCCAAGGAGGTACTTCTACATGGGAGCAGCTGGCCTCCTCTGCTTCCTCGGAGGGCCACAGGCCGGCACATGGCTCTGAGCCACCATCCTGTGGTCAGCCGTCCAACATCTCCACCCTTGTCATTGGAAACTGTGCATTTTTTTAAACCGAGCACCCTTGCCTTAATTACGTTTTTGTCATTAAATATTTATTTAGGTGCTGACAAATGTTTACAGTCTGCTCGTGCTGTCTATAAACAGTGAGCCTGGACCTGTAAACATCTGCTATCTCATTACCTGGAGGGTTCGGACCAACCGAGCCGCTTCCAAAAACAAGGTTTCAGTTCATCTTGATGAAATACAGGAGGAAGGAAAAAAAATCGGATTACTTTGAGGTCAAAGAGAGGCAGTAAGGAGAAGTCCTGTCAACCTAAGGTAGACTCTTTGAATCCTTTGGATAAAACCTTGTTTTATTTTTCAGAAATAATTGCTTTTTTTCTTTCAAGAATTAGTTTTTTACTTAATTACTAAACAGTTAATCCTTTTATGTGGGTTCATTTCCAGGTTTGAAGGATGTGGAAGGGCTGTAGTTTTGGTGTGGGTGGGGTGGGGTCTCTCTGCCAGACCAGTGAAAATGATCTTTTCTAAAATTGTAAATTTTGTTCCACATTTTTCTCCTACTGTGTCTAGGCTCTTCTATTGTGATCGGTGTGGTTGGCAGTGGTATCCAGGAATCCTCCAGTTCTGGAGAGGGAACATTCGATTAAAAACTCGGATGGGGTGGAAAGGGAGAACCAATTACAAGGATCTACATATAACCTCCTCTTCCCTGGGGGACGGACAACAGAAAAGTGGGTGAAGGGAGATGACAGACAGTGTAAGATATGACAAAATAATGATAATTTATAAATTATCAGGGGTTCAGGAGGGAGAGGGAAGCAAGGAGGGAGGGGGAATGAGGAGCTGACGGCAGGGGCTTAGGTGGAGAGCACATGTCTTGAGAATGAGGAGGGCAAAGAATGTACAAATGAGCTTTACACAACTGATGTACGTATGGACTGTGATGAGTACTATGAGCTCCAATGAAATGAGTTTAAAAAACAAACAAACAAACCAACCTCAGGGGATGGGTGTCCCCTCTCAGCCTGCTCTAACCCCCTACCTTAGCCACGGGCTCTAGCGGCACGGATTCAAGAGGGCTGCATACCCTCTCGGGGACTCAGCAGCAGCTGAAATGTTGTGACACTAGAAGCCTGTGCCTGTGCCTGTGGGAATCAGAACTTGCCCCAGAACAAAGTGGCCACTTAGAGAGGTGTAGTCTGGGATGGAGGAGCAAAGGGGCCAGTGACTAGCAGCAGCGGGAAGCCACACGACTTCTATGTCTGAGGGACAAGCAAGGGAGCAGGTGTGGGGACCAGGGCGAGCTGGAACCGGAGAGGATGGGCCGCTTTGGAGAGCCGCTGCTTCTAGCAGAGACAAGGTTCGGAAACAGGGAGCAAGGGGAAGGAACACCCTGCCTCTGTCCTGTCCTCTGGTCCCACCGGCCAACAGGAAGTCAGCTGGCCAGGAAGCCCCAGAGATGCAGTCCCGGAGGGCCAGCCTCCTGAGGCGCAGGGCAGGGCAGGGCAGGGCGGAGGATGACAACGGACCACGGAGGGGCGCAAAGGGGGTCCAGGGATGGAAACGCGTCAATGTCCCTAACTTTCTGAGGAGGAGGCACAAATATAGAAGGGAGTCGCTGAATGGCCTAGCAGAAGCCCTAAAGCTCTAGCAAAATAATTTTTAAATTAAGGTTATTTACAACTTTCACAGGACTTGTAGACACCCCCCCCCTGAAAATCCAGAATAGAATAGTCCTTATTGGAGTCTGTAGCCTCTGGGTGAGCTCATTTTAGGACGTTTTTGAAGGGTCCACACCATTAGGACAGTGCGCAAGATGAGGGTCACGAGGCAGGCGGAGGGCTCCCTTCAGCCATGGAGCTGGGATGGCTGGCAGTGCACAGAGATTCGCAGCTACACGGGAGAGGATGGCCTGCCGTCGCTGGGACATGGACTGCTGTCTAAATAACAGTGATGGTCCCCAAACCCCCATCACGATACGTACACAACATTCAAAACAACTGCGCATTCGTACCTTCTTCCGAAGTCCCTAAAAAGCTCTCTGACTTCCTTCTCTCTGGCTTGGCGCTCTTCTTGTCACCAACTTCTTGGTCCTGGGTGTTGGTCTCCCTTCAACGACAATCATTTGGGGGCATTCAATCATGTGGCCAGACCTCCTCCCAAAAGTAGCAGTCCCAGTTACCTAACATACGCATTACCTAACGCTTTCTGACTAATCTGTGTTTTTCTCTGTGTGCCAAGCCCAGGTTCAAGGGCTTGAGGCCTATTCGCCCCTTTAGGGCCGGTATCACACCATCCCCATACAAAGGTGGGGACACTGGGAGACCGGGAAGCTGTTTCACACCAGTCAGTCTTGGGGCTGGGCTCCCAATCCAGGATGTCTCCTCTCAACTACTCCTCTATACTGTCTCAAAGAAACAAAGCAATTCAGTCCGTCCAATGGCCACCCTTTTGTTGACCAAGGAGCCCTGGGGGCTGTTAACCTCAACTACCTTCTGCCTTTCAGGAGGTGGCCTGAGAAACCCACAGGGTCACTGAGTCCTCGTCATCGATGCGGAAAGTGAGTCTGGTCTAAGTTTTGGGGCCCTCCAGAAGAGCCCCTCTGGTGGCATCCTGACTGCTTAACCCAGTGGGTTCATTTTCCTGAAATGCTGAGTGACGGATCTGAATCGTTTAAATACCCAAACACCCCACGCCCTGCCGGTCGAGTGATGGGGCGCTCCTTGAGAGCAGAGGCCTTCTTGTGCACTGCACCTCCAGCCCCAGCTCAGTGCTCAGCTCTCAGTGGCCATGGGTGCTGCTGAGCCAACCCCCATCCTGCCCAGGGATCTCTCTCCTGTTTGCATTTGGTGGATATGCAAGACTAATCATTGAAACAAAACTAATGATCAAATCCAGCCAAGGTGGGAAGAATTCTCTTCCTCATACCCTCCCAACATGATTAGTCCTAGCGCTAGAGAGAGAAGCGGCCTGGGGCTACCTTCTCCAGCCCCATATCCTAGACCTGAGGGTCCACTCACTGGCTCTGCTCGGGCAACACTCTCCAAACTCATTGCCATCAATCCCATTGCTGCCGACTCACAGCAACCTTACAGGACAGGGAGAAGGGCCCTGTGGTTTCTGAGACTGTCACCCTCATGGCAGCAGAAAGCCCTGTCTTTCTCCCATGCACAGCAGGAGGTGTGGCAGCTGGCTCCACCTTCAGACAGCAATGACTCTTTGAAAGGAAGGTCATGCAGCTACGGGGTGAAAATCGGTTACTCTGCAGCTTCTTCAGAAGAGAGTAAGAGACGCTCTCTCTTCCCTTTACAACTCAGTAGTCCAGGCAGTTAAAGGCAGCGATCAAATCTGTTCTTCTTCAGATGGAGCCTCCCTGGCTCTTTCAGCTGTCCTCACAGGACACGGTTCCCAAACTCCTGACTGCAGCCACCCACTCCTGGCGGTTGATGCCCCTTTTAAAATGGGGTTCACAGAATGGAACCCCACATCGTGGCCTAGAAGTCTGGTCAACATGAGATGACTGTCCTGATCTGCACAGCCCGTTTCTGTTCATCCAGCCTCATTCATGCCGCTCTGGCCTCTCCGGAACCTGGGCAGCACAGTGACTACAGCACTTGGCTACCAACCCAAAGACCAGCATTTCGAATCCACCAGCTGCTCCATAGGAGAAAGATGTGGCCGTTTGCTTCTGTGGAAATGTAGCCATTGTCGCGCTATGGGGGAACCCCCTCTGCCCTGCAGGGTCGCTGTGAGTGGACTTGACTTGACGGCAGGGAGGCTCACAGCTGCTGTGTCGTGCCCCAGGACGCATTTCTGGAATCCCTAGCGTGGCAGAGAGGCACACTCCCTGCCCTCAATGAAGGCAGAGCAAACAGGAGATTCTGATTACAAAAAGAAAATCCCAGTAAAGTCCCTTCTCTGCTTTTGGGGGGTAACTGCTCGCTTTTATCTTCAGACAGATGGAGCATGTCAGCCTAACGGGGCCACTTTGAGTCCGAGTCAATTACCCCTCAAATTAGCCTCCCTTCCTCCATTTGTGTTATCTGTCAACTTGATGACTGATGAAATGTTGCAGGAGGCAGGGCCCCTCTGCCCTGACAGCGCTCTGGCTCCTCCCTGCGTTGAGCACTGTGGGTGTCTCCAGGAGAGGAGTCAGCTCCAGAGTCCGACAGACCGAGTCAGGGCTGCCTGAGCAAGGCCAGTGGAAGGCCATCAACGGACACTCATGCTCCCAGGAGTCTAGACAGGAAGGACAAAGCCAACAGACAGACCAACACACCACACCAAGCCAGCCCTGCTTCCCGAAAGAGGACAGGGTCCCCAG
This sequence comes from Tenrec ecaudatus, assembly GCF_050624435.1. Taxonomy (NCBI): domain Eukaryota; kingdom Metazoa; phylum Chordata; class Mammalia; order Afrosoricida; family Tenrecidae; genus Tenrec; species Tenrec ecaudatus. Next base: position 123,849,066 of record NC_134539.1, on the reverse strand, counting down.
TGGGAAACACTACAACCTTGCTGAGCCCTCTGGAAGGTCCCGGCGTCCCCTGCTCTCCTCAGGTGCCTGCAGCCACTTCTCCAGGTCCTCGTCGAGGGTAGAGTGAGCTCTGTCCACGGGCAAGCAGAGAGAATCGAGACACAAGTCACAGCCACTCTGGGGCAATGGAGGAGCGGAGTTACATCACACATCCCAGAAAAAGGCTCCTCAACCGTTTCTCTTTTTAAATAGTGGGTGAAGGAAGACGTTGGACAGTGTAAGACATGACAAAATATTAATAATTTATAAATTATCAAGGGTTCATGAGGGAGAGGGGGCAGGGAGGGGAAAAAATGAGGGGCTGATGCTCAAGCAGAAAGCAAATGTTTTGAGAATGATGATGGTAACAAATATACAAATGTGCTTGACACAATGGATGGATGGATGGATTGTGTAAGAGTTGTATGAGCCCCCAATAAAGTGGTTTTTTAAATTACAAATTTGGAAAAACAAAAATTCATCATGTTTTCCTTTGCCTCTTTGTCTTCTCCCTTTGCTTGTCTCTCTCCCTCTTCTCCTTCCTTCTGTATCTCTTGAAGTACCGGTATGACAGGCACTGGATTAATTACCCAAAAGCTATTCCTAACCCCCTTCTCCAGGGCCTTCCTCTTCCACGGCATTCACCTCTGGATCAAGAGGGGCAGTCAGCTGGCTTACTGCCTTGCCCCACACCCCTCCTCTCTGCCTGGGGCGTGGGTGGCAGCGGTCTTGCAGCCAGGAGGTGCCCGAGGACAAGTGGCAGAGCAAGATGATCAACAGAGCCTATGTCGCGGGTGGTATCACTGAGCGGCCACACCAGCCCCGTGCTGCCAACCTCCAGGTGTCTGGTGAGGCAGAGGGAGAGGCTCTGTCACCTGCAGCTGAGGGTACTATGCATGGCTTTCCTGGGTCCTCAGAGCCAGGTCAGGGTGAGGATACTTCTCAGACATAAACATACACCTGGCAGGACTGGGTTACTGGGTCTCAGAGGCAATTTGGTCAATGGTGCGACATAGCACGTACAGATAATGTCCTCCCCACCCTCATTTGTTGAGACACCTGGATCTTAAAAGCTTCTGAATGGCCACCTGAGATCAACTTTTGGTGTACCCACATCTGAAGTAGAGAGAAAGGAGGAAGTCAAAGAAGGAGTCACTGTGAGGGCTATCTGGCTGTACCGTTTGTCGTTCGTCGGTCCCCGGGCAGTCCGGCTCATCTCACCGTCTAGGGGGCATCCTGGCCCTCCAAAGCTGAAGAGGACAACCTTCCCTGATAGAGGAGGAGCCACCTTCAGCCATGAGTACAGGAGTAGCTGCGTGCGCCTGCTAGACCAGCAGTTCTCAACCTGTGGGTCAAGACCCCTTGGGGGCGGGGGTCGAACGACCCTTTCACAGGGTCTCCCAATTCAGAACAGTAGCAAATGACAGTGATGAAGTAGTAACGAAAATAAGGTTTTGGTTGGGGGGTCACTACAACCTGAGGAACTGTATGAAAGGGTCACGGCATGAGGAAGGTTTTGAACCGCTGTGCTAAACCCTCAAACAAGCTAACGGTCTGTGTGACCCACATCCACACTCCCGGAGCCCAGAACTGGGCGGCACCGGCTACCTCTACCATGTGGCCCAGGACAAAGCAATAGTCACAGAGAACGAGTGGGGAAATGGAGGACAAAATCTAAATTTCTACAAGAGCCCAGACGTGCTTGACTGGTGGAGACCAGAGGGGCCCCTGAGACCATCGCCTGGGATACCTTTGGATTTGGAACTCAAACCATGAAGCTGCCGATGAGCCCAAACAGAGTGGCTCAAAAAATGAATAGTATTGCTGAGGAGCATGACCGTCTTCAAAACATCCGTGTAAACGAGACCTAACGGCGGCCAGTTCCCTAGAGCAGGGTCTGCAACAGCAGCTTGAGAGCCTTCTGCAGCCCCTTCGGCACACACATGTGACTCGGAAATAAGATTGAAAACGAAAATAAAACTATAGTCAGATAATGGTGATTTCATTTGTTTGTAAAAAGACATTTATGGCTCTTGAATAGTTTCTAAGGTGTTTTGAGGATTGGTCTGGACTGAGGAGAAAGACAGAGAGAGCTACGGTCAGAAGCCCACAGGAGCAGTCCTGCCCGTCCTGCATGGGTCGGAGCCGACTCGATGGCAGGGAGCTGGCTTTTGGAGAAGGAGCAAAGTGAATGGAGACAGAACCCAGAATGGACATAGTGAGGGTGCCGACACATCGTGTAAAAGCAACTAACGGCTTTAACGAACATGTGCAGAACTGATGAAACGAGGACCTAACTCGGTAAGTGATTTTCCTGTGAAATCACAGTATTTCTGCACACTATTGATCCTGAGTCTTTGGGCATTCCCTTGCATCCTGTGTCTGCTGGCCGTGAACAGCACTTGCAGAAGCCAAGAGGCAGAGGAGGCGAGGTGAAGCGGCTTCTCTTACAGCCCGGGTCAGAGGGGAGAGAGCCCCACACCAGGGAAAGCTGGGTTTCAGAGGAAGACTGAACTGTCTGCACGGTCGCTGCATCTTCTCTTACTTGGCTAAGAAAGAGCTAATTATTGGCCTCCACGGGCTCTAACTAAAATGTTCTCTAAGTGGTCGAAACCTGTTTGCCTCCCAGGATGAAGTTAAAAACAAAATAACAGCTTTTAGAAACAAGGGCTACTGCACTAGCAAAAAAAAAAAAATACTGGGAAGTTGTTGGGTTTCTTTTTTCCTCCTTGCGCACAATCCTAGAAAAAAACTAATAAACATTTTAGATTCCTTTCACACGTCCCGTCTTCTGTCACCTGTCTGTGTCTTCTGGATCCTCTGTTTCTCTGCTCCCAAGTTTACTGCCGTCTTCTCTCTTACTGTCAGGTTCCTGTTCTGCTAAAACAGGGGAAAGAATTAACTGTATGAGAAGAACAGGAAGACGCTTTAGAAAGCCTTGCCCTGAAATGGAGCAGCCTGCAGTATGCCACCCCGGTTCTCTTCCCACGAGAGCAGGGCGGGTGGCGTCTGCGGAGACCTGTGCTCCCAGCAGCTGCTTCTGGGGTCTGGGTGCTCCTTGGTGCCAGGTGAAGCAACAGGAAGCTCTGCCTGTGCCAGGGGTCGAGCGAGAAAGCGGGAGCGAAGGAAGCCAAGGAAAGAAAGCGTACCCACCACAGGAAGCAAGGCTCCCTGAAAAACAAAGCACCATTCTGCTGTGGGGTGGGGTGGAAATCACAGCCTGTTCTCATCTGCAAGATGTGTCCACGGATGGAGCCCCTTAAGGAAGCGAGGTGAGGAAGAGTGCACCTTAGATGTGTGCCAGGCATTTTGCATATGCCATTTTACTTAATACTGCAGGCAGGCAGCCTTTGTGGGGAGGGAGATGGCCTACCATTTTCAGAGCTGCCAGGGCCCCTCCCTGTGGCTGTGTCCTCCACCGGCATGGTGGCTGCGGCCTGCTGCTGCTTCAGATGCTCTGTCACAACCAAACAGAAACCAACTGTGTGCTTTTCCGGGAGCTTGGGCGGCATGAACAGCTGGCACTACCAACCTAAAGGTGGGCAGCTTGAACCTGCCCAGTGGCGACTCCGGGCAGGGGTGGGAGGGAGGCCTGGATATCTGCTTCTGAAGATCGGAGCCCAGGAAACCCTGGGGGACAGCCGACTCTGTCACACGTTGAGCTGTCTCCCTGAGTCAGAATTGGGTCAGCCGCACTTGGTTTGGATTACATGTCACCCCAGTTTCTCCAAGGACCGCAGCATCTGTATAACCCGGGAACTTGTTAGAAATGCAAATTCTCCACCCTACCCGCTGCACCCCTTGAGTCAGAAATCCTGGGGTGAGGCCCAGCCATCTGATTCAAGTAGCCCTGGTGGCCTAGTGTGGTTACAAAGTAGACTTCCAACTGCCATGGGAGATGGAGGCTCTCTGCCGCCAGGAAGAGGGACCATCTCAGAGACCCACAGGGCAGCTCTACTCTGTCCAAAGAGTCGCAGGGAGTCAGCATCGACTCAGTAGTGAGTCTTCCTTTGTGTTGGGCTGTGTGGCTCTCTGTATGTGCACGTGGCTCTGCAGTAACACTGGAAAAGGTGAAAGAGGTTAGTCAGACAGCGGCGATGTCATTTGTCTGGGAAAATGTACGTGCAGCTCTCATGACTTTAGATTACTGTGAAGGACAGGGCAGCTCCTCTGTCTCCAGGGAAAGCTTGCCGACCCCGCTCTAGGACACGGCAGGGTCAAGCCTGGGAAAGTCCCCGGCACTAAAAAGAGAGATGCTGCTGAGGACAGTGGCCGTCCAGAGCCCTGGGTGGCAGGCGCCGTGCCGACGCTCCATACCCGTTCCCCCATGAGCTGCATAGCATCCCTGTGAGCACGCCCCATTCGGGCTCCTCCTCTTTAGCAGGAGAATCAAGGTGGAACTGGCCTCAAACCTCAGAGATCGAAAGCAGCAGAGTCAGAGTTGGCAGCTGGGCGGTGAAGCACTCAGGACCCCGGGGGTACGGGGGCTAAAGCACTTGGTTGCCAACCGAAAACACAGGCCGGCGGCAACAAGCCGCCAGTTGCCGGTCAAGAGATTCACAACTTTGGAAAAGCTAAGGGACGGTTCTCCTGTGGGAGTCCTCATGGGACCATCCCCTCTGAGCTAAAGGGCCACGACGGGTCAGAAATGACTGCGCAACAATGTGTCTACAGCCTGGATCGTGTACTTATCTTATCCTCCCTCGAGATATTAGTCACATCAAAGCCACCCAAGTTTACCCCACCTCTGCTGCCGTTGAGTTCATGCTGACACAGAACAGAGTAGGGCTGCCCTGGGGAGCTTCCGAGACTGAGGCTCCGAACGGGAGTAGAAAGCCTCAGGGGGGCTGGTGGGTTCAAACTGCTGACCTTGCAGGTAACAGCCAGATCAAAACCACTACGCCACCAGGGCTCCTACGGATGTGTTTCAGATTTTCTCCCAGTCTACAAATCAGAAGAAACTCAATAGGAACGGTTGACATGGAAAGGCAGAAGGCAGAGTATACACTTTTTTACTTCCTAAAGAAATGCCTTGCTCCCATATAGATGTCCAGCCTTGGAAGCCCACAGCGGAGTTGACAGACAGGAGGGAGCGCGGGCTGGTCAGCCCGAGACCTGTGCAAAGCAGGTGCAGGTTGCTCCCTTCCTCAAGACCAGGAAGCCGCCTCTCCCAGCAGTGCCCTCACTTCATGAATCCATGGTTATGGTTAAAAGTTGTCCCCATCTATAGCCCTCTGTATACAGGGTTCCCCTACAGGCTGCTGTCGGGTGCTTAGAGCTTCTGGTAAGCGAGGGCCCGCCAACAGAGTGGTGAAAACCCTGGCCCCTTCCCCAGTGGCCTCCGGAGGGCCACTAACTAGTGGGAGGGACATGATCAAGAGAAACTGCTCAAGTGTCCTCTGTCCTCATCTTTCTGGAAAATTACTGACTCATCTTAAAGTACAGACATCACCAAAAACCTGGCCCAGGTAATTTCCTAAGTGGACCGAGCGATGGTGTGCTGGGATGCAGCAGTGTAGCGAGGCCATGGTCCAAGCTGGAGTTGGAAAGTTCACTGCTGAAATGGGGCCAGGGGGAGTGGAATGGAGGACAGCAGGGTCCAGAGGGCAAGGGCGGCAAGGGATTCTGCTTGAAGCCACGATGGAGGAAGAGCCACCACCTGATTCAATCTGAGCAAACCCATGTGAGCCTACTCTCACAAACATCAGTTCTACAAGTCTACTTTACAAAGACAACGGGAGGGAGGAGTAGCTTGCAGGGATGAACCAGGACGGCTCAGAGGGGGAAAGGAGGGAGGGGCTAGGAGCCTGACCCAACAACCCAGTCACCTGCAGCCCTGTGGCCCTGGGCCACGGTGAGGTGACCTGAGGTGCGGGGGGCGGGGGGCAGGTGGAGGAAGGGCCTGTTGTTAGCTGTTGCCCAGTGGATTCTAGCTCCTGCTGGCTCCCCGTGAGCAGACCAGAACTGTGCTCTACAGGATTTCCACAGCTGTCACCTTTGGGAGACAGGTCGCCTCTGCGGGCAAGGGGTGTGTGTGTTATGATCCAGCAATTAACCCTTATTTTACTCTACAGAGAAAGAAAGAACCCGGGGAGATTCTGGCCGCTCGGACCGTCGGACCGTCTGCACGGAGTGGATCCGTCTGAGGCTGGGGGCTGTGGTGCGGTGCCTAGGGGGGAGTCCTCTTGTTCACCACCCGCTTTCTTCTGAGACCCAAACCCCACAGGGGATAAAAACTCGGTGGAGGCGCTCAGAAAATTCTCCGATGTGTGGTCACGTTTCCCACTCACGGTGGCTCTGGAGGACAGAGCAGCACTGTCGCTGGCTGACACCTGATGGAAGCACAGTGCTGCTTTGGAACCACCAACCTTTGGCTCCGCAGGCAAGCGCTTCACCCCTGTGCCACCAGGGCTTCTCGGATATCTCTACAAGCCCAACAACAAGAATTGGGCCGCCAGCGAGGTCTCATGAGGTGCAACCTCTGACCAGCGGGACTGGTCGGCAGGCACTCAGCTCTGGTCTAGGGACACTTCAGAACACCTCTCTGGCCATGCACCATCGATTTTCAGCTGGGCAGGGCTGGCCGATTAGCTCCAAACACAATTGAACGATCAGTGCTCAGTCTGGCCTGAAATGGAAAAGTCTGGTCTCGTTAGCCCTGTGCCGTGGACTTCCCTGCCCTCACGAAAGAGATTGACCCACAGTGCCAATATCTTTAGTACCTCCTGCTAACAGCAAAACGGCAAAAACAGGTGTCTTGGCCTGAGCAGCCAGACCACAGGCCTCCAAGGTCTGGCTGCTTTGAAAAGGAGATGGGAGTCCCTTCAATAAGTTCCATTCCCCGATGCTTTGAGGAGCTGTGTCCAGCATCTCCCTTCATATGGAGCCTCACGCCCTGTTGGGGGTGGGGGTGGGGGAAGCTTCTCCATATGTGCATGTGGGAGGCAGCTGGCCTGAAGGGGGGGATTGTGGAACCAACAAATAAACAGTTGGGGCAGAGGAAGAACCTCTTTAATAAGAGAACTCTATATACGTGTTGTTGCGTCTATTTTCAACGACAACAAAATATTTTTAAATAAACCCATTGAGTGTTATTTTTTACCCTTAGAAGTTACCGCAGATACTTTAAGAAACAAAATGTCAACAGCTACGAGCCAAGTATCCTGGCCAGGCTGAGGTGGTCATCTGAGGCACATTTTAATGGAAAACTGCCCCTTCCTGAATTCCAGGGCCAGAGCAGAGACAAGAGAGGCCACCATCCACCGGGGGCTCTAGCTATCAGGAGTGACGGGGCATTCTGTACTGAACATCCCTTACCAATCTCCTCAAGTAGCTCCCGCGACGGCGGTGGTAACTCCTCGATGTGATGCTGCGAGATAGCTTCTACCAGTTCTGGAAGGAGGCAGAGAGGAGAATGAAGGAGCATCTCCGGGGCCTGAACTGGGCTTTCCAGGCTCCCCGAGGGTCTGACTATGACTTCTACGGAAGGAGGACGGCTTTCACATAACAGCGATCTCCAACGTGGAAATGGTCTTCACTCGCCCTTTCCTGAATCACCCCTCACTCCAGGCCTGTGTCCCTCCCTCCAAAAGGGCATTTGAGGCAGGTGAGGTACAAATTCTGATTAAGAGGGTCAGAGCGCAAAAAAAATAAAATAAAATAAAAATTAAAAAAAGAGGGTCAGAGCGCAATCTAGACCAGGCCTGTTGGGGGACATACAGGCCATGGACCAGCCAAACTGAACAAAACCCCAATTAGTGGGCCTTACTCCATGGATGATCAGACTGGGGTGGTGCAGAAGAGAGATCCTTCCAGTGCTGTTAGAACATTAACCCAAACCCTTCTGCATCAGCCACAAAGTCCCCTGCTCTCGAGGACATTCCCAGAGTTGTACCAGAGACAGAAGACATTAAAAGCAATGCAGTGATGGCGACGCGCCTCACGAGCCGTGAATACTCCATTCCCTGTGACTGAGAACTGCCTTCGCGGATCTCTCCTAAGGGAAGCGGCAGAAGTGCAGGAAAAGATATATGCACAAGGAGCCCACATCAGAAAACACCAGTCTTCAGAACAGAGGAATGGTATGTAGAATGGACGTTGCCATGACATATATTTATGAATAATTTCTACTGCCAGGGAAAATTCTCAAAGCGTAAAATCAAGGGACAGAAGCAGGCTAAAATAAATACGCATTACGATTTCAACTATGTTAGCAAAAAACACGTCTTGAAATGTTAAAAGAAAACCTCTCACGGAGTGTGTGGGAGGTTTAAAATTGGTGGGAGGGTTAAAAGGTAGCTGTATTTCCTTTGTCAAGCTCTTACTTATTGTCCGATATTGTTACAATGAGTCTTTCCTTTTCCGTTTTCATCTACATCAAAGACCCGGGCTCCCTTCCCTTGGCTTCCTCTGAGGAAGTTCTAGTCTGATAGCAAGCAGGGGGTACCTTTAGGCAGGCTCCTCCGCTGGTGGGTGGCCGGCGATGTGCCCAGTGCCGGAGTCATTCTGGGAGAACCGGGGTTCGGAAAGGCAGACCACTTTTTCTACAAGACAGACAGAAACAAGGCACTGGTGCCATTGACCCCTAAAGGCACATCCAGCTCAATTCTATCCAAGACTAAGCGCTACCTACGGAAGAAAGCATTTATGTTGCGCATGGTCACACCTTCGCTCCAGTGTCCCCTCCTCCAGCATGTCCTCTCACCCCCCTGGGCCCCCTCAGCCCTTCCCCCTCTGCTGGGTCAGACTCTTCCTCACTCAGCGTGAGCGAGTGAGGGCCTTAGGGCCAGAGACTGCGGGTCTTTGTAATTCACACCGGGCACTGAGGAGAGGGCCTGGCACTTAGAATCTGCCCAATAACAGTCTGCTGGATGAAAGCCTACCATTCCTTCTCACTCCCCTACTTCTGTGAGCCAGACGCCCAAGGAAGTTATCCGTCACTTATTTTCATTGAGGGTGAAAGCAAGTGATCAGCTTATCAAATAGTCAGTCACAGTTTCTTTAGAAAAAAAAAGGAAAGAAAGCTTTTTATTGTGAATTGGGTGAAGGTTTACAGAGCAAATCCCTTTTCCATTGTTTCATGTCACTGACGGCCATCTCCCAACAGAACATCGCTTTTCTTCTTGACTCTGCTGTGGTTTTTGTTCATGGTCTCCTCCTTTCCTAACCCTTCTTGCTCTCGGAATTTGTCCCTGGGAAAATGCTCCCATTCTAGATCTGCTCGGTGTTCAGCTGAAAACTGAGCCATGGGGTGAAGGAAGTGCCAGTCAGAAGGGTGACTGGGGCTATGGTCTCGGGGCCGAACGAGTAAGCTTGGCATTTTTGACGACAGCATTCTGGCTGTACTTCCTCCAAGACAGATCTGTTTGTCCTTTTGGCAGTCTGTGGTACTTTCTGTGCTCCACAGTTTCCTGCGCTGTGTTCTTTTGGGGAGGTGGGGGTGAGTTTCTTAACATGTCCTCCTCTGCTGTTGTTTCAGCATTTACTAAATTTCCATGATTTTCCTTTTTTATTTTGGAAAGGACACTTAGAAATTTTATTTTCAGTTACCACATATTTTCCACCAAAGTTTAAGATGGTCTGCTCTATCTTGAGATCATCCTGACTGACCACTCCATTTATCCCCTCTTCAGTCTGCTGATGTCTTCCCACACACATTTGGTATCTCTAGTTCCCTATTTCTAGTCTTAAAGTGTTATTTCACTGTGAATACTTCTACAGTGATGTTGTCTTAATCTCATGTTGTTATCTGCTTGCTTTTGGGTCCCTGTCCTGGCAGCTCCCCTTGGTAACCCCTCAGAGGCTGGTCTGGTTTTGCAGGTGCCCTTAAGTCTGTCTATGTCTGGAAATGTTTCCATCTCACCAGTGTATTTCATTGCTTGGTTGGCAATTGTTTTTCCTTCAACATTTTATAGGTCATGCTGTGGCTTCTGTCGGGAAAGCAGAAGTTAGTCTTATTGGGTCTCCTTTGTAGGCAACCTTTTGCTTTTGCTGAATCTTCCCTTGCCTTTGCTTTTGGAGAGTTTGATTACGATACGTCTTGGAGATTTCCTTTTGGGATCTATTCTGTTTGTGGCTCATTCGGCTACTGCCATGCCTATCTTTTTATCTTTCATGTTATTAAGGAAGTTTTCTTACAACAAATCTTTGATCATTTTTCCCTGTCCTTTTTTTGTCTCTATTCTGGAATCCTGACCACACGTAAAGTATTCCTCTTGATGGCGCCCACAGAATTCCGAGGCTTTTAATTTTATTTTTGTTCTTTTCTTTCTGATTATTCCTCTTAACACAGCGCTTCTCCACCTTCCTCATGCCGTGACCCTTGAATACAGCTCCTCGTGTTCTGGTGACCCCCCCCAAACATCAAATTATATTTGCTGTTACTTCATCCCTGTTATGCGTCGGGCGCCCCTTGTGAAAGGGGCGTTGGATCCTTTCACGTTAAGAACCGCTGCTCTAACAGAATGGTGCCGAGGCAGCTCTCGGCCGTGCCGATTCTGTCGTCCACAATGATCCATTTCTACTTCTTTATCCTTTCGATGCATTAGCTGGCTCTAAAATCTTACCATTTATCTTCTGGATTTCTATTTTCTGTACTGTTCCCAATTTTTCATTTATTGTGTGGTTCTTTCTGGTGATGTTTTCCTGAACTCTTTAAGGTTTGGTCTGTTTTTTCCTTGATTTTTTTTTTTACAGTTTTCTCAATCTTTCAAGTTATTGAAATTACCTAAGTGTCATTCTTTTGAATTCTTTATCAGGTAGTTCCAATGCCATAGTTCCAATTTCTCAGGAGATTTTCTGGCTCTGTATTTTGGTCACTGGTTGTTTCCGCGTGTGACCTGAGGTTGGCGTCTCCAAGGCATCATAGCTGTACTTGCATTAATTAGTAATTCCACGTGGGTGTATTTTGCCCAAAGTTTTTGCTTTATTTTTTAAATTATTTTTTATATAGCCAAGAGAGTGGAGCAGGCATACTAGTCTGTCACTAGTTTAGCACCCGGTGGGTGTGACAGAAGATGGAAATGCTCTCATAGTTCTCTGTGGGCCGTCCATGTGGAACAGGTGAGGGCGGGCTGGCTGGTGTTGGCTACTGCCCATCACTGATCAGGTGCTGCAGGGTGGCAGTGCGCCTCACCCAGCGTGTGGGCTGTAGGGGTCGGGTGACTTGGAAGTTTGGGTCTAGTTGTGGTCTCCCACCGGATGCACCCAAAGAAAACAAGCAAGAGCAACACAAAAGAAAATAATAACACAGGAAAATATACACAAGCAACAAAAGAAATAAATGTGAGATTTTAAAACAAGGGAAGAGTGAAAAAAAGAATCTCCAAAGCTAGGAAAAGTAGAAGAAGATGAGAAATGGTAAAGAAAACGGACCGGGAGTGAACAAAAGAGGGAGGAAAGAAAGTCAGAAAAAGAAAAACAAGTGAAGGGAAAGTAAACTCAGTGTCGCCGACGGGGTTCCGGCTCACTGTGACCCTGGAGGACAGAGCAGGACGGCCCCCTGGGGTCTCCAAGGCTGTACATCTTTACACGGGCAGGAAACCTCGTCTCTCTCCCATGCAGTGGCCAGGGGTTTTGAACAGCTGACCTTGTCGTTAGGAGCCCAACTCATGACTATGTCCCTTTAAAGGAAGTGAAGTTGAAAAAAGGATAAAACAGGGGAGGGGCATCCAGGACAGGTTGGTGCACTCTGCTGGCTGAGGTGACTAGGGGATAAGGGCAACGGGGTCGGGGGAAGCGGTCAGGCAAGGTGCTAAGTCTCGGGTGGACTTCTTGTCAGCCTAGAAGATGGCTGGGAGGAGTGTGTCTGGTGCCAGAACAGTCGGCTCCTGCAGGCCCAGGGGGTGGGTGGGGCACAGCACCTGTCTCCCGATGCCCACTGTTTACCCTAGGAGCACAGCACACGCCCACGGCCACTGGGAGCAGGGAGGGATGCAGAGTGCGCCCGGCACCATGTCCTCAACAGGAGCTGTCCAGGATGGGTGTCACCTGCTGCCAGGTGGGCAAAAGTGGAGGCTGGCCACACGTCTGATCACTGGAAGGGTGTGGGGAACAAGAGGAAGGTGACACCTTTCTGGGTGCCAGCCACCTACGTGGGTGTGTGTGTGTGTACCCTGGGCGAGCAGAGCTGCTATCTGGCCGCTGGCTCCATCAGAAGGCTGCTTACAATGGCTGCCGTGTACCAGGTCAGCTGATCATTCACGGTGCAGCTTGTCCCTTCACTGGTATTTGGTCCCCATCTCTGTCCTTTCCTGGGACGCTTGGGGCGGCACTGGTCTGGCTCGTCCTTGTTGAAGCGGGTCTGGGTAGCCTGCCTGACTAGGTCTCCATCTTGCTGGAATTCTCAGTAAGTTTTCTAGGAGCAGGTCCAAGTGATGAGCTTGCAGCTTTTTGGAAGAGGAAATACACCTGAAATCTGATCTGGGTGGCACGGGGTGGGGAGATGACACAGGAGCAGGGGGAAAGGTAGCAGATACAAGTAGGGGTTTTAACTGCTGGTGTTCTCTCGGTAAGGAACCTAGGTGCTGTTGGATAAGCCCTGGCTTACTAAGTGGAAGGCTGACAGTTCAAGATCACCAGATGCTCAGTGGGCGAAAGATGAGGCTAACTGCTCCCATAAAGGCTTGCAGCCTTGGCAGCCCGGGCAGGGTCACTGTGACTCTGAGTCAACGTGAGCGCACTCAGCTGGGGGCGGGGGGGGGCGATGACTTTAGAAGGTTCTCTCAGGGAAATAACCAAGGCGTGTTTGAAGGAAGAGGCAGAGCTTGGGCCTCCTTAGGTGAGGCGGTCATGGTTAGAGAGCAATGCAGGTGAAGGTCATGTCAAACAGAGGGCTTTCCAGAGGAAGTGTCAAAGTATCTGAGCAGGGAGGGAAGGGATAGCACTAAAGCCCTGGCTCCATGCCATCGCCCAAGCTCAGAGAGGCGCCGAGAAGCCTGAGGGGGCTCCTCGTGCCGTGGAGACCTTCTGGGCTGACCCCCAGAAGAGTGCTTACCAGGTCAGAGGACGTAAGCAGGGAGTCCAGGCTCCTGGCTTTCTCCCGGACAGTTGTGATTTTATCCAATGAGGTGGGAGTGCACTCCAGACTGCTCAGGCAAGAGGCCGAGCCTCTCTGAACCTGCGATGCGAGGCTTCCAAGGCAGTCTTTGAACCGACTGGCCGACGGAGAGACTGACCCTGTTGAAGAAGAGGGGATTCTGTTACAAAAGAGCCCTGGTGGGACCGCAGGTTACTCTGTCAGCAAGTTCAAACCCAGTAGCTGTTCCAGTTCCTGTGAAGAGGTACAGCCTCAGAGACCCCAAGGAGAAGTTCGACTCTGCTCAGGCACTGCAATCAACTTGACGGCAGTAGATTGAGCAGTAGTCATGCCTGAAACCTTGATTTTATGTTTTCCCAACAAAACAAAAACTGTAGGTCTATCTAGATAAGATAGGCGGGATAAACAATCTGGAGTAGAAAACAATGGGACTGAGGGTTCCGGGGACATGGGAGAGGGGGAGGCAGGGGAGAGAAAGTGGTGTTAGCAAACCCAGGGGACAAGGAAACAGGTGATCCAAAACTGATGGCCAGGAGGGTGTAGGAGGCCTGGTAGGGCTTGATCAAGGGCAATGTAACTGAGAGGAATGACTGAAACCCAAATGAAGGCTGAGCATGACAGTGGGACAAAAGGAAAGTAAAAGGAAATAGGGGAAAGAAATAGGTGGCAAAGGCTTTTATAGAGGTCTATTCACAGGCATGTACATATGTAAATATATTTTTATATAACAATAGGGAAATAGATCTATGTACTTATAATTATATGTTAAGTATTAAGGTAGCAGATGGACATTGGGCCTCAACTCAAGTACTCCCTCAACGCAAGAACACTGTTCTAACAACCCGACATTCTATGATGCTACCCTCCTGACATGATGGCTGAAGACAAAGCGGGTGCATGAGCAAAGGTGGTGAAGAAAGCCGGTGGTGCCTGGCTATCAGAAGATAGCATGTCTGGGGTCTTAAAGGCTTGAAGATAAATAAGTGGCCATCTAGCTGAGAAGCAACAAAGCCCACATGGAAGAACACACCAGCCTGTGTGATCAGGAGTGTCGAAGGGCTCAGGTATCAGGCATCAAAGAACAAAAAATCATATCATTGTGAATGAGGGGAGTGCGGAGTGGGGACCCAAAGCTCATCTGTATGTAACTGGAAATCCCCTTCTGGAAGTCTCAGGGTACAGTGTAGTACCGATGAAACGTACAATTTTCCTCTAGTTCTTTAATGCTTCCTCCCCCCACTATCATGATCCCAATTCTATATTACAAATCCGGCTAGACCAGAGCATGTCCACAGGTACAGATAAGAGCTGGAAACACAGGGACTCTAGGACAGACTGATAAACCCCTCAGGACCAATAATGAGAGTAGTAATACCAGGAGGGGAAGGGGAAGGTGGGGGAGAAAGGGGGAACCAATCACAAGGATCTACATATAACCTCCTCCCTGGGGGACGGACAACAGAAAAGTAGATAAAGGAAGCCATTGGACAGTGTAAGAGACGACATAATAATAACAATTTATAAATTATCAAGGGTTCGTGAGGGAGGGAGGGTAGAGGAAGAAGGGGGGATATGAGGTGCTGAGAGGTGCTGATACCAAGGGCTCAAGGAGAAAGCAAATGTCTTGATAATGATGATGGAAACAAAAGTACAAATATGCTTGATACACAATGGATGGATGGATGGATTGTGATAAGAGTTGTACGAGCCCCCAATAAAATTATTTTTAAAAATAAATAAAATTAGAAACATGACCATAAAGAAGATTATTCAAACCCCAAGCATATTGGAAATATAGACATGGGTAAGAGGACATTAGACCGTGGCTATTCAGGGAACTCTGGTGGCACTGCGGAGTAAGAATTGACTACCACCCTCAAGGCTGGCAGTTCAAACCCACCAGCTACTTCGTGAGATAAAGGTGAGGCTGTCTGCTCCTGTAAAGATTTACTAAGCCTTGAAAACCATGTATAGGGAAGCTAAGAGTTGGCACGACTTAAGGGTTTGGTGTTTTGGTTTTCTGGTGTGCTAATGCAGGACTCAGAATTAAAGTATTTTAAATGCTAGGTAGGGTCTTCATGAGCAAACACCAGAGAATCCAGCGTTTTTGCCTTAAATGGAGTGGTGGTTAGAGTGCTGAGCAAGTCTCTGCCACTGCAGTTAAAGCCTCTAGCAGCAGCTTAGTCACCACCAGACCACCCTGCTGAGCCAGCAACTAAGCGCCAACGGCAGAGGCCGTCTGCTCCTTCCGGCGGCCACTCCTCACCTGGGCTGAGCGGGGTGCTGACACTGGTAGGCGCGTGGCGTGCTTTGGGTGTTTTACACGAAGCTTCTTTAAATGAACCATCTCGTTCATTGGGGATGCTAGACAGGTCTTGAATATCCGACAGTGATCTGAGGGCAGAGAACAACCAAGAGATGCTGTTTTGGGAAAATCACACTTTCAGTGTGCTCCTGACAAAGCCTTCACTTGGCAATAAGCCAGAATTTAAGACTACCTTAAAAGATAGTCTTGAAAACCGACCTCAGCACAGAGAAAGAGCCTACTTCGATGGACGATGAGACCTATACGTGGGAATGGAGCATTTCGTGGGAAATGCGGGTACAGACATGCGAACATCACTCTACTTCCTTGCTTGTGGGATGACCACATCTTCAATTTGAGAACAGCTTTTAGTTGGAAGAAGACACACATTTCATGTCCACACAAAACCAGGAAGAGCATGGGCCCTTACAAACAAGGAAATAGTATTCCACGAAAACCTCCACGCTACATAGCCCCCGGGGCACTTCTTCAGTGGCCGTACATGTCTCTGTCTTTCCGATCCTTCGGCGGCTCCTTTGAAGTCCCTTCTTGTTCACCTTCAGCACTGGAAGACAGAAAGTGAGACATTCGCATGAGTGCCCTCTGCGTGGAAAGGGCATGTGCTTGCTAACAGGCCTTGGCTACCAGCCCAGTGTGCGAGGTGGCAGCAAGGAGGCTGTGGGCTGGGTCCCAACTCGCCACTGCCCAGCCGCATGCTCTCAGGCAAGCCTGGGCTGGCTCCAGACCTCGGACTCCTCCAGAGGGTCAGCCCCATTCTGGCCACAGCCTGGGACTCTGCAGAGTGAGGCAGCCAGGGGGCACAGGGACCCTGCTGGCAGAGGAAGGCTGGAGCAGGGGCTCAGCCACGGGCCTTCAACCTGTGAACAAGCTGCCGGCATGGACTCTCATGAGAAGCGAGAGAGGCTGGAGCTCCGAAATGGGCAGAAAAATTTATTTAGGATTCAATTTCAACAATTATTAAACACTAACTCTAAGGCAGATAGATCCCTTGCTAAATCCTTCCATGTTTTCATCCCTCTCTAGCCCTTGCAGCAAGGAGCCCTGGTGGTGCAGTGGCTATGACATGGGCTGCTAACCCGAAGATCAGCAGCTCAAATCCACCAGTCTGCTCCTTGGACGAAGACTGGGCTTCTGCCTCCTGCGGAGTCAGTCTTGGAAACGCGCAGTGGAGTTGCTGTCCCACGGGGTCTCTGAGCCGGCATTGCTTCGGCGGCAGGGAGTTTGCTTTCGGAGTCTGTGGTACAATCCTGAGTTGGAACACGTGGGTTTGACTTGTCACTTTTATGAGCACTGTTCATCAGCGTGTTTCTGGTTCTCCTTCTAGACACATGGTAGGGCAGTACTTTTTGATCCTCTCCATGTACCTACGTGATCATGTGATTTTGCTTTAACGAATGAAATGTAAGCGGAAGTGATGTGACGGATTTGCAGGTAGAACCCTTTAGAGCCAGCAAGCCATTTTTTATGTTCCCTTCCTGCCGTAATGATCAAGGAAGCATGAGCAGGGGTCTCCAGTCACTGCCACTGAGCCGACGCCGGTCACAGGACAGAACAGCCCCTGTGCATTTCCAAGACAGTGGCTTTTTACTGGAGCAGAAAGCCCCGTCTTTCTCTCGAGGGTCTTTGACAGAAGGTAACATAAGGAACGCCATCCCTAGTCAACCCATGGTGGACCAGGAGCATGAGCAAGAACGAAGACGTTTGTTTTAAATCACAAAAGAAAGTGGGGCTGTCTGTTACGTTATGTAGCAGAATGTAGCTGCCTGATACAGTCACTTACAAACTAGGCACATTTAGAAAAACAAACAATTTAAACTCTCTGAACTTTGTTTCTCTCATGGGTAAGATGGAGGTAACAGTGTGGGCCTCGAAGGGCAGTCAAACCATCCCCCAACCACAGCCAGTGCTTGGAAAAGGGTTTCTTTGAGGAGGAGATCACCGGAAGGCTACTGTGCCTGGCCCTTACAGCAACAGTTCCGTCTGAAAAAGGAATGCTTTTATTTTAAGGGAATGCAGTTTTACAAATACTTGTTAAAAAAAAACCAAACACACAAGAGCTGCTGCCAGGGGCTTAAGTGGAGAGCAAATGTTTTGAGAATGATGAGGGCAATGAATGTACAAGTGTGCTTTACACAACTGATGGATGTATGGATTGTGATAGAGTTGTATGAGCCCCAATAAAACGGTTACAACAACAACGCAGAGAGCCTGTGTGCTTTGCATGCACCATGCCCCATCGGTAACATCTCCAGTGCGCTCTCACGACCTTGCCTGCTGCTTCCATGAGCACGGATGTGGATCCAAGCAAACAGAAAACCTCGACGCCCCTCTTCCTCCGTTTACCATGACGCTGTCTGTCGGTCCAGTTGTGGGAACTTCTGTTTTCTTCAGTGACTCGCCATCCATACTGGCCAAGTGCTCCAAGTGCTCCTTGCTTTTAGCCAGCCAGGTTGTGGCCCCGCGCATCACGGTTGTGCCTTTGATGCAATGAGGTCCGTACCATGGCCCTCTAGCCCGGGTCTCGAACCTGCCACCAAATGGCTGGTGTTTGTAGCCCATCGAGGGGATTGAACAGCTTGCTAATAACTTAAACGAGGTAGATGGCACCTTGTGGAGGCCGTTTCCCCGAGTCCCCAGGCCTAGCATGAGCCATCCAGAGGTGAGAAAGGTACCCACAGGGCCCCCAAGAAGACATGAGTGGACTGCGTCCTTGGGAGCCAGGTCCCCTGCACTCAGAACCTCCTCAAGCCAGGAGGCAGACAGGTGAAGCTGTAACTCTTGAGACGGTGAGTGAGAGCAAGAGACAGAGAAACAGCAGCAGCAGAACCCGGAGACCAGCGTGGTGCCCTTTCCAGGCTGTGGAGGGGCAAACAAGAGTGCCCTGGGCAGGAAGCTTGCTGGCAGCCACTCAGTGGAGCTGGAACTGAGCCTCTTTAGCCCAAAAGAGCCTTGTCATCCTTACCACAGAGACTTGCCTTCGAGCATGGCTGAGAAGAGGCTGCCCTGACTGAAAACCTGAGCATTCCTGAACCTGAGCTGTAGCCTGTGACTACTTGCCTATCAACCCCTAACCCTGAGTGTGGCCTCTGAGTGGTGTCTAGCCCTGCGGGGACTGGCTGACCCCAGCAGGGAGCAGACGGCGGGAGGGGCAGCTGGAGTCAGGAACAAGAGCGTGGAGGGTGGAGGCATGTCTGACCTCCCTCCCTCACGGAACGGGCTGCTGAGGCAGGTGAGAGGCTCTCCAGGTGCTGACCCTTTTGCCACTGTCTCTTGGAGAGCTGGCCGGGTCCTGGGTTGAAGGAAGGACGTCTGGACGTTTCCAGTTTGCTGATTATTCATAAAGCTGCTGTCAGCACTCATGTGCCTGTTTGTGGCTATCGGGGTAGAGAATGACAGGGTGGAGAACCTTGCTGAAGAGCCCCAGGTAAGAGGCAGTCAGGATCTACTTCTGCGACTGGACTGCCCTCACAGCCCTGCGGGCAGGTCCCAGTGAAGCGGAGCAGACTGCTCCTCCTCGTTCGGCGAGGGTTGCACCATTCCCAGAGGTTCTTTGGGTGGGAAACCCTCAGTAACAACAGTCCGTACCTTGGTACAGGCTGGAACCGAGATGTGGACGTTTCCTCGTTTTTTCCAAGGCTTCTTCCCACCACGTGGAACGTCTCCTCCCCTGCAGGGACAAAGCGGATGTCACTTGTACACTGACTTGTCGCCCACCCAGGCGACGGCTGCCATTCCCTAAACGACCCACTGGTCTGCTGGCAGGACAGGGATCCTCTAGTTAAACGCAACTGGATGGAGTGCCAGAGAGGAAAGGAGGTTTGCCCTGAAAGTTTATTTTCCGTGCTCAGAGGGGAGGACTGTATTCTGACACTCGGAGACAATGTAGCCATTTACTGGCCTTTCAGCAACTGTAACAGCACAGTTGCTGCTAGAAACAAATGTCGTTTGTCTTTTCAACTGACCCATTTCCTGTCAGCAGACACCAGGGGGCATCAAAACCAAGAACTATTGTCCACAGAGCAAACTGTGCCCCTCAGCCGGGGACCCCCACCCACAGTCGGTGGGGCTGGGAGCCAAGGCAACGGTTTCTCTTCTCCAGGGCAGCTTGTGGCTGAAGTTCCCTCTCTGCAGCTGAGGAAGACGCTCGCTCTGGAAGCCTCCGGCCAGGCCAGGCTCCACTTCCCTGCCTACTGTTGGCTGCCCTGGTTTCTAGGACACGCGTGGCCCTGTTTCCACTGCCCATGGCTCCCCCACCCCTGGTCTAGGCAGTCTACTGAGCCCGAGAAAGCCGTCCTGCAGACAGTGTTACTGTCCACGGTCCCAAGACTTCTACACCCCAACAGGGGAGACGCCTGGGGGCTCCCCTTCCTTTGACCCTTGTTTGAAACACAAAATGCCTTCAAAGTATAACCTAGTAAGAACAACTTAGTGCTGGAGGGAACTTAAGGGATTTTGGAATCAGGGGGAGGGGAAGGAGGGGACTGGAGGGGTGAGAGAGGCAGGTCCTGGGGAGATGGACTTGCTCAAGGATCCCAGCAGAGTCGGGCCTGGAGCCGGTGAGAGGCCCCTGTCCTGTGCCCTGGGGTGGAAGGGATCTATCAGAACCTCTGCGCTGGAGTGGACCTCACGCAGTGGGTTTGAGTGGAAAGGGGGCAGAGTCTCCTGGAAGGAGAGACGGAGAGGGACCACAGTCTTCTGACTGGCCCTGGTTTTCTGATCTGCCTGCCCTACAGCTTCTCCATCCCACCCAGCGCCCTCCAAACACAAGGAAGCCACATGCCAGCCAGACCCACACAGACAGTTGACGCAGGGAGGTTGGCAGGAAGAGACAGGTGGCCCAAGCCCTAGCTCTGAGCATGTCGGTGTTTATGTGACAGCTCTCAGCTGGCTAACTGCTCTTCCGTCCGGTGGGGGCAGGAGCCAGGAGAGGGCTGGGAACCAAAGCTGTGCAACAGGAGGCCGCCCTGCCTGATCAGGAGTGGCGAGGCAGGACTGGGCAGTGGCCTGGCACGGCGGTGGGTAATGGGGTTACTTCTACTGGTCATGAAGGTGAGAGCACCCAATGCCTTCCAGGCGTTGTGCTGCACTGCTGGCTGCTCTTGGTGTTTTGCTAAGAGGCTAAGGAAGCAGAGGGAGACAACGGTGGAGAAGGCCATGGGGAACCCAGCCCTCGTCCTAGCCTCTATCCTGTCAGTAACAGGCTGTGTGGTTGCACAGAATCCCCCCAGTCAGATCAGCGAAATTCAGTGAACTAAGAGGCCAGAATCTGGTGGGAAACAAAAGACAGAAGAAAGGCCATAAGTTATGCTGTGAAATGCCAAGGATGCATGAGGTCCTAGGTGGGCGAGGGGGAAGAGTCACTCTGAGGGGACACCACTCAGCCTCTGTTCTCATCTGGATCTGAGCACCGTGATCCGAGGAAAGGGAAGGCAAGAGACCCTCCAAGGCAGGGGCCCTGAGGGCTTCTTACCAGAGCCTTGAGGTTGGGCGAGTGCACCTGCATGTCCTCCTGAGGCTTCTTCTATGGGACTCGAGGTCTGCGAAAGAAAATGACAACAGCAAAGAGAGGCGGCTCACTGGAGACAGACGGGACCATCGAAAGGTGTGCTTCAGTCTCGACAAGATATACCTGTTTTCTGTGCCTACCAAAATAAAAGCACACAGCACCTCCATTCACTTCCAGCATTTATTCATCTGTAGACATTAAGTGTTGGCATTGTGTCTTCTGAGTAGTTTGTTGCGCCAGCCTAGCTGATAAACACATGTGGGATTAATTCAAAGGCTGAGAGATAAATGGCTCAGCGAGCTTCGCCTTTCTTGTCTCTTGTTCTTTGATCATTTACCAGTGTGCGGCTGCCTTGCTTGTTCTGTGCCTCAGTTTGCAAGCTACACTGCCTGTGGGACACCTAACCTATGAACTGTGTGTAACTCAAGGTTCCTTCAAGACCTGCTTCACCACTTCATTGGAATTTACATCTCTTGAGCTGGGGACTGTCGGACCCTGTCATCTGGCTGACTGTTGGTGACCTGCCTTGCTGTTTGCTGCCTGAGGCCGGATAGCCTGAATTGCTCCACAGAGGACTACCTGGCGGCCCTCAAGACTTGAAGGACTGCCAGTGTCTCACAACTGTCTCATGGGAGTGAGTTGCACTGAGCCATTTGTACTGCTTTATAATTTAATTAACTGTTTATCTCATATGTTATACATCTATGTATAAACATCTATAGAATTATTAGCATTCTGATTGTTTCTCTAGAGAACCCTGACACAGTTCTCCCACCCCTAAAAACAAATCCCACTTCCCGTTTTGAACACTCCTATTCTTCACTGCCTACTCCTCGCTCCAAGCCTGCATTTGAAATGTTTTGGTTCTATTGTGAGCAAAGATTCTCTAAAAGGATCCAGCTCAGGAGGGGAATGCACACAATTTCATATTCTCGTGGGATCCAGATACTGTCCTGAGATCATCTTTAAAATTTAAGTCAAAAAAAGTCCCCCGGAGTTTCCTTTCCATCAGACAAGTTTAGCTTCCTGTCCTCAGTGACACACGCCGGCCCTGCTCCTGTGCTCGCTCAAGGACGATGCGCACGGGACCAAGCCGACAACTCCAGGAGTAGACGGGCGCTCACTGAGGAGTGGTTGCTTGGCTGGAAGATCGCAATCAATGCCTGAGTGATATATGCAGAAATGCGTGAACCGACGTATATGCTCAACAAAAACAATTTTTTGAAAAAGTTTTAGTTCTTGGGAAACTTTTCTGAGCAGCCAAAGGTTGGAAAGATGGTCCACTCGGCAGCACTAATCTATGGAGCGAGAAGTCAGGGCAGGAGTCCCTTCGGGAAGGAGGTGGTGGCTGGAGAGACGCTCGAGAGGGTTTGCAGGGGTCCTGGTGGCACAGGAGGAGGCACGCGTGGTTCCTAACCCAAAGGTCGGTGGTTCAAGCTTCCAGCTGCTCCAGGGGAGAGCGCCGAGGCGGTCTGGTGTTGGAAACCCTACAGGGCAGCTGTCTGTCCCACAGGGTTGCTATGGGTCAGCATCAACTCAAAGGCCACGGGATTTACTTCTCGATCTGGGTGATGTGGTTCTCATGGGTGTGCTTGGCCTTCGGAAGTTCACTGAGCTGTACACTTAATGCCAATCATGGGTAACTGCTCCAGTTATACTTTTGGTGCATTCTGGGATTCTTCCTATCAGCCAAACGCTGTGATTAACAGATAGAATCCCTCCTTTCCTCCTCCACATCTCCCATGCTGATCAAAGATCCTAAAAAGGTGGCAAGTGATGGGGGATCGGAGGGGACTGTCAGGAAATAAAAGAACCTACTGAACCCCACTTTGTGTGCAAGTTGGTGCTTGCGACGCTGGGAGAGGCTCCTGTGGCGAGAGGCTGGTGCGCTGGCTGATCTCTTGGTTCCCATCCCAGGAGCTCCCCCACCACTCAAGCAAGCTGGGCTAACCCCCACCTCGCCAGGACTTCAGCCTGCCTGCCTACTAGCAGGCCTGCTCGGCCCCACAGGAAGGACCCGTGGGAGAGGCTGCACAAACAAGTGGTTGGGAGGCAAGTACAGAGTGCGGGCACACGCGGGCCCCGTCTTAGGAGCATCCGACCGCTCCTTCTTGAAAGACCTGTTTCTCAGACAGTTCTCTGAAAGCACAGCTGAAACCACGGGACAGGGAACACCGCGTACGCTCAAGTGGCAAGCGACGCTCCTCGTTGAAAATGATCACGAAAGGGAGGGAGAAACACACTGGAGAAAGTGGGGAATGTACTTTGCCCTGAACGGCGGCGGCTTTACCTCTAGCGCGAAGGTTTCTTGAGCAGTCGAGGAGCAAAAATACTCATAGTCTGGAGTTAAAAATTCATCTGTGATGTCCTCAGAAGATGCTGGCGAGCCAGTTGATCCCGCAGACTGGTCCTGTGAAATGAGGTAGGAAATTGCTCTTTGGCTGCCGTTCACTGAACATTGCCCTACAGCTAGGCAGAGTACCAACACCCAGCGGTGCCCAGCAGGCCTCGTGCACCCTTGCCGGCTGGCCCTCCGTGCCCACTGGAGTCTCCCTCCGTGTAGGGCTGAGTAGGGGGTTAGCAACCTGCCTGCTCGAAGGTCCCGAGAGAGTAAATAAGTTTAAGGGACTCTGTGGAAACGCGCAGCGGCGGGCCCCAAGCTGGCGGTGCACTCAAACAGGGTCATAGCTAAGAGCAAGGCCCTGCCGCCACCATTCTAACTGGGGCATGAGGGGGAAGCCCCCATCTCTCAGGGCTGCAGGAGCAGTCCCTCCCTTGGCATAATGCTTCAGACAGGAGGCAGGGGATTCGGCAGTCCTGCAAGTACTACCCTTTACAGGCAAGCGAAGAAGCATGATTCGGAAACAGCAATCAAGTTTCAGTAACAGAAGCAGAGTTGAAAGTAATAGCTTTTTCCTTCAGCATCCTCTTTAGCCTTCCTATTCGGGCCTGGACACCACGTGGCCAGAGGGCCAACTGGCTTGTCTCCCAGCCTTCCTCTACCCCTTCACAGTACCCTTCCTATTCGCATGTCCAGCCCAACCGCAGACACCTGCTGGGCCATGAGCTGGGATCCCCTCCTTCTGCCCTGGGCTTTCAGAATTGGTCTTGCCCACCCTACTAGATGGTACACCCAGGGGGGAAGCTGACTCTGACTGCTGTCTGTGTTCGCCAAGCACCACGATGCACGCCACACTGAGTGGAACGGACTCAAACAGGGAGACAGCCTTCATGTCAGAGACGTGCGGGCACACACCCCAACCAAAAGGAAGCGCAGATAGTTTACTGGGTGCTGTCATGCGTCACAACACGCGTGTGTTCAAACTCACAGCGGTGCATTCCACTGGCAGGGACTGCCGGGCCCTCTTCGGGCCACCTCACTTACTCCGTCAGGTTTCTCCACGGCCATCAGTGTCTCGAGGCTTGCGTGAAAGGCCTCACTATCTTCTGGCTGCTCGTTCCTTCTGAGGGACAGATGTCTGGCACCTAATAATTGTAACACGGCAGTCACTCGATGACACTCACTGGAAAGGACAGAGACGCAGGCCTGTTCTGCTCAGGGCGGCCACGTCTGCTATGTCCAGAGAGTGGAGTCTGGTCATGCAGCCCCAAAGTGCAGCCCCAGATCAGCCACCTTTTTGCCCGCCCATTTATGTTTGACAAGGGACAGCTTCTAGATACAAGCAAGACACGCCAGCAGATCTAAGAGAAATGACCAGGCAGGACACGTCCCGTTTGGCCCCTCACAGTGAGTTTGAACAGGGCGCGTCACGTGACGGTAGGCGGCTCTGGCAGGGAGATCTGGGAGCCAGTGCATGTATTTCAGACTTAAAATGAGATGCAGTGGGGCAGGGGCTGGGTGGAGCATGGTGTCCATCCTTGCTCCAGTTCGATTCCCTGTTGGGGCAGATGCAGGGCCAGGGTCTGTATATGGAGATGATTTACTTCCGGGACAGAGTGGGCCAAACCACTAGTGAAGACAGGGATGTCTGGTTTCTTTATCTCAGGGAAGAGTGGCGTTAGGGTGGGAAGGGAGCGGGCCAAGCACAGGAACCAGGCCGGCAGTGTTCTTCTCTCTGAGCGCTGGCATCGGCATAGAGCTAGCCTCGGCCCCCACCCCACCCCACCTCACGGCGAACTTACTGGTGAAGCTCCGTGACCCAGGCTGCTCGCTGGGCTCATCACGGTTCTCCGTGGCATCACCCTGGCGGGAACACTCTGCTGCTTGCTGCCAATCCACGCTCTCAGGGCCCCTCGTGGGACGCTGCATCAGGGCAGCGGGACCGGGCTTATTTTCGGCCTCGCTCTCTGAAGGCAAACTACTCTGAGGGTGCCAGGGGAGCACCATGAGCCGCCCCGCACAGGCCTTTTTTGCCATTTCTTTCACCTCCACTGCGCACAAGAGAAAGCAGCATTGTCAACATCACAGTGCACATCAGGGGGCGAGGGAGGGTCTTCAGTTCTCAAGGAGCAATCACTACAGGTCCTAAGTCACAATGATTGGCCTTTTCATAGTTGTATCGCCCTTGGCTTGCCTTTGTGGCTTCGAGGGGAGAACTGAAGGCATGTCAGGGAAGGGCAAGATTTCAGGCCGTTCCCCCACGGATGCCAGCCTAGAATGCGGCAGAGAACTTCGAGGGACCCTCCTGGGGCAGCGATTTTACAGCTTCCCAATCTGAATTCACCTACAGCTACTGTTGAACATTTACATTCCAAATGTCCTACGTGCCCGAGAAAGCAAGAGGCGGCTTTCTACTCCCATAAGTAGTTAGTCTGCACGGTTCTACCGGGTTGCTGTGATTGGCTCACAGTCAAAGTCAGTCTAGTTTGGGATAAAACTGACAGAAAGAGAATGCCCACAGGCTATCTTAGTGACAGCATGCTAGATAGCAGGTACTGCTATGACTCACAGAACAGCCCTCGTGGGGCTCAGAGACTCTTTTCAAGGGCGTAGAAAGCCTCATCTTTCTCCCGTGGGGTCGCTTGTGATTTTGAACTGCTAGCCTCATGGTTATAAACCGTGTGAATATTTCCTCTAAAGTCGGGGGGGGGGGCAGTGCATCTCCTTCTGTAGTCTGAAGGCAACGGGCCTTGCTTTTAAAATGGTAGACCTGATGGAAGAGAATCACGTGGGAGGATATTGCCCAGTAAGAACAGTTTTTCACTTAGGAGATGGCAGCCAGGCTAGGCAGGTACCTGACGTTTCCTGTTGGCCAACAAAGCCCATGTCTTTATACTTACGTTTCCATTTTAGGTGAGCCTCTTGGTCTTCATGATGTCTTGATTTGGGATTGCAGATTTCAGAAGGCACAGATTCCGCACTGATCCTAAATGACAGGAGTTGGGGTGGGGGTGGGGTGGGAGCAAGTGGACACAAACACATCCTTTTGTTCAAGCCCCTGACAGGGCCGTCCACCAACCCACCCCCCAGCGGTACAGCCGCCTACTCTGAGCCAGTCACAGGTTGCACTGACTCGTCCCCACCGCCAGAGGGCGGGAGTCCCCACCGTTCAGGCCACAGGAGTGAGTCCTTACCTGGCAGAGTCCCAGGCAGGCCTGGGTGACCCAGGATGTCCCTGTGGGTGACTTGGTGTTGCCAGCGGTGCACTGCTAATCCGTGTGACTTCGGCCCGGGAACAGGACTCTCTAGGTCTTCTGTGATTAAGAAGTGAAAGGACTGGATTGGGGGATCTCTAAGATATATTCAAAGTCCAGATTTATTTTTTTTTCAATCATTTTATTGGGATTCATAAAAATCTTATGACAATCCATACATAGTGTTAACCACATTTGTACATTTGTTGCCATCATCATTCTCAAAACATTTGCTTTCTACTTGAGCCTTGGTATCAGCTCATTTTCCCCTTCCCCTCCCTCCTTCATGAACCCTTAATAATTTATTTTTAAAATTTTTGAGGTCTTACGGACAACAGAAAAGTGGGTGAAGGGAGACGAAGTCCAGATTTCCTGACTCTAAAAATGCTCGTAGGAAGTCTTCAGAGGTAGGGGGTGAAAAAAACCCCAAACACTTGAAACCACTTCACCAGACAGAACCCGGTCTCTGGGCTGCTGGAAAGACCACAGAACACAGGTAACCTTCTGCCAGAAAGCGCTGGCCACAGGCCCTACACCCGCCCCAAGGCCCGAGGGCGGCCAGGCACTTAGAGTCCTCAGCCTGGCTGGCCTCTGAGTCCTGGGCCCTGCCTCCCACTCGCCATCTGCCTCACTCTGGAAGCTTTCCTTCTCTCTGAGCTTAGGGCTCCCTGACTGCAAAATGGAGGAGTCTTTTTACTGGGATATATTTGTGTATAAAATATGTGCATAGAATCGATATTGGTATGTTTACCTGTTATTGCCACTGCTAGGTGCTGTGGAGTACATCTTCGACTCACAGCTAAGAACTGCCCCATCGTGTTCCTGCTGTAACCCTTACAGAAGCAGATTTCTAGACCTTTCTCCTGCTGAGCCACTGGGTGGTTAGCCGTGGAGTGCTTAACAATTTGTGCCACCAGGATCCCTTTGTACGAGGGCGATCCAAAGGCTCAAGGAAAATTAGAATTAAAAAAATACGGGAATTTTCCTAGGAACTCTGTGTATTTTACCACCTACTAAACTAACACTTCACAAATGTAGGGTCTGAGGCATGTTACCCAGAAAGCCCTACTCCCTAGCCAGGCTGGAAGCGCAGAGGTCAGACACAAGGGGCTTTTTTTAAAGAGCAACTGGACATCATCAGTTGAGAGCCTTCAAAATGCACATCCTCTTGACCTAGCAACTCTACTTCTGGGAATCTAGTCTAAGGACTTAACGCAAAATGCAGGGGAAAACATGATTTACAGTCACTGCCCGAGCCTCGTGCCTATCAGGGAAGTGAAAAAAACAGCTTGCATTCAACAACCTCCAGGTAAGCTTACAGGGCGTTCTTAAGAATGTGTGACGACACTCAGGTGATATAAAATTGTCTAAATGAATATAATTAAATGTGCTTTTAATGTTTATGCTTTTAAGATATACAAAAAAAGGCTAGGATAGATGATGTTGTAGTTATATAATCTGTTGTCAATTTGAAACTTAAGAATGAAGGGGTGGAGTTTAGCCTGTCAGTCAGGTCACAGCTTGATAACCTCATTTGGAGGCGCTAAAGAGATAAATAGCTCCCTGGAGGCAGGACACACGCTCAGTCCTTGCAAGACATGCTTGCTGACAAGACACATGGAGTTATGCTAGAGACCTGGAGCTGGAGAAGCCACATGGAGACCCCTGTCAGCGCTGAGATGCCTCTACCACCACTGGAGTCACATGACTTTCCACCCACTGGCCTGTGATCGTCCTGCATTGGGCCTCATTGCATGTGGTTTGTGAGTCTGAAGAGGACTTTATAGACTGGTATTGGACATATGGGCCAATATCAGACTTATGGGCTTGGTCTGGACTGGGCTGGGCTGTTTTCTCAATATACACCTGCTCTTGTATGTAATGCTCTTTCTTCTACACATTTGTGTGCCCATGGATTTGCTTCTCTAGTCCACCCAGACTAAGACAGAAGGTAACAGGCTAAGCTTTTCCTGGATCTTTGCGGGGAGGAGAACGGAGCTGGGGTGAGGAGACCACACCTCAAGCGTTTGTCATCTAATGGTTCTGAAAAACCAAGTGTGAGGTGCCAGAGGGCTTCACACAGTGCACACAAAATGGAACTCAACGATGATGGAATTTCCCCAAGCTTTCTGAAGCTCTTCGGATGTGCTACCCCCCTTCCAGTGGTCCCTGCTGGGACCACTCCATGGCACCCTGCTGGCTGGCAGTCAGCGGGCACAGGAGGAGCAGGAGGCTGCTCATCCCTCTCACAGCCACGAATGCAGTCCCAATGGGGCAGGAGAGGCGGCTGGCTGGCCTTTAACAGTTGTGCTCTGTCTGGTTGAAGTCATTGCCGCCACCTGATCCCTGGTGTTCCTTAGGAGTTGCCAGCCCCCTGGCTCCTTTCTGCTCACTTACCTGTGAGGGTCCAGGGCCCACCAAGCTGTTTCTGCCTTCCTTCCCTTCATCCCGCTCAGCCCTGCTGTCACCAGACACTCAACAGCTCGATGCAGAGGAAAGGGGACAGTGAAACGCACCTACTGGGGTCGGGGCTCCTGTTTCTGTCCAAACCGTCCTGGGCTGCCCGCGTGGGCTCAAGCTGGCCGGTGGTGTCGCATTTTCCAGAGCCACTTGGAGCTGGCAGCTGAAAGAGCAGTGACCACGAGTCAGGGCTGGGAGGAGGGAACTCCTCCGCCCGCTCTCCTTTCAAAGCCGTTCTTGTGAAATGTGCGCAAGCAGTGACACTGCCCAGTGACTTCCCTCTAGGAACCCGTTTCTTACCTGGATTCCTTCTCCCAGCAATGGTGACGGGGAACCCAGCCCAGACGGAGTGCAAGGATAAGGGTGACCCTGGGTGGTTAAAACAGGCCTCACAAGGCCCAAGAACGCCAGTGCGAGGCTCCTACTGCTAAAGTGCTTAATAAGAGTACTTTTAAGATTAAAAAACCCCATAAACTCTCCGGAGCAACTGTCCCCTGTATTAATCTTAAGACAGCAAGGCTTTATGGCCAGAGTCCGGAGCCGAGGTTCTGGTCTACTCCACTCCCGGCCATCAAGTCCTTTCTGATTCTCAGCAGGACTGGTAGAACTGCCCCTGCGGATTTCTGAGACTCGAGTAGAGTCTCTACCAGAGTAGAAAGCTGTGCCTTTCTCCGAAGCAGCGGTCGGTGGTTTTGAATGCTGGCCTGTGGTCAGTGGCTGAACGAGTAACCTCTGCGCCAGCATGGCTCCCAGCCCTGGTCTAAGCCTTGCTCAAGCTCACGTGGAGAGCTGGTGGGTCAGATGTGCTTGCAGCCCCCAGTCAGGATGCTATGAAAATTAAACACATAAAGCGAAGGCCATGATACTTCTGAAACTGTGAATTCAAAATATGGACGCTGATGCCCTTTATCCCAACGGAGACGTTCAGGTCAGCTTGGTCCTATTTTAACATAATTATAAACTTAGGCAATCATATTTCTTAGTCTGGAACAAATTGAGGCAATAAAGGGGGGGCCTGGAGATGCAGCAAGTGAGAGAAGACATAAAAATGACCACAAGCTCGCTAGGGCGTGTGCTCTCGAGAGCTCAGTTTGAGGCAAACGCCAGACTGCAGCCAGGCCTCACCGCACAGATACACTGAGCAGCTTGGCACTCTCACCAAGAAAGGCTAGAATCTATTCAGGATGTGTAGATTAATTGCAGCTATTAGATTAAAGGAAAAATAAATAAAAAGGAAAAAGAATTTCATTAAGTAGGATTAAAATATCAAGAATTGAGAAGTACAAGGGATGAATTACAATTGTCTGAAAAATTTATTTATATAGAAATACCATATTCTCTGGTGATGCTAGGAAAACAGGGTGGAATTTTAAAGAGAAGATAAACTAAGGAGAATTGGATTAGGCACGGTCAATGAATGCACTAGTACATGGCCGGCAGTGATGCTACCACACTCACTGTCCCCACTCCTCCTTCCCAGGAGAGGGCATCACGTCACCTCCCTGGAGTCTGGGCAGACCGAAGGCCTGTCTCTGGCTAATGGAAAGCGGTACAGATGGCACTGACTCAGGCTGAGACCAGCTCTCAGGAGGCTCAGCACGCTCTTGCTTTGGAAGTCCACGGCCCCACTGTTGGGAAGTCCGTGGGCAAGAAGCCAGTGCCAGGTCCTGCACCTCTTGGCCCCGCCCAGCTGCCAACGGGCTGCAGTGGACAGTGTCTCCTCCGGCCAATGCCACATGGAGCGGAAGAATCTCCTAGGGAGCCACGGAACCAATAAAAACATTGCTCCGCTGCTGTATGCCACTCCGTTGGGTCTTGTTTGTTACACAGTAATAAATACCAAAGCATAACACAGGGAAGTATGTAATTTGCATTAGCTTATAGCCAATAGTTTCCTACTCACAAACATGTCCAAATTCTCTCAATCACTCACTCCTTCGATGACCATGCAGAGAGAACCTACTAGCTGCTAGGACACCACAGGAGTAAGACCCTGCCCCCGCCCTGAAGGGACTCCCTCCCCCAGGAGCACTCTGCAGGGCACTCCCTGGACCCCAGGGCCAGCACCTCTGGGGTTTTCTCACCTCTTAAGGAGGGCCTTCCTTGACCCCCAGCTGCCCTCTGGGCCCCTGGTGCTTCAAGAGCTCATACACCATGACAATCGGGG
This sequence comes from Tenrec ecaudatus, assembly GCF_050624435.1. Taxonomy (NCBI): domain Eukaryota; kingdom Metazoa; phylum Chordata; class Mammalia; order Afrosoricida; family Tenrecidae; genus Tenrec; species Tenrec ecaudatus. Next base: position 123,817,958 of record NC_134539.1, on the reverse strand, counting down.
ATCTGAGGGGTCCTCCGGCTCCATGAACACTACTGAACGAATCGACCTTAAAACGTGCCCAAGATGTCTCATGCAAAAGGAGAGCCATCTGAAAAGTGCCAGCGTCTGGACCATTCTGGCCTGTGACCGCAGCAACCCCCTATGCTCACCCGGGCGCGTTTAGAGGTGTGGGTTTTAGAACTGGAGGCGGGGCGTCTGCCTTGCACTCCGTCCTAGAGGCCTGGCTCCCCAGGGTCAGGAGGGCCCTGCTGTGCATTGGTGGCATTTGTACGCCCAGCACACAGGCCCGGGGCACTGTTGAAGGTACACCCTGCTTCGGCCGCCCGTCTCCCCCTTCGTAGGCTCACCTGACGGCTCTTCCCGGACTCATCCCGAGGGCTTTCCGCGGAGACCTGGGTGAAGGGACTGGACGACTTCCAGCCACAATGGCTTCTTTTCTGGGATTTTTTGCCAAAACGTCCTCCGTGAAAGTCTTGCGCTGGCCTCGGAGACCTTGTGAGGGTCCTGGAATTGCCCCTGGATACCAGCTGCTGGTCCCCTGACAGCGGCCCAACAGGGGGAATGTAGCCCAAAGTCGGGGGACCAAGGGCTGAAGGTGCAAACTCTCGCGAGCTCTCCCACAGAGACCTGCTCTCCTCCTGCTCCCTCTGCATCCCCTCCAGCTGGCCGATTTTCTGCTGGGCGGTGCTCAGCAAGTCGGCGCTCTGGTGCATCAGGGTCTGCGCGATCTTCAGGTTCAGCACACACTTGCTGATGTGCTCCTCGGTCATGGACCTGCTGCTCACGCTGACCCTGGCTTCTCTGGTGGGCTCACGGCCCTTGTGAGGACTCAGCGAGTCTTGCTCCCAGGCCCAGTCCTCGGCCGAGAGCTCTGTCTCCATTTCCAAAGAACTCTCGTCCTCCTCGCAGAAGCACCCTGCTTCTCTCTCCATCCTCTCCAGCTCTTCCTCCATGGACTTCAGTTCGTCTTCCTGGGTAGAACTGTCCACCTCAAGAGAGGAAACCGACCCGAGGGGCTCCTCCCCTTTGCCACCCCCCACAGCCAAGCAGCCAGAGTAAATCTCGTTGATCTCGAAGCTGGACAGGCTCCCCCGATCGACATCGACGCTGGAGCTCCCGGTCTCTTCCTGCACTGAGGGCGGCATGGGCGGAGCAGCGCCTTGGCTCTGAGTCTCCCTGGCCCCCAGGCTTGGTTCTCGGGCTTGTGCATCTAGTGCTTTAGCCATGGGAGTGGCCCTTGGTGAACGAAGCTGACTCCCTGTTGAAAAAAAATCAAGAGTGGGGTTTGTGGGTCAAAGTGGTCACTGTGAACCACCCAGCAGCCTGGGCTTGTTGCTTGAGGTGCAGGAAGGCAGAAAGCAGCTCTTCTTTCCCACCCACCTCCTGGGGCACAGCCCTGCCAGACATGCTCCCTCAGGCCAGAGGGCATTCCTCACCTAGGCTACAGCTCCTTTTCCAAAACACTCTTTGGGGCATGTGAACCTTCATCCACAGTGAGTTCAAAATATGCTTAACCATCAGGCACACAAGCGATAGCCCCTGAGCTTACTGGCTGCAGTCACAGCTTCCTTGACACACACAAGCTTGACAGTTCGTGCCAGTTACACCACGCACAGCTATGCGCCTACTGAACGTCTGTTAAAACGAGCCAAGACCAATGGAGATCCCCTCATAGAGGGGTTTAGGAGAGGAGATGGGTTAATTAGGGTGTGAGGTAGTATCGATGAAGAACACAGCTCTCCCCCGGATCCTGGATGCTTCCTCCCCCCAACTACCATGATCCGAATTCTACCTTGCAGGGCTGGATAGGGCAGAGGCTGTACACTGGTGCATATGAGGGTTGGAGGTACAGGGAATCCAGGGTGGATGATACCTTCAGGACCAAGGGTGTGAGGGACGATGCTGGGAGAGTGGAGGTTGAGTGGGTTGGAAAGGGGGAACTGATTACCAGGATCCACATGTGACCTCCTCCCTGGGAGATGGACAGCAGAGAAGCGGGGAAGGGAGACTCCGGATAGGGCAAGATATGACAAAACAACGATGTATAAATTACCAAGGGCATTTGAGGGAGGGGGGAATGGGGAGGGAGGGGGGACAAAAAAAGAGGACCTGATGCAAGGGGCTTAAGTGGAGAGCAAATGCCTTGAGAATGATTGGGGCAGGGAATGTATGGATGTGCTTTATACAATTGATGTATGTATATGTATGGATTGTGATAAGAGTTGTATGAGTCCCTAATAAAATGTAAAAGAAGAAAAGAGAAAAAAATGATTAGGGCAAAGACTGTACAGATGTGCTTTATACAATTGATGTATGTATATGTATGAACTGTGATAAGAATTGTATGAGCCCCAATAAATTGTTAAAATTAAAAAAAAAAAACAAAAAAAAAACGAGCCAAGGAATTCCCCAGGAAGCCAGTGCATCATGGGAAGAATCCACAACTCACCACCAAGCACCAATGGCCATTCTAGTGACCCCATAGGACAGGGCAGAACTGTGCCTGTGAGTTTCCAAGGCTGTGACTGTTAACAGGAGTAGAAAGCCGTCTTTCTCCCAAGGTGGGGCTAGTGGTTTCAAATTGCTGACGTTGTGGTTCACGGCCCACTGTGTAACCACTAAGCCACCAGCGAAAAGTAAGCCCAGGTCTGCCGCCCTGCCATCCCAGGCTGAGGAGGGTGTGACTCACACAGAATGGGACCGAGGGACCCAAAGAATGAGCGCCTGGGCCCCTCCCTCTAGAGAGTCAAAGGGGCCAGTCAGGAAACCTAGGCCCCGGCTCTCTAACAAGCTCTGCAAGCCTGAGCGGGCCCGGCCTCTCTGAGTCCTGGTGTCCGCATCTGTAAGATGAGCTGGTTGGCTTTAAGTGCCAAGGTTCGAGACACACAAAAAAGCAGTAAGGCTCCAGGGCCAAAGATGGAAGGAGCGTCACAACGCTGCCAGCTCTTCCTCGGTGGCAGAGCTAAAGGGCTGAGTAATTTACTTCTGTGCATTGGGTCAGATTGTTTTCAGTGTTTAAGAGCAGCATTTTCAAGATCAATTCCTGGGAGGAACCGGGCTAGGAAGAACCCGGCTGCCACTGCTGCGCTCTGGACCCAAGCAGGAGGTAGATGTGAGCCCAAAGCAGTGCACTGCCGGGTTAAGGATCTTGGCGCGTCTGGAAGGCGCCCGCAGCGTAAGGTGGGTTTGGTTTGGAAAACTGCATGAGCGGCCCCTCGTGTGACTGCAAACACCTGCTTGCCACCCGGGGCCTGACCTGTGGGGAACGGCCTGCCAGCTTCCTTCAGCTCTTTTATTGCCAAGTCGGGGGGCTCTCCGGGATGCTCCGAGGTCAGCCCGAGGTAGAGGTTGACATCAGGATGGGGTTCATAGCTCTGCGCTCTGGGACTCTCTGCTGGATGAGTTCTCTGGGGGCCGAGGAAATCCTGTAAGACAGAGAGCGGTCACCGGATGTCCCTGGTGCTTCCAGGGGGAGACCCAGCCATCAGAAGCCTGTCGTTCTAAGGAGGCCGTCATAGCTGCTGCTACAAATGCTTTTGGAGTGCCTGTGCCATTGCATCTGCTGACTCCACTGCTGCCCTCCCGGCACCCCGCCTGCCCTCACCAAGGGAAGCAATGAGGCCTTGCCCCATCAAACTTCTCTCAGCGGTGGCTCCTGATCCCCCGTCCCCAGGAGAGAAGACAAACCTCCAGGCTCACCTTTAAGTCATTTTTCAGAATGTATCGGATATCTTGAAGGTTCATAGTTCGGTCTTTCTGCTTCACCTGGATGCCGGACTTAACAATATCATAGTAAGGTTTTGGAAGCCTGACGTCAGCTTCTAAGTGATTTTCCAAGGCCATGGCCTCTTTGATGAGTGAGCCATCCAAACCACTCCAGGGTATGGTGTCTGCAGGGGAAGCCATCGGGAGGAGGCACAGTCAGACCCGAGCGAAGCTGGGCCATCTTCTTCCATCGAATCACTCACCCCCTTTAAGTGTTTTCCCCAGAAGAGAAACTGCCTGCGGAGCTCAACCACACCTGAGAAGCCACTTGGCCCGTTTGCCAGGCAGGCCCTGGCCCCAGAAACAGGGAACGTCAGCTATGAGTAAGTACACCTGGGACCAGAAGGGAAACTTCACGGCCTCAGGCCAGCTAGTTTTCATTTTAAAAAGTAACTGCTGGAGGGAGAAAAAGGCACCCTATCGATGGGGACTTCGGCCAACCCCTAATGTGTGCCCTTTACCTACCGGTTAGAATCTCTTGAATGACCATCGAGAAGCTGTAGATGTCCGACTTGGCTGTGGGAGTCTTCTCGAAGACCACCTCGGGGGCAGCCCAGTTGTACAGCTGGGTGGGCAGGGGTACTCGGGTCAGGTCCTTGTGCACACCTCCGTCATGGCTGCAGAGACAACATGCGGGCAGGGTGCTCAAAGACCCACACACAATACTTTGGTGAAGCCGTTGCCTCCGAACAGTGGCTGGCAGCCTCCCAGAGCTTTTCCAAGCGGAGCCCGACTCTGAGCTCAGTTACACGACCGCTGGGATGGCCCAAAGCCTGGATCCCCTTGTCAGTCCACCTCCCACCTGACCTAGCCATTCTCCCACCCACCACCCCACCCAAACCCGGGGCCTCTTTCCGTTCCCTTAGCACGGCAGACACACTGTCATCTCCAGCTGGTGCACTGCTGGCTTCCTCCGCCGCCACACTCCGAACACAGACCCTGGAGCAAGTGACCGCTTCTCGGATAGCCGTCCCTGACTGCAAGCAACTGCAACCGGATTTCTTTCATGGGTTTCAGAGCACTTGCTATCTGGATGGATTTTGGGGGTCCATTTTATTACTGTCCAGCTCCCCTCTCCACCCCACTGGGAGTCAGCCCATGAGAGCAGGCCCCTCGTCTCTCTTTTGTACCACTGCATCCCGAGCTGCCACCGAGCCTCAGCACTGACCAGGGCGTGAGGAGCGCAAGGCCCTCCCTTCCAAGGCGTCCAAGGCTCCACTACTGATCTCCTCTCATTCGTAGCCCAACACTGAAGAAGAAACTAGGCAACAGGGCCAACAGTCTACCCCAAAATCAGAAGAGCTAGATGGTGCCCAGCTGCCACCAACAAGCATTCAAATCTGGACCACAACAGACAGAGCCTGATCGAATGGGAGGGAAATATGGAACAGACTCTCAAATTTCTGAAATTCAAAACCAGAGACTTGCCTTGAGATACTCTGCAGACCTTGAACCAAAACCAACCGCAAGGTCACGGTCCAGCTACGTAACAGACTGGCTCAAAAATAATAAACATCACTCGCAGCACTGTGCTCATTTAGAAATCCCACGTTCAACAAGTGTGTGAACGCAAAGGTCAGGATGTCAGGGCAGGGAAGCTGGACGGTGGAAAGCGCACAATCACAGCACCCAGAGTGAGGGTCTGCACACCACGTGGAGAATGGAACCAGCAACTTGTGCAGGAATTGGTGACTGTGACCCCGAAGTGCAGTGTGAGCCTTCACCCAGAAACAAAGTCAAATGTTTTTTAATAAAATAAAGAAGATGCCAACTCTTCCTAGAAGGGGCTTGTATCAGTTGTCTGGGACACCCTCAACTTCTGATCGGCTCCCTTCTGTCCTCTGAGGGCCAGGCCCTCTAAGTTCAGCACTCACGGGCTCCTGGATTTGCTTGAGTGACTCAGCGTCCTTGACAGCGGAGTCAGAGCACACTGCATGTTTGCCGAGCCCACAAAATCTGAATGGCTTTGTGTCAGGGTCCCCAGACTCAGGTCTGCGCTGACAGACACCCAGAGCTGTGAGGGGCCTCTCTTGAGACCGTGGTTGTGCAAACATTCTTTGAGCCAAGTAAAGAGCTGGCACCAACACTACGGCGAGCACTCAGTAAGACGTAACAACTAAGTCAACCTGTTTAAGAAGCAAGGGACAAGTTATTTGCTGACCCGGCGTTAAAAACTGGTCCCAATAGTTCAGCTATCTTGCTCAGGGGCACGTCACTTAGAAGCAGGGTTGAGACCCTTCCTCTTTCACTTTGGCCTGTTGTTAAAGCCAGTGGGGAGGGCAGGGGTCCTCTTCCATCCTGGCTGCCACTTGGGGGCTGATACTTTTCTAGGTTTCAGCTCTGCGGCTATGTGGCACCATCTCCAAGGTCACTTCCACTAAGAAGCAGTTGGAATGTCCTAAAACTGGTGGTGGAATGACTGCACGACTCTTCTGGACAGGATCTAACTATGGGATTGTAGGCTATGTGGATTATATATGTGCCAATGAAACGGTTTAAGTCTTGGGGGGGGGGGAGAGAAGAAGGAGTTGGAGAGTGGGAGAAACTGCACTGTCTTTCACATCAACAGGCAGGAGGCACTGCCCTTGACACTGGCACCGAACAAGCCAACAATCCAAGTGTGGGCCTGACTGTCTGCAGACTCCTGGACAGCTGCTCACACGGTCAGCGTTTCATGAAGGCCACTCTGCTCGGTGTGCAGCTGCTGACTGCCTGCCATTTCCACGGAGGTCGGCCAACCCACACACAGCCCCTCTGGACCGCCTGTGGCGTTCATCCTCAGAGGTCGGTGCATCTCACTCACACCTTCCTGCTGTTCTGGCACCCTGGTCACCAGCAGAGCCCACCCTGGGGCTGCCTAGCTGCTCCTCCTGCCCTCAGCCTCAAGTCCATCTTGCTCCTGTAGCAAAGGAGCCCCCGGACTGCCCCCCAGCTCTTCCTCCAGCCCGCCAGATGAGGCCTTGGAGCCTCTCTTCTCTCTGGGCCTTGGCTCTCCCACCCGGTAAAACAGAGGGAGGGGCTGGATCAGCTGCAAGCGCCAGTCAAACTCTCACTGTCACGGGGACCCTCGAAGGCAGGGTGGAGCTGCCCCTGTGAGTTGCTGAGACGGTAAATCTTTATGTGAGTAGAAAGCCCCATCATCTCTCTCCGGCAGAGCGGCTGATGGTTTCAAACTGCTGGCTTTGCGTTTTGCAGCCCAACCTGTAATACCTACTGGCCACCAGGGCTCTAGGGTGGAAGTCACATGTCTACGAAAGAGCAAAAGCACAAGCTGCTGTGCCTCCATCTGAACGACAGATGGCGCCCAGAAGTCCGTCCAGGCTTCCAGAGCACCTTCGCAGTTTTGTCTAAACCCTTTCCTTCCTGCTCCAGGTTGTGTTTGTGGAAGCACAGTGAGATCCACCCTTCCTGTCCAGAGAGCAGGAGGAAGGGGTCAGCTTTCAACGCTCGGGGCTTTGGCTTACAGGGGGACTGTCTGTGGAAGTCCCGTCAAGGGTCTGCTCACCTTTCCAGCATGTACTCTAGGTTAGTCAGCCGAGCTTCCCCGGCAGAGACGATGTGGATGGCGTAGGAGCTGAGGGAGCGGTGGACAAACCCACGGGTGTGCAGGTACCTCAGGGCGTCGGAGATCTGCAGCAGCAGGTGCACAATCACCTCCATGTGCAGCACGGGGAACTGGGACCTCTGCAGGGAGAAGCGCGCCGGGCCCGGCACCGGGCAGCCCTCTGTAGTGTCCAGAGCCGTCCACTGCATCCTAGTAGCCCCAGTTCACCACCAGGGAGCCCACAGCCAAGGTGGTGACGTGAAGAGCCTCAGGGCCCTGGATCCAGGAACCCAGGCTCCAAGCCTCGGCCCCTTGGCCTGAACTAAGCTGCTACCACCTCAGAGCCAGCCAGAGGCAAACTGCTGGGGAGTCAGACCTGAGCCCGCCCGCCCACCAAGGAACCTGCCCAGCTAACTTGCTCAGGACAGAGGGAAAGTGCCTCTTTTGAGTGCTTTCTGGGCCTGCTGATCTCATAGCTGTCTGAAACAGCAGCAGGACTGACAATACAGGGTAGATCTGCCCCTGTAGGTTTCCAAGACCCTAACTTTATGGGCGTAAAAAGCCTCCGCTTTCTCTCTTGGAGTGGCTGGTGGTTTCAAACTGCTGACCTTGGGTTAGCAGCTCAATGCATAACCCAGTATGCCGCCAGGGCCCTTAAACGGTGCCTTTTAGAGCCCCACACAAGTCAACAACTAAGACAGGGGTCGGCAAACTTTTGATACAGAAGAGCCACTCCTGTCCCTCACAATAATTTAAAAATTATTTAAGAGCCATAATATACTTTTACAAATAAAAGTGTTTAAATGAAACCGTGATGGTTTCCTTTTCCATTTCAGTTTCACTGCAGAGCCCCATGTGTGTACCACAAGGGCCTCACGTGGCTCTCGAGTCAGTTGGTCGGCCCCTGGGCGAAGAGACCCTTGTCCAGGCATACACAGTCGGAGATCTAAGGAGGATGGGGCAGTGGAGAGGGCAGCAAGGGGGCGTCCCTCACCCGTTCGTGGAGGACGCTGAAGAGCGTGCCCACGGTGATGCGCTCATACACGAGGCTGGTGGTCTCCAGGTCCTGGGACAGGCACACGGCCATCAGCTGCAGCAGGTGAGGGTGCCGCAGCTTGCTGCAAAGAGAAGCCGACTCAGACAGGTGGGGGAGCAGGGTGGTCAACAGATGGGTGCCGCCCTCTCTTCTCTAGGGCTTCCCTGTTCTTCTACACAAACAGGAGGGGGGTGAGACTGGGTTGGTCAGGGGGGGCTCCTCTGTAGTGGAATCTGTGAACTCTCTCTGACCAGACCCCGAGGACTTCAGAGGACCAGGGACTATTCCGACAGCCAGCTGTGAGAACTCTACCAGGTTCACGTTCAAGAGGAGGCAGACCAGGCCAGGGCCCCTTCGCTGGCAGGATGCTGCCCAGTCTTCTGCCCCATTTAGTCTCAGTTCCAACCCTCACTGATTGTACACATCCACTCAGTTCCTGGGTCCCCTCTAAGCTGATTTCCCCAGGAAGCGGGATTCGGCCTCTAGACACACAGAACCCAGGTCCATCCCAAGCTAAGACCTCTGGACATTGGAGTGGGAGTCACAGAAACCCAGGGAGGAGCTGGCATCCCCAGTGCACACAGGGCGGCCACGTGGCGCTCCACAATCAGCCAGCAGAGCTGCCCCTCTCACAACGCCACCGTTCACTCCTCCTTGGGAGCCCTAGGAAGTCAGGTCAGGGAGGCTGCCTGGGTCTGTAGGGGCCCTGGCCCCGAAGCTCCTCACCTGCAATACTCCTGCTCCGCAAGCAGCAGGTCGGCCAGCCGCAGCCGGCTGCAGTGTGGATGGGCAGACAGATTCAGCTTCTTCACTGTGACCCTGCTCCCGTTCCACACCAGGCTGCATCGGAGGCAGGAGGGGCGTGATCAGACCTGGGGGGGGGTCTGCCCTGACCCCCTGGGGGTGTCCCTGCAGGATTTGGGCCCAGGGACTGGATGAGGTGTAGATTGCCAAAAGACAGAGGCTCCCCTGGTATGGAGAATGTGGGATGGAGCAGCCCAGGATCCAGCTATGGGTCAGACCTGGGGCCATCAGTAACTGTGCGGTAGTATCAGAGGAGAGGTGAACCATGGACAGATCTGTAGCATGAGGACAGAAGGCCTCACGAGTCTGGCCCTGGTCTTTTCTTGGCTAAAGTGTTGAGAGGTAGTTTCTTTTAAACCAGAAGAAGGGTCCTGGTTCGTAGACGCTGAGAAGCCTTGGCTGAGACAGCTTCCAAGGGCCCCTTAAGGGCCAGGCCTCTGGGGGATTTCATCACAGCCGAACACCGCCCATGGGCCTCTGCTGGAGCTGCCTGGCGAGAGGTGCAGCTGTCCCAGCAGCTTCGTGGGCTTCAGTACCTGTGTCGCTGCCCAGACACTGAGCTTGCACACTTTTCTTAATAGGATCGAACAATTAAATCGCATGATACCTAGGTTAAATGCCAATAAATGTTTAAAGGGGGGGGGGGCTGTAGCTGTCTCTAATTCCAATGCAGAGGAGTTTGGATACTGTAAGGAGAACTCCTCCGTGCAGTGGTTCTCAGCTGGGGGTGCTTTGCCCCAAGAAAGCAGATGGGAATTGGTAGAGACATTTGTGGGTGTCATGCTGGGGCACCGGGTGCTCTGGGCATCTAGCAGGCAGAGGCCAGAGGTACTGTTAACCCTCCTCCCATGCACAGGACAGGCCCACAGCAGAGAATGACCCAGCCTAGATGTCCCTAGTGTCCAGGTTGGAAAACCCCAACCTAGATGTGTTTCTCAGCATTTGCTTGTGTTTGGGAAGAAACTCTCCAAATGCGGGGCAGGAACCGCCTCCGCCTCTTCCCCCAAGACCCATGAAGCCTCGTGAGATAGTTCAGGTTTATTGTGCCAACCTGGCCGATAAACACATGTGGGGTTAACTGAAGGGCCGAGGGATAAATGGCTCCGTGAGCTTCACCTTTCTAGTTCTCGGGTCTCTTGCTTTCTGATGGTCGGACCAGGGTGCAGCTGTCTTGGCCAGTTCCCTGCTTTAGCTGGCAAGGCTTACTTCCTGCAGGACATCTCCGAGGTAAAGCCACATGGACCTACCCCGATGCAGCCCTGGGTGCTGGAGCAGTCGTGTGGAGACCCCAGCCAGCGCTGAGATGCTTACACATTCACTGACTCGGCTTTCCTCGGCGTCATTTGGTTTCTTTTGTGAGACTGAGAACTTTGTAGACTGGTATCAGACATATGGGCTAATGTTGGACTCATGGGCTTGGGCAGCACTTGGTTGGGATGTTTTCTTTATGTACACTTGCCCTTGATATAAGACTCTTATACATGAATTTCCGTGGGTTTGTTTCCCGAGTTTACCCAGACTGACACCCCCTCACCTGGTCAGTCCGCTCACTCACTTGGTCATGACCATGTAGGGGCCACTGCAGAAGGAGAAGGTGGGCTCGTCGTCGGCCTGAATCACGTCCTTTGCTCCGATGACAGGAAGAGCGCCGAGGTAGGCCAGCTGCTTCCCTCCTGTAAGATAGAACTGAAACCCACGGCAGCCGTGCATTGTGGGGAGGGAGGGAGGCAACGCGCCCCGAAAGACTGAAAGCTGCTCTTTACCCGTTGATTGACCCCCCTGTGAGACTGATAGCGACTTTCTAGCTTTATTCTCTTTAAGCTTCTGAGAAGCCCTGCAAGGCTGTAGTAACGCTTGCCCTCTGGCCAAAGAGGAAGCTAAGGGTCAGACACCTGCCCAAGGCGCCTGTGCTGGGGCGAGGGGCCTGTGAGCCACCAACAGAGCCTCAGGCTGAGGGGCCAGCAAACATCACCCACCACCAGCAATGGCCTTCCGGAACCGGCAGAGCTAGGAGCCACGAGTCACCGTGGACCCTCCACGCTTTAACAACCCAAGTCCTTAAAAGCATTTCGGCAGTGCTTGCACGCCGTGGGAGGGCAGGCCACTCACGGAGCCAGGCCACCAGTGGCTTCCAGAAAGCTCACGGAGAAATAGAATTGAAAGATGAGGTGTGGGGAACTGGAGGGACTAGATGAGAATGTGAGCGGTCAGATTCCCCATGCTCCAAGTCACAGAGCCTGGAAGGCCGACTCTGGTGAGAGAAGGCTCTCACGGTTCTGAGATAAAAATGACGCTTAACACACATTGTCACGACTGAGTATGGCCGCGACTCTAGTCCTCCAAAAAGGGACTGTCATGGAAGATGCGCCCGGAGGCTCCATGCAGGCAAGAGCAACCGGGTTCTAGTGCCCGCCCCGCCCCAAAGAGTAGCTCCTTTCTGAGGTCTTCTTCCAGCTGAGCACAGATCGTCCCTCTGGGGAAGAGCCTGGGGAGGTAGAAGGTTGGGCAGCTGGCTCATTCTATGACCCGCCTGTTCTACTATGCTCCCACTCGGGTACGTGTCCACTCCATACGTGTCTGGCTGTTCAAAGATCTCTAAGTCCGTGATGATATGCACCCATGGAAAATATGTTCACTCTCTCTCTCGATCCCAACATGGGAATGGGGAGCCTTGTGCCTCTATCCTGTTTTCCACAACTGCAAAGCCACCCCTAAGGGCCCGGGCGGATTGTGGGGCCGGAGCCTGTAACAAGAGAAGCTTTCTGAATCCCTCATCTACCCTGGCCCTCACTGAGAGGTCAGGACCATCTTCTAGGCGCTCCGAATCAAGCCAGGTCGCTCGGTGGACTTTAGCCCGATCTTCTCCATGTTGCAGTGAGCACAGGGAGAAAGAAGGTGGGGGGTACTTTTCCTCAACGGAGGGAAAAAACAACAAACCACCACTAGGGGAGACTGGACAAAGGTGGGGAAGGCGAGCCCGGGACAAGCCGGGGCACCTCTCCAGACTTACCTTCCCAAAGCCAAAGCTGTAGATGTTTTGGGCAGAAATGACTCCAGCTTTGGGCAGCCGGTTAGGAGAGCCAGGAGAATTTCTAGAAAGATTTTAAAGCAGGGGGAAAAAAGTCAGGATTTCCTTAACACTGCTACTGAAGGGGACAATGGCACCGCTGTTTTCAGACGGCATCGCTAGCTTTGTCTTCGCTACTCAGAGGGGCCACCCCCACCTGTCTGTCCGTCGGTGTGTCATTCTGTGATGGCTACGTGCTGCTGGGAGCTACCGCATGCCCCGCCCGTGACGGGCAGGATTCAGTGAAGCTCCACACTGAGAGACTAGGGAGAAAGGCCTGGCCATCTACTTGTGAAAAAATAGCCAATGAAAATCCAAAGATCCCCAGACTGTTGTCCAGGGCAGCAGCAGAGACGTGGTCCCTGGACTGGAAGGCACTCAGAAGACGAGGGCTATCACAGTGGTCCCTGTCAGGATCAGACAAGGTGGTTTCTGGCGTAGCAGTGAGCAACACCGGCAGCTTCGAGGGGTGCGCCCTCCCACACAGTGAACACAGTAGGGAGCCACCCAAATGACGGTGACTTCTGCCCTCTTCTCCAGAAGCGACGGCGCCTGTGCCATGAAGCCACTCAGCAGCCCTGTGCAGCGGCCCAGCACCAGCATCAGCCCGTGGACCTGGGTCCTCCAGGCCAGACAAGCCTTCGAACGACCAGGCAGCTTCCACCAGGGTCTACAGGCCTGCATTCAGCCCAGGCTCTCCCAGATCCCCACCCACAGCCATATCAGAAGCGGCTACGTTTGCAAGTGAGTTACCAAACAGACAGCACATGAGTTTTCTAATGCGCTCGCGCTCCGGGCTGCAAGGGCGGCTGAGGCAAGGTCACAGTGCCTGGTGTCCCGCATTCCTGCCACTGCTTTTCCGGATGCCGCGCCCAAATGCCACCTGCAGCCCAGCCTAGCCACCGCCCAGGTCTAATGCACAGCCACCTACGCAGGGTTTCTGAGGCAGTCAAGCTTTAGGGGAGCAAACAGACGCATCCTTCTCCCCAGCGGCCGGTGGATTCAGCCTGCTGGTCTTGTGGTGAGCAGTCACTGGTGACCCACGACACCCCAGGGCTCCTTCCTCTATTTCAGGGGCAAACGTACTTCCTTCCGCACTCAGCATTGCATGGTCCAGCCCCTCGAGTCTCTAGCAGGCATCACCTCTAGTGGTGGATGTTTCATGACACCTGGGCTGCGTTTTGCCCTGTCTGCGCCCTGCCTCCCGGTACGCACACACACCAGGCAGCGAGGGCTAGCGCTGAAGATCGGAGACCCGGTCCCTGCCCTCACCCAGCTCTGTGCTAGGTGGGAAACAGCCAAGAGGAACGTACGTGAATAAAATCATCCCAAACCCTGGCAAATCTCCCAACCTCTGCGCACGTGGCAAGGTGGGCAGGGCTGGCGTCAGGAACCTCCCTCCAGATGGGCTGCGTGGTTCCGTTTCATCCTGGGCGTCCCCTGGGGGGGGTCCTACCTACTGAGGGGTGGGCTGGGAGTGGCACGCCCCACTTCCTTTTAAAAGGCCTCGGTGGAGAGCGGGTGGAGTAGCTAGTCCCTTGGGAAGCAGCAGCGTCCCGGGCCTCCCAGGAGAAGCCGGGCTCGGGCTGCAGTAAGGACCCCACGGCACTAGATCCCACAGCAGCTAGGCCAGCTAGTTCGATGACAGGAAGAGGGTCCTGGGGGAAACCAAACTGTGACGGCTTCTCCGCCCACCCACCTCACATCCATGGCCTCATCCCCACGGACAGGTGCTGGTGGGGGCTCCCTGGGGAGGCTGGGTGGTGCAGAAACCCCTGCTCCGCTAAGGGCAGTACTCACCCCTGCCGGAGGCCCCCGAACCTGGGCAGGCCGCAGACAAGCCGCTGCGGAGAGTCGATCTTTCTTAGCAGGTCACAGAAGCCCTGGAGGACGGCCTGCATGTGTGCGGAGCAGCGCTGCATGAAGTCCACCACCTGCAACACAACGCAGAGCCTGCTGCCCATGGCCGGCCGGGCAGGAACGCTGCAAGCCGGTGGTTTCTAATAGATCCTCCCACAGACGAGGGCATCGGGGCTGGGAGGGGCAAAGTGTCTTGTGCACAGTCTGACGCTGCAGCGCAGGGGAGGTGGGAAATGCAAGGAGACACACACACCCCCCTCCCGGTTTCCCAGCACCATGCGGGCAGACCCTGTTAAGTGGTTTAACCCCGCGGGGCCACACGTCCCACCTGCTGCTTTGTGGCAGGGGACTGGGTGTTTCTGGGCCTCCCTGACCCGCTTGCAGTGGGGACTGGATGAACGGCTGCCCCAAGAGCAGCTGGCACCGTGCCAGTGCTCTCTCCGTGCCCAACGGATGAGGAAGGGCTTGTACAACTGCTTGGCCACCCCCCCCCCAGCCCCCGGGCCTGCATGTCCAGAGTCCCCGAGAGCCCGTGCTGGGCCAGGGTCCCCAAGGTCGGGCTCCAGGGGCCCCCTTACCGCGGAGCTGCCGTCCTGCCCGGCCGCCAAGGCCCAAGCTCGCGGGCTGCGGCCCTTCTCGTCGTGAAGCCGTAAGTCTCCTCCCGCGTCCAGCAGCCTACTGAGGACCCACTGGCGACCGGAAAACGCGGCTGCGTGCACCGGGGTGCTTCCGTCAAAGCAGCGGCTGCGGGTCACAGGCGCGTCAGCGGGGTCCCGGGGTGGCACTGGGCAGGGACTATGCAGCCTTCTGCCTAAGCCTTTTAATTGTTCGTTTTTTAAGTTTTTAAGAATATTGCTGGCAAATATTTCACATATCACATAATTCAATAGTTTGCTCCTATTAAAGAATATATTTGTACATGAATGATTGTATCTAGTAGGGGCTGTCTTTTGGGGTTTTTTTCCATTTAAAATTAACAAGTTTTTCCTCAAGTAATCTTATTTAAAAGCAAACAAACAAAACCCCAGCATCAATAAGTTACTTTGTTTGTTTTAAACCAAAACCTCATGTCAGATGATAGGCCGTTTTATAGCCTTTTCTTAAAAAAAAAATAAATCATTGTATTGGGGGCTCATACAACTCTCATCACAATCCGTCCATTGTGTCAGCACATGTGTACATTTGTTGCCATCATCATTCCCAGAACAGTTTCTTTCTGCTTGAGCACTTGGTCGTTTTATAACTTTGTGATTGTTCACATTAGACATTCCTGTGCCAGCCAAGTGGCATCACGGGCACTCTAGGAACACGGTGTGTGGCCTGCTAACGGGACTGGACAAGACCTGCCAGGAGGTGCTGCGAGGATTCGGTGCGTCTGTGCCAGGTCGAGCCCCAGGAAGAGTGGCCCACAAGGAGAAGGGAGGCTCGCAGGAGGCTGATTCACTACCTTCTGCTCCATATTCAACTTTAGACCACCGAGGACACTCAGAATCTTCAAACCACCACAAGAGCCAGGCAAAAGTCAAACTTTCTGACCAAGAGTCATTCTTGAATATCAGGTATATAAACCTGATATTGGAGACAAACTTGCCGGGGCATATGTTAAACTGCGAAGCAAACAGAGGCCCTATTTCAAATGACGACCCGGAGAGAGACAGACACAAACAGTGTCTGTGTCCACTTCCCTGTTTCACAGATGAAACTGCTTAGGTAAAACCTGCATCAGCTGGGGGTGCCTGGCGATCAACAGAGATAGCGACTGGGGTCCTAAAGGGTTAAAGATAAACAAGCAGCCATCTAGCTGAGAAGCAACAAAGTCCACGTGGAAGAAGCACACCAGCCTGTGTGATCATGAGGTATCGATGGAATCAGGTATCAGGCATCAAAGACCCAGAACAAAATATCATATCAATGTGATAAGGGGGAGTGAGGAGCGGGGACCCAAAGCCCTTTGTAGACAATTGGACATCCCCTTACAGAAGGGTCACAAGGAAGAGATGAACCAGTCAGGGTGCAATATAGCACTGATGAAACACACAACTTTCCTCTGCTTCTTTAATGCTCCCCTCCCCCCACTATCATGAACCCAATTCTACCTTGAAAATCCAGCTAGACCAGAGCATGTGCACCGGTACAGGTAAGAGCTGAAAACACATCGCTTCTCGGCCTTTTGGCTAAGATCAAGTGTAGTATCTGTTCTTATCAGTTTAATATCTGATACGTCCTCTGTCAGAGGACAATATATTGAATGGATTTTTGGAGCAGGGAGTTGGAATGGGAGCTTGCTCCGTCCATTCCACGCATCGACCTGGTATTGCAGTACCTCCGGGAACAGTGCACAAAAAAAAAAAAAAAAAAAAAAAAGAGCTGAAAACACAGGGAGTCCAGGACACATAAACTCTCAGAACCAATAATGCGAGCAGCTGTACCAGGAAGGTAAAGGGGAAGGTGGGGGAACTGTTCACATTCATCTACATAGAACCCCCTCCCAGGGGGATGGACAACAGAAAAGTGGGTGAAGGGAAACATTGGTCAGTGCAAGACATAAAAAAAAAATTTATAAATTATCAAGGGTTCATGAGGGAGGGTAGGTCAAAAAATGAGCTGATACCAAGGGCTCAAGTAGAAAGAAAATGTTTTGAGAATGATGATGGCAACAAATGTACAAATGTGCTTGACACAATGGATGGATGGATTGTGATAAAAGCTGTATAAGCCCCCAATAAAATGATTTTTTAATAAAACCTTTATCAGCAGTTACTTCACATAAGCATATCAACATTTAGACTACTTCATTGTTATAAATTAGCAAAAAATTTTTTGACTTTTATTATTTTGTCAAATTTTCCCTCTGACATACCAGCTTGTCTTAAGCTTATACCTGTTATTTTGTGGACACTGATGTAATCGTACTTACTGATTTGGGTCTGAGCCATAATCCACCAGAATATCGACCAATTTCGTAAGACCTAGTAAGGCAGCAATGAAAAGTGCAGTCTGGCCCAGGGAGTTAACAGCATCGACGTAAACTCCTGCAAAGCAGACACCAAAGTCAGTGCAAACCTCTAGGTCTGGTGTGAGGACGGCTAGGGTTTGCAGTGAGAACCCCAATTCAGTCTCCAAAGAGTTCATCCAGGTCATGAACGCACACTGTTCATGTGCCAGCTGGGCCCTCAGGCAGAGTGCGCTTGAAAGTGATTTAATAACAAGTCTCACACCCTGCGACCACACCTGTATGGGGCTACCCCCCAACAAAACAGAATTTTTTTCCCAAAGCTATGTATTTAAATTATTTTTACAAAACAACCTTATCACCTTCAAAGTACTCTCCATGACACTTCATACATTAGTCAAATCTGTGATTCCATTTGTGCAAAACTTTTTCAAACTCATCTGTTTGTATGACTGACAGCACCTCCTCATTTTTTCTTCACCTCCTCTAGATAATCCCACTGCTGTCCTTTCATGTCCCTCTGCTTTCACGGAAAGAAAAAGGTGCATGAAGAAAACTGAGGTGAGTCGGGTGCGTGGGGCAAGAGAGGCGTGGCGCACTGAGAGGGCTGCGTGAGCAGGTGCACTGTCCTGGTGGCCAAAGCAGTCCCCCGTCTGCCACAATCAGGCCTTCTTTGTCGCCCACTTTTCAAAACCTCTCGATAGAAAGCTTGATGAGCAGCCTGACCTGGTGGAATGAACTCCAAGTGCATCACAAGCTGACATTCTCGTCCATCTGGGAGGTTGACAGACGTCCAAACCAAGGTTTGTCAGCAATTGACACGCCACCTTTTTTGAACCGAGAAACCCACTTGCCCGTTCAAGTTTAGCCCACAGTGCTGTCTTGTCAGCCGTGCTGCACATCACAACAGCGTCTGCGGCATTTTTCCAGAGCCAAAACACACACACACGGGTCTGGGCTAAAATGCCTTTACAAAAAATTCACTGTGACCAGAGAAAACCTTCCCAGGCGACATCACTGGGGGCCCTCGCTCAGGGCGAGTTGTAGCAAAATGACAGGGGTGAAGCAGCAACGAAAATAATGTTAAGGTTGGGGGTCCCCCCACCACATGAGGAAGGTTGAGAACCCCTGAGCTAGACAGAGGTGGAGAGAAATGTAGACCAACACTCAAGATCATCAAACAGACTAAGTTAACTGGTGGGTTAGAAATAGGTGGGACCCCAAGACTATGTATGACCTGTAGTCACCCTTCAGGTCTGGAACTGAATTCATTTCCTTGTTCAAATAAGCAGCCATTTGAAATCAAAAGGGAAACGACTGTGCACGTCCAAGTCCAGAGGGTTAGGAAAGAGGAAGACTGGGACAGGAAGCATGGGGAGGATGTAGGATTCCTACGGGGCAGTTCTACTCCCTTGTAGGGTCGCTAGCAGGAAGTCTGCTTTGAGCTTGGGCTTATATCACCACCTTCTGGTTAAATTTTGCTCCCCTGATGTAAACTTCATTTCTCCAGTTATTGGGTGACTGAATCACAAGGTCCAGGGTTCAAACTTCCCAGCCTCTCCGAGGGAGCAGGAGGAGGCAGGCTGCTCCCGTGCAGGTCGGCAGTCTCAGAAACCTGAGGCAGCGGGGCAGCTATGGGTCAGAGTGCACTTGAAACCTTTGGAGCAAGATCTTTGTCGTGACAGTTGGGTGTGGGGTGGTTCCCCCGTTCTTGCTGAATTGATGTGGCAGAAGCACTTTTCTAAGTCCAAGTATTGTTTCTGCAGGATAGGAAGTTTTGGGTAAGACGTCTCTGATAGTACCAGCTATCTCTGGAAAACGTGCGCGGCAGGGGGTAATTCAAGACCCAAACTGGCCGGAAAGGAGGAGTCCCAGAACTGAAGAGAGAATTCCTGCCTGTGTCTGCTGTTTATCCCTTCCCCCACGCGCCCTCGGAGGGCCGGGGCTGAGCATACTGGCCATCTAGAGTGTCTGTGTTTAGGCACACGTATGATGTGTGCTCGTGGTTTCTAGCGCACATGCCCAGGGTGGGTGCATGCCCAGGTTTGGGTCTTCCCCATAGGCTTCAACCTGATTTCTTCCAAAACCTCCCCCTAACACACACACACACACACACGGCTAATGTTTCTTTAGCATAGTTATTGATGGAGACAACCCTTTGTCTGCAATCTTCCTGTCAACTCCCGACCTGATGAATTATTCTGCTACCCACCCACCTTTCTGATCCTCCCGTCTTACACATCCTCTGTTCAGCATCGTGGGTCAGCAGAGCAAAGCTCAGCAGCTGGGTCTCCATTTAGGGGTCGGGTGGGGTTGAGGGCAGGGAGTGGCAAGACATCAGAATCCTGGAAGTCTAAAGGGACCCCAAAGCCCACAGCCCCCACGGTTTGGTCATGAGACTGTGTGCACAGCTCAGGTGGGAAGGGTGGGCAGCACTCCCTGCCCTGGAGCTGTGTCTCAGCTGGCTCACAGAGGAGGACAAGGCTCACAGCTTGTGTGAAACATCTCCTGGAGACTGCCTGCACAAGTGTGCTCCACCCAGACAGATAACCTTGGGGCAACCCATCCCCAACTCCCTCACAGTCCGTTCCAGCTCCCTGGTGGTGCCCCCAGGACCCTGGGGCCTAGGGTATCCCACAGGTGCTTGGAAACAGGCACTGGAAAGGGTGGGGCAACACCTGCTACCCCGAGAGCTCTCAGTCCGTTGGTTCCGGCAGTTGGTTCCGGCAGTAGACCCCAGAAGGTTGGTAAACACAGCCTTTGCGTGTCCTGGTCCTGGGCACAGGCTGGCACAGAGCACCCTCTGAACAGTGAGAAAAAGATGGGTGATAACGACTCCCTACCCTCCCATTCCCCTTTAGAATGTATCTTTAAGAACGGGCATTTTTTTTTAAGTCCAAGAAGGTGATAAGAAAGAAGAGAATGGAATTTTTATGTAACGTTGTCTGGCTTCAGTATGAACTGGAAGACCAGGAGAGGCAGCCATCTTCCAATTAGACAAATTCTGCAAGAGAGGAGAAACGGGACGACGTTCCCCATGTGCAGACTTCTGTGGCCCTAAGATTGTCGATAAACAGAGAAAGACTATGATCCGAACAGGTCCCCAAAAGCCAGTTAAACCCAAGAGACCGACTCTTCTGTCACAGCCAGAAGAGGACCCAGTACCTCCCACCCTTCCCCTGCCAAACCAGCCAGTGCACACCCCCTTGCCCCAGGTGGCCCTGGCAGACACAGGGTCTGGAACTGAAGGGAAGCAAGGGGGAGAAACGGTCTTCCCCTCCCCACACGAGGAGCCACGTGGTAGTGACATAATTTCACGTTGTCAACTTGAAGACATATAAAGGTGTAAGGGTGGTAGCCAGCCTGTCCACCAGGTGCCTCCTAGGGGGCGTGGCCCTCTCTGCCTTCACCTGTCTGCTGGAGGGCTGATGGCTGCCAGGGCCACCACCATTGTATCCACACGACTTTGCACCCACTGGTCTGTGGTCTTCCTGTGTTCTGCATGTTTGCATGAGCTGTGAGTCTGAAGAGAGGCTTATGGACTAATGTAGCAGTTACATAATTTCATGTCAACTTGATAAATCTGTCAATCAGGTCACCTCCTGGTGGGTGCGAATTTCTCCTGACTCTGGAAACTTCCTTTCTCTCCTGGGAGGAGGACCACCCTCTCTCTCTGCTTCACCTTCCTGTGGACAAGCCCCATGGAGCCACGCTGATGGAGCCAGAGCCCTGGAGATGCTTCCACCACCACTGGATCCACAGGACTCTGCACCCACCAGTGCGCGCTCTTCCGGCATCGCTGCCTGCGTCTCAGGAGTGATTTATGGACTAGTATCAGGCTTGTGGGCTGGGATATTCTCTTTATACACAATTGCTCTTCCATGGAAAGCTCTTTCCTGTACACCTATGAACCCTACATTTGTTGTCCTCGGCAACCTGGCCTAGCACAGCTGGTATCGGGCTTATGGACATGAGTGGGACTGGGCTGGGCAGTTTTCTCGACATAAGCTTACTTCTTGATATAAAACTACTTCTGACATAAATGAGTGTCACTGGATCTCTTTCTCTCAGTAATCCAGCTTCACACAGCGGACTCCTTTTGTACAGCCTATGTGTTCTTAGCTAGTGGAGAAGCCCCAGGTCTTTCCACACAAGCCCCCCAGACACCAGGCCGGTGGGACCCTGCTGGACAGATTCTCATCCATGTCCACGGGCTACCTCACATCTACTTAAATGGAAAAACAATTTGACCTCAAATCAAGATACCCCCCACCACCGCCTCCAAATGCTTGTAAACCCTGTGCTCGGAAGCCTGCAGTCCTGCCAGGCTGCTGTCCACGGTGTGGAACTGTCCTCTTGCGAAGGCGCTGGGCTTATTTATGACCAAGTGTCCATGAGAACAGCCCCACGGGAGCCCCATTCATCCTGGAACACTGGCGGCATCAATGTGGGCTCAAGGCTGTGCCAGCCCCCTCATTGGGGGAGGGTGTCTCCTGCTGTCCCCCCTATCAGCTGCTTTCTATCTTTTTTCAGAAGCAGTCTTTCATTCTGTCCAGTCTGTCTCCCTGGGCCTGCCTCCCTGGATGCGATCCCCAATAAACCCAGGTCGCAGAGTATGACACAGGTCACTTCCTTTCCCTGGGTCTCTCAGTCCTTGGTGCAGGGACAGTTTTGTCCTCACTAGGCATTTCCTCCAGGCAGCCAGGAGCCTGGCAAGGTGCCCTGGAGCCCCAGCTGTGACTGAGAAAGGGAAACCCATGGCTGGCCATTCACACCCATGCAGAGTGCAACTGAGACCCCATCCATGAGCGGCGTGAGTGAGGCCTACATGTGAACCCGAAAACACCTGCCGACCACAGTCTGCGGGAAATATTAGCGTGTATAGTTACATCCGAAGGTGGTGGAAGCCGTGTCCCAGCCCCACAGGGCAGCCACCTGGACACTCCCTAGGGCACAAGCCAGCACTGTGGAGGCCCTGGCGCGGCTCACCTGCTGACCGTAGACCAAGAGGCAGTAGAAGCAGTGGCTGCCAAAGCTAATGGAGACCCCTAAACGAGGGGTCTGAGTGAGTGCTCTTCTGGGGAGAAGGCGGCCTGTGGGGGAGGCCATAGACACAGACCTTGTCTTGCCAGGCACCAAAACGAAGGGTTGGCTGGAAGCCCCGCCCCCGCACTGAAGAACTAGCTGCACTAGCTCCTAAATTCAGGGGAAAGAGTGGAAGCCAAATCCACAGCTGCTGGGGGCAGAGCAGCTTCAGCACGCCCGCTTCACCTGCAGGGCAGCCCAGGTGCTCAGTCCTGAGTCTGGCCAAAAGGAAGAGCGTCCCCACCCCCAGCAGCCCTGTCAGTGGTCCGTCCTCACTAGAGGAACTGCAAGAAATCATACGGGGATTACGGATGAAGCACGCACTCTGTGGAAAACCACTGGTCCCACAAAGACTCCCGTGTGGGTTGGAGCCACTGGTATCCCTGGCCCTCTAGTGGGGCAGGTGGTGGCCAGAGCTGCCCAGCCAGCCGGTGCCAA
Organism: Tenrec ecaudatus; assembly: GCF_050624435.1. Lineage (NCBI taxonomy): Eukaryota > Metazoa > Chordata > Mammalia > Afrosoricida > Tenrecidae > Tenrec > Tenrec ecaudatus. The sequence goes on along the minus strand of NC_134539.1, from coordinate 123,795,406 downwards.
TCTTGGAGAGGGGGAGGTGAAGTGAGGGACGCACACAAACCCCAGAAGCAGGGAGACTTGGGGGGGTGGCCTGCTAGTAACCCTGTCAAGATTGGAACTCTCACTCATAAAAGCAGACCAGCACCCTAACCCGACACTGAGGTCCACTCCACGGGAGAGGCAGTGGTGAGCCTCAGCACCTGTGGAATGGGGGGCTCAGGCTCTTTGTTCAGTTGGTGCCCAGGGGCCAGAGGCCTCACATAGAACCTGCCATCTCCTGGTCCCTGAGCCCTGTGACAGCATGCAGTTACCCTCAACCTGCACATGGGCAGGTTACTGCCCTAGGCCTGCCAGGCCTACATGCCCCTCCTTGGGTGTTCTTTCTGCACAGACTCCTGTGGGAGACTTCTGGCTAAAGCTGGTGCTGCTGAGGGAGCTGTGGCCCAGTGGGCCCACCCGGAGGAGTGCTCCTGCGCCTTTATACAGGTGCTGTGATAGTAACCTCTGACCCTTTCCCTGGGTGACAAGGAGACCACGCTACAAAGACCTGGCTTGTCAAGTTCCGTAATGTAAGGCTCTGCATGTAACCCCCTCCCTGGGGGACAAACAGCAGAAAAGTGGGTGAAGGGAGACATCATAATTTAAACATTCTCAATAGTTCATGAGGGAGGGGGAGGCAGAGGAGGGGGGTATAAAAAGAAAAACAAAGAGCTGATTCCAAAGGCGGAAACAGAAAGCCAAGGCAACGCAACGTGCTTTACACGACTGATAAGAATTGTAAGGGCCCCAATAAAAGATACTTTTTTAGTTCACAATTATAAAAATGTAGCTTGCTGTTCCAAACCAGGGAGGCAGTAACCATAAAGAAACACGCACAGCATCACATTAAAAAAAGAAACACGGAGGAGGAAGGAATGAAAATGCAAAGAAAATATCCCCAAACACTGAAGACTTTAAGAGGAGAAAAGCTATTTCTCAAGAGAGAATGAAAGCCCAGCACCTGCATATTGCACATAGCATGCAATTAAACACTTGCAGCAAAGACAGCTTCCATAACAATGAATCCAAATTAGGAGCTTCCCAGCTCTTGAACATACACCCGAAAGCCACTCAGACTGCACTCGCCCCCTCGCCCCGCCCGGGGGCGGGGAGAACGATCATCAATGGCAAGCGGCCGCTGCGCGAGGCGGCGCCGGGAGCCGGCTTCACGCTCAGGGGCGAGTGCTGCGCCTCCTCCTCGTGGGTTTCGGTGCTCTACACGCTCAGAGGAACTTCTCTAGTCACGGACTATAGAAATGATCCCTGAAAGTATAGTCTTAGCTTGCTGCCCCCGCCCCTGCTGGGTCCTCGGGTGGCACACACATTACAGCCGTGGCGAGGAAACGTCTCCCGTTCTAGTTGATTGCATTCCATTTCTAGAAATAGGCTCTTTGACACAATCTTTAAAAACGCTTATTTAAGAACATGTTTTCATCGTTTTAGATGCACAAAAATGTCAAAGCAATATAAACGGCCATGCTTTATTAGCATAACACTTAAGAACAGCCAATCACAATCTACATCTTTAAAGGCGCTTTCTCCGAAGAGGAAAGTCGCCCCGCCCTAAAAGCGGAAGCGGAAGCGTTGGCCAATTGCTAGCGGGCACAGAGTCGATCACCTGATTGTTGCCTCGTTACAGACAACGGCTGTCCTGGGAGCTTGATTCAACTGCTGGGAAAACCGACATGATTCAACTGCTGGGAAAGAGAACCCCTTTTCCCTTTTCCCTTTTCCCAGGCTGGGAGGGGGAAGGTTTTGAAGGTTTACAGAGCAAATCAGTTTTTACAAATACTTTGTTCGTGCCACTGATTGTATCACTTATCCCACTTCCTCCCTGTTTTTCCTGTTTCCGTTACTCTTTATTTCCTGACCATTCCAAACTTTGTCCTTGGTCAGGTGTTCCTATCTCACAGATCCTCGGACAGGCTGCATACTGCTTTCACGCTTGCCACAGCTTAGATTCAGGTGTTGAATTCTATGGCAGCAGACCGTGTTAAAAGAAAGACTTAGGGAGAGGGCACATTTACAAACTCCTATATCCAAAAATTCAATGCCACCAAGTGGCTTCTGACAACAAGCCAAGCTTCCAATGCTGTAAAATCTTCAAACCCAAAAACCTGCTGCAGAACCTGTGGAAACAGTAGCCTTGCAAACCTGCTGCTGCCAGCGACACCCCCACAAACCAAGTGGCCGCGACTGCTGGAAGATTAGCCAGCTTTACCCTTTGCCCTTTGCTGAGTAGCCAGCAAACTAGCCGCACATTGTCAAACACCTCCCAACTTATTTTCAAACCTTGGCGTTAGGAGACAAACCGCTCAGACTGCTCTCTCCCTCTCCTCCCTGCCCCCTCCCGCACAAAGGCAGAGAAGATCCATCATCAATGGCAAACGGCAGCTTCAGCGAAGCAGCACACTTCACACTCAGAAGAGGCCCAGAAAATACCCTGGCTTGGGTGAGGGACACCTTAATCCTCAAAGCAAAACTCAAAAGCTCACTGCCATTCAGCTGATGTCAACTCAGTGACCCAGAGGGCAGGGCAGAACTGCCCCTGCAGATTTCCCAGACTGTCACTCACTCAACAGAAAAAAACAACCCTCATCTTTGTCCCGTGAATCCTGAAGGTAGCATCGTTGCTTTCCAACATTTTGAAGAGATCTTGTGCAGCAGATTCACCCACTTCCTGAACGCTGCCCCCAGGAGCACTGATTGTGACTCAAGATGAAGTCCTTGATAACGTCAGCCTCTTTTCCATGTGTCATGATGGTACCAGTTGGGAGAATCTTTGTTTTTTTCGCATTAAATTGCAAGTCATATTGAAGTCTGCACTCCTTGATCTTCATCAGCAAGTGCTCCAAGGACTGTCCAAAGAATAAACAACTCTGTCGTACAAGAGACTGAGCCAGAATGCTCCTTGTGGGAGGAGGTCAGATGCTCACAGACATCCTTCCTGAAGACAGTCAGTCTTAGTCGACAGACTACACGGTAGGCCCCGCTCCCTGCTGGTCAAGGACAAGGGACAGGCCAGCAGTCATGGATTTGGTTCCTGTAGGTGGAGTTTACACCCTACCGATAGATAATGGTCTCTATAGTTGAGCCAGGGAATAGGCCAAACCGGCTCTGTGACATCCAAAGTTAGGCTGCCATCCTGACTCTAGGATCCGCCCATCTTGCCACATGTGCACCCCCAATCCCTCCTCTTCCTATTGCGTGGATGTCCCTAGACCTCCCCCTCCCATTACTGCATTACCTATAGCACAACCCCTTCCTGTGACGTGTGTCTTCACCTGTAATCAGGGGGCTTGCGTGTCCCGAGAATATAAAAGTATTGGTTAGCATTAAATCTCTCTCCACGTGGACCATCAAGCGGGGCTGAGGTGAGTACTGCTACCACGAATTGTGTCTGACTCCGTTATTTCTCTCTCTTCTATTTCTCATGCTCTCTATGACTTTACTGTAATCTTACTGGGGGCTGTACAAGTGTGCCTACCGGACCCATGACGATGTGTTAGGGGCTGGCTTCTCCTGGCGCTCCCTAGAGGCAAAGATGGCAAGACTTTGCCTCACGCAGTGTGGAGGTGTTAGGAGGAGAACGTCATGCTTGGTAAATGGAGGGCAGGGAGAAAGGGAGGCCCTCGATGGCTCAGGCTCAGCAAGGGTGAGGCTGGCGCAGGACCGGACAGTGTCTCCTTCTATTGTGCACAGACGCATGGCGAGTTGGAGCTGATTCGGCGACGTGCAGCACCATCCTAGGAGACCCCAGCCGTGGTGTGCCAAAGCCTGACCGTGAACAGTAAGACTGAAGCAGCGAGGAGCCGTTCGTGTTTTGGTATTCCCGGTGCAGCCACGATGCTCCCTGGAAGTGAGGATGGCAAGACTTGTCTCATGGACATAGGATCAAGAGGGCCCAATCTCTGCAGAAGGACATCATGCCTACACAGCAGAGGGTCAGTGAAAGAGAGGTGCACTGGCCAGTGTGTGAGTCTCGTGGACGAGACTGCTAGGAGTCCAGCCTGAATTGACGGCCCCTCACAGCCAGCAGGACCTGTGTAATAGCTTTAGTTGTAAACATGAACCGGCCTGACTGCAATGGGTCTTTAGGCCCTCTACTCAATCCTTGACTGAGTCCTGAGGGTGCTCTCTGCCCAAGGCCAATGGCCCACAACCCACCCTTCCCTGCTGAAGAGGCTGCCGCTCCCAGAGGGATGTGAGGCTACGGGAACCCTCTGTGGGGTTGCTTTGCGTTGGCTTGTTTTGTATTAGACTCTTTCTACTGGATTGTCCCTTTTAAGAATTCCTAAGAAGCTGAGGAAATGCAAGCTTAGAAGTTATTTTCCCAAGGCTCCGGGGTTGTCCCTTGCCGCCTGGAGCACCGATAGCCCTCCTCTCTGTATCTTGCCAGTCTCCAAACTCACTGCCATCGAGTTGATTTCGACTCACTGGGACCATACAGGACAGAGTAGAACTGCCCCTCTGGGTTTCTGAGACTGTCATCTTTGCTGGTGTAGAAAGCCTCATCTTTCTCCTTGATGTTAGCAGCCCAACATGTAACCCAGCTGCCAGACCTCCTCAACACGTAATGCCTGACTCACAGCAACTCCACGGGATGGCGTTAAGCTGCCCTAAAGAATCATACATCAATTACATCGTGTGAACTCGGTACAGATGTTGCCATCATTTTCAAAATATTTTCTTTGTACTTGAGTCCTTGGTATCTGCTCATTTGTCTTCTATCCCCCCTCCCTCCATGAACCCTTGATAAATTATTATTTTCATATCTTACATTGTCCACTGTCTCCCTTCACCCACTTTTCATTGTTTGTCCCTCCCCCTGGGGGAGGTGTTATATGTAGATCATTGTGATCAGTTTCCCCTTTCTCCCACCACCTTCCCCTCCTGGTATCACTACTCTCATTATTGTTCCTGAGGGGTTAATCTGTCCTGGATTCCCTACGAACTCTTATCTGTACCAGTGCACATCCTCTGGTCTAGTTGGATTTATAACGTAGAATCGGGGTAGTGATAGTTGGTGGGGAGTGGGCAGAAGCATTAAAGAACTAGAGGAAAGTTGTATGTTTCATTGGTGCTACACTGCACCCTGACTGGCTCATCCCTTCCCTGTGACCCTTCTGGGAGGGGATGTCCAGTTGTCTACAGATGGGCTTTGGGTCTTCATTCTGCAACAATTCATTTCTTCATGAGCTTTGAAATCAGCTCCTCTTTTTACCCTCCCTCACCTGCCCTACCACCCTTATGAACCCCTAACATATACTATTATTTTTTTTTTTACCGTATCTTACGCCATCCGATATGCCCCTTCCCCCACAGGTCTGGTCTTCATTCCCTTGAGGGGAGCTATCAGTTCTCCCTGCCCCCCCCCCGCCCCCATACCCTCATAGAATCGTTACTCCCAGCACTGTTTCTGAGGGATTTGTCTATCCTAGATCCCGTGTATTGAAAACTCTTATTTGTACCAATGTGCATGCGCCAGTCTGGCAGGATGTGCGAGGTAGCCCTGTGGTCATAATGGTGGGGAGGGGAAGGATTCAAGAGCTAGAGGAGTGTGTTGTGTGCTTCGTTGGTGCTAACTGCACCCTGGCTGTACCGTGCACCAAGTGGCCCTTCTGTGAGGGAATGTCAGATGAGCTTTGGGTTTCCACCCCAAGCCCCCCCTTCACAAGGGGGTGATTGTGTTTGAACTTCTGGTACCTGTTTCTGTAGACACCTCGTGATCACACAGGCTGGGATGATTCTTCCATGTGGGCTTAGTTGCTCCCCTGCTAGATGGGGGCTTGTTTGACTTCAAGCCTCTAAGACCCAAAATGCTCTATCTTTTACTAACCGGGCACCATCTACTTTCTTCACCTCATTTGCTTATGCACCTAATTTGTCTTCAGTGATTGTGTCCAGAGGGTGGGCATCACCCAGTGCCATGTTATTAGAACAAATTGTTCTTGTGTTCAGGTGCATAACCATATAAATATATGTACATAGGCCAATACCCCTTCCTTATCTTTATATATTAATATATTTACAAACATACTTGTCTATATTTATACCTCTCTTACAGAGTTCTTACTACCTAGTTCTTCTATTTCCTTTTCCTTCCTCCTGCTCCACTATCATGCTCACCCCTCATTCACCTCTCAGTACTTCCTCCTGGGGAGATTATGATTGATCAAGTACCACCAGGCACTCTACACCCTCCTTGCCATCGAGTTTAAGTCCTTTGTTGCTCCCCTATCCACTCCCTTCCCCCCACCTCCTCATTTCCCATGTCCCCCCAGAAGCTTCAGCCCGGTTGCCTTCTCTGCTGGATTGCTTATCATGCCTACCTTAACAAAACATAACAAAACAAACAAATAGTTCAGGGTCTGATGACCTTTATGGATCTCCCCCCACCAGGCCAGTGGAGTTCTAAGCCCTGCCCCCCACGTCAGAAGTCTATTTTGGGGATTCTTCAAAGGCTTCTTGTCACCTCTTTCTCACACAGAGTGGCTGGGGTTCAAACTTCAGATCATTGGGTTAGCAGCCAATCACTGCACCGCTGTGCTACCAGGCGTCCTCGGTAAAGCGGGCAGTGGGAGTGTTGAGGAGCAGAGACAGCATTCAGGGTTCTCAGAAGTTTAGAAAGGAAATCCTAGAGCAGAGGTTCTCAACCTTCCTTGTGTTGTGGTGGCCCCCATCCATAAAACATAAAAATATTATTTGTCACTTCATAACTACTTTTGCTAATTAGGAATCATCATGTAAATAAACATCTGATATGCGGGATGTATTTTCATTGTTACAAATTTGAACGTAATTAAAGCATAGTGATTCATCACAAAACAATACGTAATCATACATTGTGAAGTATTTATTTCTAAGGACAAATGAGATGTTGTCTTGAAGCATGGTGTAGCATGGGTAACAGTCTCCAATGGGGTACTCGGATGTGGGTGTATCTGCATGTGGACGGACCTGCCCCCATAGAGAGAGAGGCCTGGTGTCTCAGTTCCTAAGACCATCGGAAATAGAACTGCCCCTGTGAGTCTCCGAGACCGTAAACTGAGACCGTAATGGGAGTAGAAAGCCTCTTTCTCCCATGGAGCGACTGGTGGTTTCCAGATGACCTTGCAGTTAGCAGACCAGTCGTAACCACTCCGCAACCAGGGCTCCTTGCTATAAAATGCTATTATTGCACTATCGCCAAAAGACTTCTCAAATTCATCCACTTTTCTCTAGCTCTTCTCCCCCACCCCTTCCTAGTTTCTGTGGTGTTAGCCTGAATTTACAGATGAGCAATTGAAGGTTTGTTCCTTGCCTGGTTTTAGCAGCTGATACTGAGATTCTTCAGCGTCTCTTCCCACAGACGTAGACCATCTGGTGTCTGTGCTCCACCTAGTGTACTGTAGTCACCTTTTGTGTCCTCCCAAAAAGGCATTTGCTATGAATATGCCGATTGTCTTGCAAAATTCTATCGAGATTCCCCAGCTTCCTTCTTTATCACTAAATCCTTCCTCTTTGTTTCCCACTTTTGCATTCCAAACACAAATAATCAATGCATATTGACAGCAGGTTTGATCAGCTTCCGACTGAAGATGTTGGTACACTAGTGTTGGTGAATAAACTTGGTTAGACTGGGTCTCCTTAAAGGTGGGTCCGTGTCACTCTATCATGGGCACTGTAGTCCTTGAAGATTGGTTTTCAAAGTCCCTTTTGACAATGAACGCAGTGCCGTTCCTCTTGTTACTCCCAGCAGAGTGAGTGCATCTTGATTTTCTACAACCCCAAAGACCTCAAGATTGATGATTCTATTTCACCTGGACAACTTGCAATTTCCCTAGACTAGCAAGCTTCTACAGCTGTTGTCTCTTCGGCCAGAGGCTTCTTTCCAACAGTCATGTCATTGTTGAAAGACAATTCCCCATGAATCTCATTCTGGAACATCTCAACTTGCCCAATGCCGCAACCTCATGTTGTGGGGACGCCGCAACAATGAAACTACCTACATTGCTACTAAACCGCTAACGTGCTACTGTTACAAACCGGTGTGATCCCTGTGGGAGCAACTGTTCAGCCCATAGATTGAGAACCGCTGCTTTTAAGCTTGAATTCCACAGCAAAACATTGTAATCAGGAAAGTAAAATGTAAAAGTAAAATGCATACAAAAAGGAAGTCAGGAGTGCAGGAAGCGCTCTCATAAAAAAGAGCATCCGAACTACATCATGCACATAGTGTGGAAAAAGAAAGGCCAAGGCTGAAACAAAACCCCCACGACAAGAGCATCACAGAAAGCAGGAGCAACATGTAACCTACAGAAAAAGTAAAAGCTACAAGACACAAATACACAAACTTATATTTTCGCTACTTAACGAAAGCCACTCAGACTGCACTCGCCCCCTCGCCCCGCCCGGGGGCGGGGAGAACGATCATCAATGGCAAGCGGCCGCTGCGCGAGGCGGCGCCGGGAGCCGGCTTCACGCTCAGGGGTGAGTGCTGCGCCTCCTCCTCCTCGTGGGTTTCGGTGCTCTACACGCTCAGAGGAACTTCTCTAGTCGCCGACTATAGAAATGATCCCTGAAAGTATAGTCTTAGCCCGGCTCCGTTCGCCCCCGCGAGGTCCCGGCAAGCGGCCCACTTTTCAGCGACGGCGAAATTTTTCTCAGGGCATATGAAATGCCTTTTGATCTGCATCTTAATCTCATGGGGACGTGACCGCCATGACCAACACTCACGACGCCGTCAGCACGTAACAAAGCGCAAAAACGGTTCCAAGGGACCTCAACCCTCATTAGCATACGATTTCCTGCCAGCCAATCACTGGCCGCGGCTCGCCGCGCGCCGCTGGCTCCCGCCGAATCCGCAGCCTGCCGCGCCGGGAACCCCAGGAACGCGCTGCCCCGCCCGTGGGAGGCGGGCCTTGCGCCTGCTCCGAGACCGAACCCGCCGCCAGCCAGGCGACGCGGGCTCCCCGTCCCCTAGGCTGTACCGCATGTCGGGCAGGGGGACACCGAAGGCAAAGCCAGGCTGGGCGAGGGGAGGAAATAAAGTGGAGTCGACTGCCTTCCTAGTAGTGACTTCACGGAAATCTTTCCCTGTAAGAGAAAGTGGCGTTCCACCAACGTCACCAGGCTCCTAACACGTTTGTCCTAACCTTCTGACGGTTGTTGTTTCCTTTTCATCCTCCGAATGACGGAGTAAGGTGCAACGACTGTTCCCAGAGAATGGGCGCCTTCCGCAAGGACGCCCAGTAGTCAGAACTGAAAGGAGCTAGAATAGGGGCTAAGGGGGGTTGTCTCCCCAATACCTGCAAAGGTCCACACAGAGAGAGGGGTTGGAAAGCAATCAAGCGCGAATGAGACACCTACGGGGAAAATCCAGAACTGAGCATGCTCAGAAACTGCCCAGGCTCAGGTAGGAGGTCCACCTGGACACACCCCACCTTAGGTACCAGCAAATGATGTCACACAAGTGGGCCTAACCCAGCCAATGGGTCAGTCAATCCCCTCAACCCCGCCTCCTCCGGCCAGTGGGCGGGATGGAGTAAAGTCAGGGAGCACAGCGCTGGCCGCCCTCTTGGCCTCCGGGGTTCCCAGTCCCCCCCCCTCCCCCCGCCGTGTGGCTTCCACACTCCCCATTCGTGTATTTTTTCCGCGTGGTTTTTCGAGCCCAGCAGCAACCTGGCAGCTTTCCAGAAATCGAGTGTACCCTTCCGAGACTAGAAAACCTAAAACGCCCCTTCATAAAACTCACTTGCATTACAAAACGTGCTTCTGCTGCGTGCGAAGCAAAGAACCAGAAACCTAACAGAGCCACTGGTGAAAATTAGGTCCGAATCCAGACCGGCATCTTCCTCACTAGTGCAGTCTCGTGGCCCATTGTTTATTAAGGCACCGAATACAACCTCCTTCAAAGTCCTGTCAACGATTAGTCTTCCTGGTTTCTTATTCCCAGAGGAAGTCTACCCATTTACTTCTGACAAAATTTAGCCCCCGTTTCTCAAGTAACCCCTGGTCCATGTGGCGATGAGTAGCTTCTGGCTGTAAATGCTCCTGTCCCACCAGTTTCCTCCATGACAGGAAGCACAGTGCCACTTGACATTGAAGGGCACTCTGAGCCCACCACGGGTCTAGCTGCAGCACGGGGACGGGACTAGGGCCGTCAGTCATGTTCCCCAGCCACCTCTCCTAATGGAGCCTCCGGACAATGACTATGCTTCAATCCCTGCAGCAAAATGGTCAGGTCACGGGGAGGAGACGAGCCAGCTAGGGCGCAGTGTAGCAACGATGAAAAATACAACTTTCCTCTCGTTCCTAAATGCTTCCCGCCCCCCCCCACTATCATGATCCTAATTCTACCTTACAAATCTGGCTAGACCAGAGGATGTACACTGGTACAGATAGGAACCTGAAACACAGGGAATCCAGGGCAGATGATCCCTTCAAGACCAGTGCTGAGAGTGGCCATACCGGGAGGATGGAGGGAGGGTGGGGTGGAAAGGGGGAACCTATTACAAGGATCTACATAAAACTTCCTCCCTGGGGGATGGACAACAGAAAAGTGGGTGAATAGAGACGTCGGACAGCGTAAGATATGACAAAATAATAATTTATAAATTATCAAGGGTTCATGAGGGAGAGGGGAGCAGGGAAAACGAGCTGATGGCAGGGGCTTAAGTGGAGAGCAAATGTTTTGAGAATGATGAGGGAAATGAATGTACAAATGTGCTTTACACAATCGATACATGTATGGATTGTGATTGAGTTGTACGAGTCCCTAATAAGCTGATTGTTTTTACATTTCAAATCCTTCCACACTTAACAGGGCTTTCATCATTCCTAAACACTACAATGAAGAATGAAATCTAGAGTTCTGCTACTAGCAATGGCCAAATGGCTTCTTCCTCAACAATATACACTGGGGGCAAAATATACAAAGCAACTGTCTGGAGCGGGTCGAGGGTGACGAAGGAGGTGTCCAGGAAGCCGGGTCTCCGTTTGACTGTGGTGATAGTTAGGGTTCATCGTGCCAACCTGGCCGATGGACAAATGTGGGACTAATTGAAAGGAGCCTCGTCTATATGTCTTGTCTCTTGCTCTCTGATGGTCGGACCAGGGTGCAGCTGCCTTAGCCAGTTCTCTGCCTCAGCTGGCAAGGCTCACTTCCTGTGAGACATCCTGAGGAGCAGCCATGTGGAGACCCCTGCTAGCGCTGAGATGCTTCCACGCTCACTGATTCAGCGTTCCCTCTGCATCCGGCGTCATTGTGTGCGTTTTGTGAGATTGAGGAGGGCTCTGTAGATCAGTGTTGGACATATGGGCTAATGTTGAACTTATGAACTTGGACAGCACTGGGTTGGGATGCTTTCTTAATGTACACTTACCCTTTATAAAAACTCTTACAAAATATGAATGTCTATGAAATTTGTTTCTCTTGTCTAGCCAGACTAACAAGCTGTTATAATTTGCTGTCATATAAGGAGATCATCATCCCCTTCAGGGGTGAGGGGTGCAGAGGGACCATGTGGTCTGATGTGAGTCACCACCCAATCAGTTGTAAGGAGGTTAGGGTGGGGTGCAATGCCCTTCCTCAGGGCGCAGTGCTGGTCTCCAGCAAGACAAGTTTCCTGGGGCTTGACCTGCATCGCCGTTTAGAGAACAGGTGAGGAAAGGAAACAGAGGGCGCCTCAGAACCAAGAAGTAAGAGGGAAGACATGGCTAACGTCAGGATTTCTTAGAGACCACCAACTGGAAAGAAGAGGGACGGAGTGGGAGGAGCTTTAGCCAAACTCTGGATACTCCAAATAAGCTGGCCGGATCCCTAATCAGGGGCCTTGTGGGTATGTGGCTTTGTTAGTAGTTAGAGTTAGGGACAGGGGGTTGTCCCTCCCAAGCCTGCAAAGGCCCCCTGAAGAAGGTTGGGAAGAAATCACGTGACCATTCGATGCCTATGAATTCCCCAAAATGAGCATGCTCCAATCACAGCCCCCAGGCAGGTGGGAGGTACACCTGGGAGGTCCAAACTAGGCCTGGGCTCATGACATCACCCAGGTGGGCTCAACCCAGCCAATGGGGTCAACCAATACCTGCAACCCCGTCTTCCCCAGCTGGGGCGGGTTACAATAAAGGCAGGAAGCAGGCTCTGGCCAGTGCTCCCTCATGCCCAACACTCTGACACTTCGCTCCCTCCTCCTCTGGGGCCTCTTGCTTTTCCTCCCTTGACCCCTGGGGCTCAGGAATCCGCCCCGCCCCCAGTTCCACATGTGGGTGTTCTTTTTCACGTGGTTGTTCTTTTCAGGCCCAGTTGTAAACCTCTATAAGACTGTAGAACCTGAGACTTGCCCTGGCCTTCCCTAAAACCCCCCTGGGATTACAAAACAGGCTTTGGCGGGAATTCTTTCATCTTGCAAAGCCAAGAACCGAACCAAGGTACTACCGACTCCAGAAACTAAGCCGACTCCAGAAACCGAGCCGTTTCTGTGCCTGAGCTGTGTGCTGGTTCTGTGTGTCGGCCTGTAGGCTGAACTACTGGTAACCCCCAACGAGAAACCTGGAAACAAACACCTGTAATAGTTAGCCGAAGTAAAGCCATTTTATACTAAGCAAACATTCTGCACCAGCCCTAAAATGCAACCACAGGACTTACAGCATGCTCAAAAAAAACAAACACACCCCAAATACCCCTTGTTCTTAAAATCAGCAAAAGACTGTCCTGGATCAGGAAATTGTGCAACCGCCAAGTCTGCTTCTGTACCAGCTCGCTTGCACAGCTCAGCAGGTTAAGGAAACCTTGTAAAAAACCCAAGTCTCTGAGCAGGGGGACCGGCGAGCCAAGTATTTTCTTTCGGGCTGCTGGTCCCTGTGCAGGTTGTTCTTTGTTGTTAATAAACTTTTCTATTTCTTTCGATCTCACGTCTCAGTTGTTCGTGTCCGGCTCGTGTACAACACACCCGCGAGCAGCGAGGGAGAGGTGAGCTGTGAAACTGCTCTCACTGTGCCCCGGCCTCAGGGGGAAGCAGAGTTCAAGGCAAAAGGAATCGGCTGAAACAAAAGCAGTGGCAGCTTGGGCTGAGAGAACACTCCAGGGGCCGGCACTGGGCTGGGTTATGGAAATGCAAGGCCAGGCACATTTTAAGTCTAAGGGTAATGCACAGATTTCGCTGGGGACACACACCTAGTTCCATGATGTCCCAACGCCGTCTCCAAGCAGGGCTTACCGCCCCTTTGCCTTGGAGAGAGCCTGGAGACGGGATGGGCCCCAGCAGCTCTACTGGAGCCACCGCGGATTCGGCCGGGTCCCGTTCTTGCCCCGTAAGTGTGCTCAGACCGGCACGGTCCGATCCGGAAATACGGCCTCGGTGTTTCCATCAGTACGCGCAGGACGCCAGCGTCACCCAGCTGGACTGAGGGATCTTTGGATGGACAATCCAAGACCGCTACCCAAAAGAAGAAGCCATGCCAACTATCTGTACATAAAAAAAATTCAAGTCTGCGAAAAAAGGAGCTTACCTTTCTTCAGAATCTTCTTCACTTTCACAAAGTTCCCTTGCTTCACATACTCGTGCAGCTGAGCTTCCGGGGAGTCGTTTCGGAAGGACCCAAGCTGGACGGGGCAGGGGACCGGGAGATGGACGGGCGGAGACATCTGTTTCCAAGGAGAGCGGTGTGCTTACTCCAGTTGAACCCTAAGTGTAAAGAAGCCATTCAGGGCAGTTCACGCTGGGAAACCAGCCAGTTTGTTTATAATCAAAAGGGCGAAGGGAACAATGACTGAAATGTGTGCCCCAGATGTTATTGCTGAAATTACTGGACTGAATGTACTTATGACCAAGTCCCAGGACTAGAAAAGAGACGATTACGAGGGTGTGAACTTAGAAATAACCAAGTATGTGGTGTCATGGAGATAATCCAGGCAGTGCTGGCTTTGAAGTGGGCTAAATTCTTAATTCTGATTCCATAGTTCCTGTCCCGACTGTTACCTCCCTAATTGGAGTGATTATTCAGCTTCAACAGGACCCCATTTCTCCACCTGTAGGGTGGGAATAGTCGTCATTAGGCAGTTGTTGATCAGTTTAGCAGAGAAAGATGTTCAGAACTGTGCCTGGCACGAGCCAGCTCTCTGAAGCTGGGAGTCATGTCTTCTCCTGTCACAGCCACACCTGACCATCACTAGGCACCTGCCACATGCTGTGACAAGCATCTCCAACAGACTGTTGCTATGGCAGGCTCCCCATCAGCAGGGCACACGGGCGGCCTACAGGTAAGGGACAGTGGCTTTGCGACAGCGTGCTGCATGGAGGAGCACAGTGACGGTCGCCATAGGGCAGGAGAAAGCCAAGAGCTCACACTCAGGGAGTCTTGCCAGTCAGGAGGCTGAGAAGTAGCACCTTAACTTGTCTGCTGACAAAATGTGGCTAGTGCCAATGGGCTGATGCTTCTACTTGATTTCCTCGGTCATCTTCGGTTACCCAGGGCAGCAACTTCGACCGGCATCCTAGCAATCCAAGAATAGCAACAGCCCTGGTTCTTAAGTGGACAAGAGTGATTCCAAGAACATTATTTCATTTTAAACAAATATAAACGGAACCTCTTATCATTTGTCGTCCCTCCCGCCCTATTCTATGTTGTTTAGGTATAAATGATTTTGTAATTTGGACAGCTATTAATAAAAGCTATGTCATAAGGTGCAGAAGGTTTGGTTTAGTTTCACTTAATTAAGGCATGTGATAATCGCAATAATTAGAGGAATGTGGAAAACCTCTTGACAAGAGGAGGCGTCTACAAGTGTGCCTCACTGATCTGGCCACTCAGTGGCTGTCCTGGGAGCCTGCTGAGTGCCCTCCTCCCCTGCTCTGCTCCCTGGGCTGTGACAAAGCTCTCTGCTTCTTCCATGAGGACAAGGCCAAGGCCCTCTGCACTGCCCGTGTGATCTTACTAGTAACTATACTGTACTTAAATAATGCATGAACATATTCTTCATGTACAATGTTCAGGGAATCCAGACAAAATCTCCCAGACTCACCTCAGTGTCACAGAGTATGCCATGACACAAGGCTTGCACCAACTGCTTCCCCCCCCCCCCGCCCTCTCCAAAATACCTGCATCCCTGAGATTTTGCAAACTAATATTTTTGTTTTCACGATTTGAGGTTTCTAGTCACTTTCTGAGCATCCCCCTTTCCCCACTGTGTTTCAAGGGCTGCTGTCTGGCAAGTCTCAGGCTCGACAGCTCATCTAGGCTCAGAATCTGGACAGTAAGATCCTACTCGTGGGCTGCTTCTACTCCATTTTATAATTGTACCATTCCCTATAAATTATCACAGCTGCCTCAGACATTTAAAGGATACAAGTTATAACATTGATGAACCTTTAAGACATGCTAAGTAAAACACATCAGGCACAAGAGTGCGAGTATTCGTATAACTCCACTCATGAGGTGTCTAAAACTACCCATCAGGACTTTATAAAACAGAGTTGGAGCTATTTGCCAGGATTTCAGAGGCTATAAATCTTTCTAGAGGGGCTCTGGCGGCATAGTGGATTGCGTGTTCGGCTGCTAACCACAAGGTCAGTGGCTCCAATCTACCAGGCCCCCCCTAGAAGAACGATGAGGATTTCTACTCCTGTAGAGTTAAGAGTTATCTATTGGGATGCCTCGTTTGATCTTTTATAGACTTAAGAGACAGACCTTAGAACAGAGCAGAACTGCCCCTTTGGAAATCCACGGCTTTACTAGGAGATAGCCTCATTTTCCTCCCCAAGGTGTGAGTTAGAACTTCATAGCTCAATGCATGACACACCACACTACAAGGCCTTGATAGAATCACAGAATAAAGCCCTCACCAGAGATTTACTATCAGCCAGTGAAGGAACATGACTTTAGGAGCCCTGGTGCTACTACGTTGGGCTGTGATGATCTTAATGGTCTGTAGTCTGAAACCACCAGCACCTGGCAGGAGGAAGACTGGGGGTTCTGCTCCCATAAACAGTTAAAGCTTTGGACCGGCACAGTGGGTTCTGAGTCAGCATGAACTAAATGGCAGTGGGTTTGGTTGGGAATTTCACCTTGGACAGGTTCAGAGGCCCCAGATGCTGGAGAAGAACATTGTATCTGGTAAACTAAAGAAGTATAAAAAAAGGGCAGGGTCTTCGACAAAACCCGAGAGACACTGTGGTTCAAGCATGATAACTGGGAGATAGCATGTAAGCATCACACTTTACTATCGAAAGAGACAAAGGTACATTGCACTCGTCTCACTCTATGACCAGACCAGTGGTTAACCACTGACTGCTCCTCCAGGTCATTAAGAATGAGAACAAAGCCTAAACGATACATGCAGCGGTGCATGTTAAGTCAGCATGAAAATACAATACACAACACCTCTTGAAAGGTCATTTTGAGAACTAAGGTGTGCCTGAAACAAGCCATGGAATTTTTGAGCATCTCATATGCATGTGAAAGTTACACACTGAATACAGCTGAAGCAGAATCCAGTGTTGCAGTGGTGGAGCTGGAGAAATAAGGACAAGTAACATGGACTGGCAAAAAAACAAACTCGTTTCCTTCGAATTACTGCCCCAAATTGTTCCACTTAGTTCAGGAATGCTGTGGCAGTCCGGCACAGAAACAAGGGTGTAGGTTGGGCATTAAGGCTTTACTTCTGGCAGGACCACTTGCCCGTACGTTGCGCTCGGGTTAGAAAAAGCTCCTGCAAAGAAACAACTAGTTTTTCATCAGCCAAAAAACTCTCCTATCCTAAAAAGAAACATCCTATATACACTCCCTAAACGCTTAGAGATAAAAAAGTGAGACTACGCTAACCGCAAGCACACACATTCTATTTTTGAACCGGGAATGATCAGGGGATAGCGCGAACGCAGTCCCCCACTACCACAAATTATGCAGTCGAGTTTCCCACATTTGGGGAAATCGCAGGGGTCAGCACACCCGGAGTGCAATGGGTGAGCCTCGCCCTGGGAAAACCACCTTCGTGATCATGGTATCTCCCCTGCCAGGTAAGTATGAGTTGCTCGGCTCGCTTGTTCACGCACCCCCTTGCTCAACATACTTTAGAGTTAGGGTGAATTACTTCTGAACTTGCTGGGCCCTTAACTAGAGATCATATAAATTATTATATGCTGTAAATCACATTACTCCGGGTATTCGCTGGAAACGAGGTTATTTCTGCCCTGTAGAGACCATCCGAAACGGCAGTCATCTCGCCGCTGATCTGCATAGCTCTGCCTCTCGGGCTGACGTCACAGCGGATCCGCTTCCTCTTTCCGCGGGCGCTTCCGGATGAGGTCACGTGGCTACGCTCCGCGCCCGTGCCACAGGCCTCCGAAGCCGCCTGGGGCGTGCTCCCCGGGGCTGCGGGGCGGGGCACTTGGACTTGGGAAGCGGTGGCCGAGGGGGAGGCAGCCCAGGGACGGCAGCGAGCCCTCCAGGTCTCTGGGCTACCAGACGTTGCGTCTTCCTCTCTGCCCCGCAGCCCGCGCGCCCTGGGCCCAATCGAAAGCAACTGTCTACGCAACTGTGGATTCAGACTCCCTTCGTCCGCACAATGTACTAAAAGCTTCCCCTTATTTTATATTCCAGAGGTTATTTTAAATTATGACGATGGTGTTTAGAAGAAAAAAAAAGCAAAAGGCCCTTGAAGATAGCTGGGGGGATACGGAAAAGTACAAAACACAAAATTAAAGTGAACCAAAAGCCCGTTAAGTAATTACCATTGTTACACTCTGGACTTGTGTATGGTCGTTCTAAATGGTATTTCCGGTTATTTTTGCATACAAGAGGCTTCAAAAGACTCGGGAAAATTCCATTATCATTTAATACCATTTCCCCACAAAGGTACAGGTCTTAGATTTATATTCACATGCTGATTTATTGAAATTTTCATTCATCTTGATTATACAGGGCCATGTTATTTGTGCTTTATACTGATACTAGGAGTCCTGGTGATTTTATATATATATATATGTAAAATCATTCTATTGGGGGCTCATTCAACTCTTATCGCAATCCATCCATCCATCCATGTGTCAAGCACGTGTGCACGTTTGTTGCCCTCATCATTCTCAAAGCACTTTCTTTCTACTTGAGCCCTTGGCATCAGCAACTCATTCCCCCCCCTCCCTGCTCCCCCTTCCCCGCTGAACCCTTCATAATTTATACATCGTTATTTTCATGTCTTACACTGACTGCTGTCTCTCCACCACTTTCTGGTGTCCATCCCCCTGGGAGGGGGTTACCAGCAGGTCATTGTGACCGGTTCCCCCTTTATCTCCCCTTCCCCTCCTGTCCTGGCATCGCCACTCTCACGGTGGGTCCTGAGGGGCCCTCTGTCCTGGGCTCCCTGTGCCTCCAGCTCTTCTGAGCCGTGCACGTGCTGGCTACAAACGGCTGCTGACTGCAGGGGCGGCATCTGGAGAGCCTGCGCCGCTCCACGGGCCACAGAGGAGGCTTTCTGCTCCCACAGAGAAGCACAGTCTCGGGGACTCAGGGGCAGCTCTGCCCTGGACAATCCAGCTGCGAGTCCGCATCAGGTTGAGAACCACTGCTGTATCTGACCATCCTTCTTCCATGACAGCTTGGTTTGTCCTTAGCAGTCTATGGGGCCTTCAATATTGTTTCCCAGCACCATTAACTGCATCTATTCTTCCCTCTTCCTTATTCAACGTCCAACTTTGACATATTGAAAACAGCATGGCTTGAGTCAGGTGCGCCTTAGTCCTCAAAATAACATCCTTGCTTTTCACTACCCTACAGAGGCCAGGTGCAGCAGATTTACCTAATTCAACACATCTTCTGGTTTCGTGACTGCTGCTTCCATGAGCAGTGACTGTCGACTGAAGCAAGATTAAATTCTTGACAAGTTCAAACTTTTCTCCATTTATCTTGATGCTGCCTATTGGTCCAGTTGTGAGGATTTTGGCCATCTTTTCATTGAGTCGTAATCCACACTGAAGGCTAAAAGCCTCGATCTTCATCAGCAAGTGCTTCCAGTCCTCCTCCCTTTCAGCAAGTGAGGTGTGTCATTTGCTTATCAAAGACTGTTAATAAGCCTTCCCCCAATTCAGATGCATTCTTCTCCGTATCATCCAGCTTCTCTGATGACTTGCTCAGCATACAGACTGGACACATATGGTACGAGGACAGAACCCTGACACACCCCACTCCAGATTATATAAACCACGCAGAATTCCCTGGTTCTGCTCACACAACTGCCCCTTGATCCAAGCACAAGTTCTGCACGAGCACAATGAAGGGTCTGGAGTTCCTAAGCTTCCCATATCCACAGTTCGTTACTACCCATACAGTCGAGTGCCTTTGCCAAGTAATAAAGCACAAACATGTTTTTGGTATTCTCTGATTTTATTTTTAAAATCATTTTATTGGGAAAAAATCATTTTATTGGGGGCTCATACAACTCTTTATCACAATCCATCCATCCATTGTGTCAAGCACATTTGTACATTTGTTGTCATCATCATTTTCAAAACATTTTCTTTCTACTTGAGCCCTTGGTATCAGCTTCTTACTTTTTTCCCCTTCCTCTCTCATGAACCCTAGATAATTTTTTATTTTTTCATGTCTTACACTGACCGATGTCTCCCTTCACCCACTTTTCTGTTGTCCATTCCCCTGGGAGGGGGTTATATGTAGATCCTTGTGATTGGTCCCCCTACATTCCCCCCACCCACCTCTGGTACGGGTACTCCCAATGTTGGTCCTGAGGGGTTATCTGTCCTGCATTCCCTGTTTCCAGCCCTTATCTGTACCAGTGCACATGCTCTGGGCTAGCCAGATTTGCAAGGCAGAATTGGGGTCATGATAGTGGGGGTGGGGGTGGGGGAAGAAGCAGTAAAGAACTAGAGGAAAGTGGTATGTTTCATCGAGGTAGTCTCTGATTTTAGCCAAGATCCATCTGACATCAGCAATAACATCCTTTGTTCCATGTCCTCTTCTGAATCCAGCCTGAACCTCTGGTCACTATACTGTTGTAACTTGTCAATGGACTGTTGCAACCATTGTTGGATGATCAGCAAAATTTTACTTGCATGTATGGTTAATTATATTGTGTTTTTTTTTTTTTAATTTGAGCACTCTTTTGGGTCACCTTTCTTTGGAATGGGTAGCTGTCTTCCAAGTTTCCTGCCATAGATGAGTAAGTGCTTCCGGTGCTTCATCAGCTTGTTGAAACTTTTCAATTGGTGTTCCGTCAGTTCCTGGAGCCGTGGTTTTGGCTAATGCTGTCAGTACAGTTTGAATGTTCTTGCTCATCTGCTACCTGAACCGGTTCTTTTTAGCACAGTGATCTTGTGTATTCTTTCCATCCATCCTCTTTGGGTGCGTTCTGCATCGTTCAACATTTTGCCCATAGCATCTTTGACTACCGCAACCCGAGACTTGAGAATTTTCTTGAGTTCTTCCCATTTAAGATAAGCTGTCTTCTTCCTTTTTCAGTTTTCTGCCTATAGGTCTCTTGACACGTTTCATTATGTTATTACTTTGTCTTCTCAAGCCTTCTTTTGATATTTTCTGTTCAGCTCTTGATTTCAGCATCTCTTCCATTTGCCTCAGCTGCTCTACGATTCAGAGCCGGTCCGGTCTCTGCGGACATCCACACTTCGGTCTGTCTTTTCTTGTGTTCCCCTAATATAAAGCCTTCTTGCCCCGTGAGGTCAGATTTATTCAAACGCTCAAGGTCGTATTTTGATTCTCACTTTCTTCGCCTTCAACGTGAACTTACACATGAGCCATTGATGGTCTGTTTCAGTCAGTCCTTGGCCTGGTTTAGCTGCTGATATTGACCTTCTTCATATTCTCTTCCCACAGACGTTGTCAATCTGGTTTCTGTGTATCCCATCTGGAGAAGTCCACGTGTACAGTCGCCACTTGTTGAAAAACGGTATTTGCTATGAACGCGTCATTGGTCTTGTAACATTCCATCCCTGGGTCTCTAGCTTCATTTCTCTGACCGAGACCATACTTTCCAACTGCTGTCTGTCCCTTCCTCTCTGTTTCCAACTTTTGCACTCCAATTACCGATAGTCATCAATGCACTTTGTGTATTTGATCCAGTTCAGACTGACGACATTGGTAGAATTCTTCAACTTCTTCATCACTAGGTTTTATGGTTGGTGCATAAATTTGAATAATAGTTGTATTAATTGGATTTCCTTGAAGGCAGATAGATATAATCCTTTCACAGACATTACTTCAAGACAGATCTTGAAATGTCCTTTTTGACAATTGTTTGGGCTGGGCCCGGACCATGCAGCAGCTTCCCCCTGCTCTCACAAAAGATATCCTGCTGGACTGTGCAGCCCTTCCCCCCCCCCCCCCCAGGAAAAGCTTAAACAGCCCTGACGAGAGTGAAGCCACTTTGAGCTGACAGCAGCCATCGTGAACGGTCAATGAACTAGCTATAAACTAGAAATAAACCGGCTGACATTAGAGAGGCGGGCTGCGCAGAAGGAAATGTAGGTTCAGGGGCTTGGAAGAACTAAGAGCAGTTACTGTTCAACTAAGATTGGCTAACCTCAAGATCCTGCTTCTGTACTCTGCTTGCTCGCACACCTGCACATTGCAAAAGTATAAAACCCTGTGGAAAATTAGGCCACTACTCAGTCTCCTCTCAAAGAGGGCTGACGGTCCCTGCACAGGAAATAAAACTTTTTCTTTTGAACTTGCCCGCGGTTTGGGTTGTTCTTTCTGGGAAGGGAGAGTAGGTACAACACCACGGCAGCACCAGAAGGCTCCTTCCCCTCACCAGTACACACGTCCTGGCTCAAGCCCTGCATGTGCCCCCCTGCCTCACTGCCAGTCTCCACTTCCCTGACCTAACCCTTGGGTCTCGGAACCCGCTCGGGGTGGGGGGGTCAAGATGCCCGCGTCCTTCTCTGCTCTCCCTTCCCTCCTGGGAGTTCTTTCCCTGCCTTAATAAAGCCTTTCTCAACTTCACATTCCTGGCTAAATTCTTTTTTTTTTTTAATCATTGTATTGGGGGCTTGTACAATTCTCATCACAATCCATACATACATCCATTGTGAAAGCACATATGTACATTTGTTGCCATCATCATTCTCAAAACATTTGCCTTATACTTGGGCCCTTAATATCGACTGCTCATTTCCCCCTCCCTCCCCACTCTCTGCTCCTTCAGGAACCCTTCATCATTCATAAATTTTTATTATTTTGTCATTGTTACACTGTCTGACATCTCCCCCCCCCCCGCCCTCTTCTCTGCCGTCCATCCCCCAGGGAGGAGGCTATACGTAGATTCTTGTAGTTGGTTCCCCCTTTCCACCCCACATTCCCTCCACCCTCCAGGCATCACCATTCTCACGACTGGTCCTGAAGGAGTCATCTGTTCTGAATTCCCTGTTTTTGTAATTGTTATCTGTACCAGTGTACATCCTCTGGTCTAGCCAGATTTGTAAGGAAGAATTGGGATCATGATAGTGGGGGGGGGGGGGAAGAAACATTTAAGAACTAGAGGAAATATGTTTCATCGTTGCTACCCTGCACCCTGACTAGCTCATCTCCTCCCCACAACCCTTCAGTAAGGGGGTGTCCAGTTGCCTACCAATGGGCTTTGAGTCTCCAATCTGCACTCACCCACATTTACAATATGATTTTTTGTTCTTTGATACCTGATCCCTTCGACACCTCATGGTCAGACAGGCTGGTGTGCTTCTTCCATGTGGGCTTTGTTGCTTCTGAGCTAGATGACCGCTTGTTTACCTTCAAGCCTTTAAGACCCCAGATGCTATCTCTTTTGATAGCCGGGCACCATCAGCTTTCTTCACCACATTTGCTTATGCACTCAGTTTGTCTTCAGCAATCTTTTCAGCAAGGTGCGCATCATGGAATGCCAATTTAATAGAATAATGTGTTCTTGCATTGAGTAAGTTCTTGAGTGGAGGCCCAATGTCCATCTGCTGCCTTAATACTAAACTTATAAATATATGCACGTAGATGTTTCCTTACACTCTTATATAAATATATTTACATATGTACATTCCAGTCTTTAGACCTCTATAAATACCCTTTGTCGCCTAGTTCTTGCCTCTATTTCCTTTTCCTTTCCTCTTGTCCCACTATCATGCTCAGCCTTCATTTGGGTTTCAGTAATTTCTCTCAGTTACATTACCCTTGATCAAGTCCTACCAGGCCTCTCACACCCTCCTTGCCACTGATTTGGGGTTGGTCAGCATCCTGGCTAAATTCTATCTCTGTCTCCAACCTCTGATCTTGGTACCGACCAAAAGACTCGGGACTGACAGGAGGGGCCTCTGTGCCGCCCCAGCCCTCCTCTGGCCGGGCGCAGCCCCATCCTCTGTTTTCAACCTCTCAACAATGAGCATGCTCTTGATCGTGTCAGCCCAGCATTATCAACCAATTGTTT
The DNA here is from genome assembly GCF_050624435.1 of Tenrec ecaudatus. Lineage (NCBI taxonomy): Eukaryota > Metazoa > Chordata > Mammalia > Afrosoricida > Tenrecidae > Tenrec > Tenrec ecaudatus. Next base: position 123,771,990 of record NC_134539.1, on the reverse strand, counting down.
TCCGATTAAAAATGGTGGAGACCAGTGCAATTCAGCAGCCTAATGCCTGCCGCATCCGTCTTTTTTGTATTCCAATCCCCAGGGAATGCTGAAGGTGGACTTTGGGGTCAGGGCGTGGTGCCCCAACAGACTGGACTGGAAAACACTCCTAAAGTCAACAAACGATCCTTGAACTAACTACAAGCTTTTCTTTCTTGTGTTTTGTTTTTTGTCATTGGTTTGTTGTTGTTGTTTTGTTGTATATTGTTTTTTGGTTCTACTCTGTCTTGTTTTTGTGCATGTTATTATCTCCGCAGGTCTGTCTAAATAAGATTGACAGGATGAACAAAATGGAGGAGAAAACAGCGGGACCAACAGTTCAGGGGGGGCGGACATGGGAGAGGGGGAAGTGGGGGGAAAGGTAGTGGTTTTAACAAACCCAGGGACAAGGGAACAACAAGTGACCCACATCGGTGGTGAGGAGGGTGTGGGAGGCCTGGTAGGGCGTGATCAAGGGTAATGTAACCAAGAGGAATTGCTGGAACCCTTGTGGGGACTGAGCATGATAGCGGGACAGGAGGAAAGTCAAGGGAAATAGAGGAAAGAGCTGGGAGGCAAAGGGCATTTATAGAGGTCTAGATAAAGACACGTACATATGCAAATGTATATATGAGGATGGGGAAATAGATCTATGTGCATATATTTATAGATTTAGTAGCAGAAGGATATTGGGCCTCCACTCTAGTACTCCCTCAATGCAAGAATACTTTCTTCTATTAAATTGGCATTCTATGATGCTCACCTTCCCGACACAACCGCCAAAGACAAGGCGGGTGCATAAGCAAATGTGGTGAAGAAAGCTGATGGTGCCCGGCTATCAAAAGAGATAGCATCTGGGGTCTTAAAGGCTTGAAGGTAAACAAGTGGCCATCTAGCTCAGAAGCAACAAAGCCCACATGGAAGAAGCACACCAGCCTGTGTGACAATGAGGTGTCGAAGGGATCACGCATCATCAGAACAAAAATTCTTACCATAGTGAATGAGGGGAAGTGCAGAGTGGGGACCCAAAGCCCATTTGTAGGCCACTGGACATCCCCTTACAGAAGGGTCTTGGGGAGGAGCCGAGCCAGTCAGGGTGCGATGTAGCAACGATGAAAATTACAACTTTCCTCTAGTTCTTAAATGCTTCCTCCTCCCCCACTATCACAATCCGAATTCTAGCTTACAAGTCTGGCTAGACCAGAGGATGTACACTGGTACAGATAGGAACTGGAAACACAGGGAATCCAGGGCGGATGATCCCTTCAGGACCAGTGGTGAGAGTGGTGGTACCGGGAGGGTGGAGGGAGGGTGGGGTAGGACTTGTTGGCTCCCCTGGCAGTCCGTGGTACTTTCAGGGTTCCTTGCCAGCACTGTAACTTAAGTGCACCAAATCTCCTTTGTCCAGCGTTCACACACACGCCCGGCCAAGGTATGGGTCAGACTACTGGAACCAAAACATGACAGGAGATGGTGAGGACACAGTCCCCGTAGCTATAAACTATGCAGTTGAGGTTCCCACAATTTGGGAACTCCAGAAGCCAGCAAGCCTGGGTTGTAACAGGTATAATCCACCCTGAGGAAAGCACTTTTATGGATCACGTAACTCTTCAGCTGGTACCTAGGAGACCCTTCTGGAGCAGGAAATTCCCCTGCTGCACAAGGCCACTGTAAGGTGCGGGTCCCTCGAGAACAACGCCAGTGGGGCTGTATTTGTACACCGCGACACAAATGAACAACAGACCAAACAAGCTATCACACTCCAATTTTAGGATTAATACTGCCAGGTGATCTCGGCCCAACTGCTCACAGAATGCATTCTGTAATGCCCTGGGTCTGATCTACATATTCCTCCTCCTGGCCCTCCTCCTTCCACTCTTGCCAATCTAAGTGAGGTCGATCACACTGTTTTCCTGATTAAAAGGTTTGCCTTTTCGGCACTCCCAGTGTTTAAAGAGCAAACACATTTTAAGCCGTGGGGGATGGGAAGGGAAAGGAAGTGGGTATTGGTTCCAGGGGGCCTGGGGAAGGGGGAGGCAGGGGGGAAAGGAAGTGGTGTTAACAAACTCAGGGACAAGGGAATAAGTGATCCAAAATCAATGATGAGGAAGGTGTAGGAGGCCTGCTGGGGCTTGATCAAGGGCAATGTAACCAAGAGGAATAACTGAAACCCAAATGAAGACTGAGCATGATAGTGGGGCAAGAGGAAAGTAAAAAGAAATAGAGATAAGAACCAGGAGGCACAGGGCATTTATAGAGGTCTAAATACAGGCATGTACATATGCAAATATATTTATATATGACAATGGGGAAATAGATCTATGTGCATATATTTATAGGTTTAGTATTAAGGTAGCAGATGGACATTGGGCCTCTACTCAAGTACTCCCTCAATGCAAAAACACTGTTCTATTAAAAACTGGCATTCCATGATGCTCACCTTCTGAAGACAAAATGGGTGCATAGCAAATGTGAAGACACCTGATTGTGCCCAACTATCAAAAGAGATGGTGCCTGAGGTCTTAAAGGCTTGAAGGTGAACAAGCAGCCATCTAGCTGAGAGGCAACAAAGTCTACATGGAAGAAGCACACCAGCCTGTGTGATCATGAGGTGTCGATGGGATCAGGTATCAAAGACCCACAACAAAAAATCTTATCATTGTGAATGAGGGAAGTGCAGTGTGAACACCCAAAACATCTGTAGACAATTGGACACGCCCTTACGGAAGGGCCACGAGGAAGAGATGAGCCAGTCAGGGTGCAGCATAGCACAGATGAAACATAAGTTTTCCTCTAGTAGTTCTTGAATGCTTCCTCCCCCCACTATCATGTCCCCAATTCTACTTTGCAAATCTTACTAGACCAGAGCATGTACACTTGTACAGATAAGAGCTAGAAACACAGGGAATCCAGGGCAGCTATCACCTCAGGACCAATAATGACAGTAGCCATACCAGGAGGGTAAGAGGAAGGTGGGGAGAAAAGGGAAACTAATCACAACGATCTACACATAGCCCCCTCCGTGGGGGAGACAACAGAAAAGTGGGTGAAGGGAGACATCAGACAGTGTTAAGACATGAAAAAATAATTTATAAACTATCAAGGGTCCGTGAGGGAGGGGAAAATGTGCTGATACCAAGTGCTCAAGTAGAAATCACATGTCTTGAGAATGACGATGGCAACAAATGTACAAATGTGATCATCACAATGGATAGATAGATGTATGGAGTGTGATGCGCCCCAATAAAATGTTTTTAATTTTAACATTTTCTTTTTAAAAAATTGATTTTCTAATGATAAATTATTGCTCTTAATTGTTTGGAGGTATTAATAACTGAACACTTGATTACTTCTAGAATAGGAAAATGATTTTCTAAACTACTATTATCATAATTTCCTTTAAGATCACTTAATTGGGGGCTCTTTAACAGGTTCCTTTTAAAAGATTTATGTAAGATAATCAGGACTTTATTAATGAGGACTAGGTTGTGTGTGACCCGAGCCATGGCATTTTCACTTGCTTCTCTGGACAATGAACAGAGAAAGCCGAAGAATCAAGTGTTTTAATTGTGGAGAATATCACAAGCCACGTCTACTGCCAAGAGAACAATTTTGTCTGGTTCGAATTACTGCCCCGAGCTTCCTGGGAGACAGGCTAGGATGTGATGCCTCATTTGAGAGCAAGAGTAAAGCTCAAGCACAGGAACAGTTATGAGGAAGGTGCAGGATTAGCAATGTCTCCTTCAGCTGGATAGACAGTTGTGCCCTTAGAGGGGAATTAACTCCAGGCACCTGGAACGTTTGAGAAGATGGTATAAAATGTCTTGGTTTGTAAGGAGCCCTCCTCTTACAGAATTTCAACCGTAAAACTGCACCACCTTTTTTTAAGCTAATAACATTTTATGGTTCAAAATGTACAGCTGGTTGGACCTGCTCATTTGTATCTCCACCCTCGGTGTTCCTGGTGTAAATTACTTGAACTCTGTTGGAAAAACCAATGGACAAGTCCTGTACTCAAAAGCTCCTGCAGGGCTGGCCTTTGTGAGAGAACCACGGAACAAAGAGCAAGTTACCGAGCTGGTCCCGACCGTACTATTGACTCCATTGCTGAGTCCTTGTTTCCCTTATTGTCCTTCGGCAGCATTAAGTAGCTCAGAAAACAAGTACCACCAACTACAGCCTCCTTAACATTACAGAATAAGCATAACATTTGAAGAAACTTAAACACAACACAGTACTGCGCCTTTAGACAGTGCAACCTATGGTAAAGTCTGCTTTTTAACTAGGAATGATCAGGGGATAGCGCGAACGCAGTCCCCCACTACCACAAATTATGCAGTCGAGTTTCCCACATTTGGGGAAATCGCAGGGGTCAGCACACCCGGAGTGCAATGGGTGAGCCTCGCCCTGGGAAAACCACCTTCGTGATCATGGTATCTCCCCTGCCAGGTAAGTATGAGTTGCTGCCATCGCGTAGCAGCACACCCTAAGATTCAAACCACTCAACAGATAGGATGATTTTTCTCGTGCCATTTCTAAACCATCTCACTTATGAATATAATATCCCTACATTATAATAAAACAAAATATTTTCTTATAATTGAATATTGTGAAAATTCTGGGAAATATATGCCGAATATATGTATGCCCAGAAGCCAGTGCGGCTCATCTACATAAACCACACCCCCTTTACGTCATTAAGCGCGTCCTTCCTTTCTGATTTTATTTAGTGACCCTAGTCAAATAAAATTTAAAGGTAAAGACACCAGAGATTTAAATGTACGCAACTTAAATTGGCTCTTGCTTTCCAGCACTTGGTGCAATTGACGTCACTCGTATCCAGACGCAGTTCTTGGAGCTGTTAACCACGTAACCTGAATGCGCAAGTCTTAAAAGACGAAATCTGGCAAGACTACATTTGGAAAGCCAGCTCTCGAATTGCTAAAAATAGGTTTGTCTACACCGTCAAGCTGCAGTAACTATGCACGCAGCAATGGGTGGAGCACGAGTCGACGCCGACCCTGCGACCCTACAGGGCCGCGTAGACCCGTCCCTGGGAGCTTCCCAGACTAACTAACTCCTTCCCGTAGCAGAAAAGCCCCTTTCTCCAGCGGACAAGTCCCGGTGGCGTGGTTTCGGGGTCGACTGCGATCCACACAGTCAGGAGTTCGAGGTCACTAGCCGCTCCGCGGAGCAGCGCCCGGGCTTTTGAATGCGCACTGGCAGCCCAACGCGTAACCACGACGCCGCCGGGGCTCCTGGACAGCAGAAGCGGGAAGTCTCTTCCCCGAACAGAACCCTCATTTTAATTTTGAATGACGTGAACCTGGGGAGCGAGTATGCAGCATCCCCTCTCCCTGTACCCAGAGGAAGAATGCAATCGAATCCTGAGCATTTGGTTAACTGCTGGGGTTGGTTCACTCAGCACAACGGATGAAAGTCATCTTTAGAGACCAATTTACTTAATGGAGATCCAGGCATTCCCCACCCCCTCCCTCTCTTACTCCTCCCCCTTCAAGCAAAAACAAAGTGTTTGATTTATATGAACACCCTTCGGTTCTCAACACTATTCGCACAGGTCATGCATCTGCTTTTCCAGTTTGTCTAAGAAATCAAGTGCAAGACTACCGGAGAACCCATTGTACAAGAAAGCACGTTTCACAAAAGGCAGATTCTGTCCCAGGGAAGAGTTAATAATTTACATATTCTACACAGTTTAACAGTTTAAACCATACAGCCTTCTCAACCTTGCTTGTCCTTCCTCAATGTAAATTAGAATTATAGTTTCTAAATTTAACAAGTCTTCAATTGACTCCCCAAGACCCCACAAAAGCCCAAATCCACTGCCAGCTGGGTCAATTCCAATTCATGGCCACCCTTCGGGCTCCCTAAGGCTTTCTTGTCTGTAATCTGGTGGTCGAAGGCCAGGGCTTGCTTGGTGGGTTGAACTACCTGCCTGTAGCTCAGCAGTCCGGTGCAAACTGTTTATGCTGCCAACGAACTACAACCACCACAGTCCCCAAATCTTTTCATTTCACAGACATTGACATGTCCATAAGTGAGAATTCTGGTAACTTTAAAATGAGAAGAAATGTGGTGTTTAATTTTTTTTAACTTTATGAGAAATTAGTAACAGTGCAGAGGTTTCTGAGATGGGGAAGGAAATACTAGTGTCGAGTGGCGGGATTCTGTGATGTGACAAGTCTATTTATTGATCAGTTCCATTTTTATAAACTTTCTCCTGCATAGAAGCACTACATTTCATGAACATATGTGCATAAATACACATACATATAAACATGTCTGCTGGGCTGTCTGTGTGTATGATATCCACATTTTCTTTTGTGAAATAAAAAACCCTCTTGAAATCTGGTTGGGAACCACTCATGCATGGGAAAAACGGTGTCATGTAGGACTAGACTAGTGTGACCATCAAACAACTTTTAAATCCAAAAGTCTCAGAAGCATTACCAATGCCATAGTGTTCCCAAATGCCACAAGAACTTAATTTTTTCTGTCCTAGTAATCTTCCACATCTATTCAAGAGAATCTACCTTAGTGCAAACAGGGGTGACTGCCCACGCTCTGTGGCTCGGGCAGGTAAAGACACTCTGCAGTTCTTCTTTTTTAAATAAATCTTTTTATTGGGGCTCATACAATTCCCATCACAATCCATACATACATCAATTGAGCAAAGCACCCTTATACATTCATTGCCCTCGTCATTCTCAGAGTTCCCCTTCCACTTGGGTTCCTGGAATCAGCTCGGTTTCCTTTTTTTCCCTCCCCCTCCTTCCCCGCTCCCCCCTTGACACTCTGCAGTTCTTAATATGCTTTGAGGAGAGCCACTATATTTCTATGATTAGAAAAATTAATAAAAATGTTTTCTTAAACAGATGCTAAATAGTAACAGCTTTTCAGTAGCATAGAAAAAGTGGAGGGACTTCTAGTTCACTTTCACACAACATAGCTGTTGCTAACCCAGACATTTATTTATTTATGCTATCACAAATGAATGAATTCAATCTATAAAATCTTTTTAAGTGGAATCCAGGAGGACATCAAAGACCACACATGCCCGACTCCTGGGAGATCATGCTCCCTGGGCTCTGTCCAGGTGGCACGGGAACAGCACAGGCTCTGCCCATGATGCACAGTCCTTTCCACAACATCAGAGACCAAGCTGGGCCTTCAGTCTGCACCTGCCTATCCTACGGCTTCTCCAAATCCTGTGGACAAAGGCTGAGGAGACAACCATGCAAGAAACAGCCCTGTCCTCTCCTCTGAAACTAGGGCTTTTCCATTGATGACTTAGACTGGTTTTCTACTTTTCTTTCAGAATACTCAGAATCCCAGACACTATTAAGCAATATCAAATCTACATCTATAGCTACAGGGAGGAACAGAAAGGGCCTTCCAATTTTGCATTTGTTTTTTAATCTTTCATTTTTTGGTCAGGTGCTTTAAAGAGATCGAAATTTGAATTCCTACACTGCAGGTCATCACTTAAAATAGTCAGAGGTGAAATTCCTTTTAGTTGCTTAATCTTTTGACTCTCTTTTCCCCTGGACTGACTGAACATCCCTCTTATTATAAAACGATGCTGTTTAACTTTTTTTTAAAAACATACACAATGACTAAATAAGTTTTATGCCAGTAATATAGGGCCTATGAACATTAACAAGTTTACTATTTCAAACCACCAGTTACTCTCCCTGTGTCAGAGAACTATGAAGCAACGAGTTTTCAGGGCGCCTTCTTTATAATCACATCACTAGGTCTTTCTGCTGGAGCTGAACCATCAACCTTTCTTTCTGGAAGTGGCTGGAGGGTGTAAATCAACCTGACGTCACCATTAAGACTCTTTAGTATCTGCCCCGAAAGCCTAGAGTGTCCCTGTGGGTCAGCATCAACTGACGGCAGTCAGTTCGGGGCTTTTGACTATTTAATGTAAGTCGGGAGAAGGACTGATTATTGAATACAGGGCCAAGAAAACTGGCTCAAACTGGGCAGAAGAGAAGTTTCTGATTCTTACCCTTGACCTTAAGAAGTCTTGGTGCTACAAACGGTGAAGCACCTGGCAGCTGACTAAACGGTGGGGGTTTGAATTTAACCGGTGAGTTTGCAAGAGAAAGCCCGGATAATCTGCCTTGTAAAGACAAAGACCCTGCTCCGCTCCCTCACAGCCTAAAACTATCTGCAACCCAATCCAAGTGTTAAACAAGAGGGACCAAGGTCCGGAAGCATTTCTCCGAAGAATTCTAAGGCAACGCGCGATGACACATGGCCTTACCAGGATGTTTTTAAAAATCGCATTAACCTGGTTAATTTCCTAGGGCCCTCGGTTCTTAATAGGATGGACTCAATGGCTGGTATTCTCACAAGAGTGTCTTGATCAAGGTGGAATTTATATTAAGAAATAAAGTTTATATTTTTAATCATGATCTTAAAAAAGAAAAAATAGATTACAGCCAAGAAAACTCCATCAGTCAGTTCTGTTAGATTGAGTCTCTAAACGTTGGATTTTACTTGATGGTGCCCCTGTCTTAAACAAAAGATATATGTGCACATTAAAATAACCAAATGTAAACATGAAACCATGTATATTATAGGGGGAAAGATGAAGATGTTTATACTTTTGAGGAGGAGAAAGCCTGTCCAGGCAAGTCAACAGTGTCAGAACCAAAAACAAGGTTCAACTAGATTTGTGATTCCAGAATCCTAGAAGGTTTAAAACACATTTAAACACACATGAAAAAAGTGAGAAGGTATTTGCAGCCCACAGACCAGGAAAATAACATGAATGGCAGAATGCTCACCTGAAAGACAGGCAGCATAGGGTTAAGAACATGAGCGCTTTACTATTAGAAAAGTCTGAGCATCGTACTTGATATATATATATATATACATATAGTAAGCACAATAACATTAGCTTTTGTTTGATTAAAAAAAGACCTTGTACAACTATACTTTTACATGAAAAATAAATAGTCCAGTTCTGACATCAGCAAATAAAATTTTTTTAAAAGATAAATTGGGCTTCATCAGAACAAAAACACTTGTGTGCATCAAAAGGTATGACCAAGAAAGTGAAAAAACAGGAGGAGGGAAGGTGAGGTGGAAAGGGGGAACAGATGACAAGGATCTACATATAACCTCCTCCCTGGGGGACAGACAGCAGAGAAGTGGGTGAAGGGAGAAGTTGGATGGTATAAAATATGACAAAATAATAATTTATAAATTATCAAGGTTCATGGGGCAGGGGGGTAGGGAGGGAGGGGAAAATGAGCTGATACCAAGGGCTCAAGTAGAAAGCAAATGTTTTGAGAATGATGAGGGCAATGAATGTACAAATGTGCTTGACACAATGGATGGATGTGTGGATTGTGATAGGAGTTGTGCAAGCCCACAATAAAATGATTTAATTTTTTTTAAGTGAAAAAAAAATCCCAAATTGGGAGAAAACATTTGGAAATCACTTATCTGGTAAGGCTTTACTATCCAAGATATATTTTAAAAATCAAAACCCCAAACCCAAAAAACAAGTAAACAATAGAAAGTCACACCCAATTTTAAAAATGGGCACAAAGAATGGAGTATTCATGACGTGAATACTTTAACTAGTTAACAGTAATTGCTTCCTAAAGCTTAGCATTGTCTTATCTAGATAACAGAATACAAAGCAAGTCAGCTTGATAAGGAGCCTGATGCAGGGGCTACAGGACAGGCCTTGATAAGGAGCCTGATGCAGGCTACAGGACAGGCCTTGTGTTTGCTCCACCATTTGGCACATAACTAGCTCCCATTTAATAAATATTTACTTTTGCCTCAACGATACAGTCTTCAATGTGCAAATCTTAAACGGGGACCACTGTGACTGTTTACAAGATTATTGTGAGGATGAAGTCAAATTAAAAATACACACACACTCTATTTTGACATTTTCACAATCGAGACATTCAAAGAAAAAAAGGAGGTCACCCAATATCAACATTGTTGAGCTAGGTGTTCAGTAATACGTTCTTCAATTGAGTATACAATTAGAATAGCTCAAAATGGAAAAATAGACCAAGGTTTATTATGTACTTTTTCTGGTATTTTAACATCTATTAATTTAGTATGTTTTAGGTATTAAAATTCCATGGAAGATTAAACCCAAAGCCTGGACTAGTTTACCAGTAACACTCTCTCTCAAGGTTTTTCATCAAGCAACCTCAAATTGCAAAGGAAAATAAAAATATCCTCCCAGGAGCTTTGTGAGACTACCTAAGTAGCCTGAGATGTCTATGAGGCCTTACATAGCTCTTAAAAGTCTATCTTTATATTTCAATTCATTTATTCTACAATATGTGAATGTTTGCTTAAAATCTTTAAAGTGCTGTGCCAGTAAAATTATTCAAAAATTCCCACCCTGAAAAATGTTTGAGTCACGCAGATTCTCCAGGAAGGCACATCCTTCCAGAGTTATGCCACTGCTTGACTTCCTGGCGCAGTCTGGATTCTACACCGAAAACACGGGCTCCTGCGCAAACAGCCCTCAGGAAAACAGCAAGCATTGGAGCAACGCAAGGTCGGAATAGGGGTTAATCGGATAGCTAGTCTGGCTCGTTTCTTAACGCTCCGCTGTCGACAAAACAAAACTCTAAGTTACCACCAACTCGACTGAGGTTGACCAAACCGAAGCGCTCTCTTGGCATGGAACCCACTGCTCAACACCCAAGGGCCGGCAGCTCTTCTCCGCCTTTGCGGGAACCCTTCCTGTGGGCAACCCTGAGGGGATTTCCTCCAAGCAGGAGTCAGACAGCAGGGTTCAACAGCGTACGTACGTACGAGGCAAATAAAGCCCACTCCGACCAGTTCTGCCCTCCAGCAAACAGAGTGCGCGGTTCCGGAGTAAAACCCACCGCTGTGTCATTGTGGCTTCAAGAGCCCGTATCTTCCTGTGGCGAGCGCTTGAGCCACGCAGAACTTGTTTAAATGTTCCACAGATGGACTCGTTCTTTATCTGAGGGGTGCGACTTATCTGAGGGGTATGACTTGCAATATTTAGGGGCTTCCTTTAAGCTGGGAATAGAAACTCGGCATTTTCGGCAACAGGTAGGGAATACGTTTACCAGTCCCCCTCCCCCCACCCCCAAGAAATCCTACTCAGTAAATGCGAGGAAAGACCTCTGAAGTCACCATCCAAAGGGCCCCCCAGTTCCCTTCAAGGCCCTCTCTTTCAGAAGCAGGGATCCAGAAAGCTGGGACAGCCTCTTTCCAACTCCGTACCTCGAGAGGGTTCTTAAGTTTCCCGACCCCCTCCCCTCAGGAGCGGTGGAGCAGGCCCGGCCCGCCATGGAGATATTAATTGCTTACTTTTCCAGCCGCTTCTGAAAGTGGACAAGCCGCGAAGAACTAACGGTCTCCGAAACCTCCTCGCCACAGACGCGACTCGCGGCACGGCTGCGCACCGAGAGCTCCCCGGCTGGTGGGGGCGGCGGTGATGGCCCACAATTCCTCGCGAGGGCGGGAAAGGCGAAGGGGGAACACGAGGGGGGACACGAGGGGGGAGCACGAGGGGGGAACACGAGGGGGGAGCACGAGCGGGGAACACGGGGGGGAACACAAGGGGGGTCGGTTGTCGGAAAGAACCTGGAGCCTGGCGCTCGACCGTGTGGACTACTCCGCATGGTAGCACCTTCTCCTTGGCTTTGCGCTCCAGAACAACCGATAACTGGCTGGTGTACACGCATTACCTCTGGGGTGGCCCTTCCTCAACTTACACCAAACTGTCTAGGCTGGGAGGGAGGGAATGTGTCCGGAAAAGCCGTGCTTCATGCCACGGTGTTGATTCGGCACAAAGGAACCCTAGGGCAGGTTAGAACTGCCCCGAGGGTTGCCGAGATGGTAACTCATTTCTTCCCCAAGTGGCTGGTGGCTTTGAACTGCAGACCTTGAGCTTAGCAGCTCAATGCATAACCACCATGCCACCGGTTAGAGCGGCTTCGAAGAAGTCCTCAACAAGATGCATTGACACAGTGGCTGCAGCAACGGGTTCAAACCTAAAAACAATGGAAAGGATGGCGCTGGACGAAGCAGTGTTTCATTCTGTTGTACCGGGGGTCACTGAGGCGGAATCCACTTATTGGAACCCGGCAATACAGCAGGGCCCGTTGGGCCTGGCTTTCCATTTAAAAATAATCCCCACTCGTTTTCACTCTCAGGGCAAACGGTTGGTGGGAGGACGCTAAACGAGATCTGGAGGGATCAGGACACAAATGGGAGCCAAGAAAGCCAACGCACAGTCGAGCAGCGCGGCTCCAGGCCGCGTGCTCCCGCGCCGCCGGCCCCGCCCCTTCCGCTTGCGTCTGACGTCACGCGGCGCGCCGGGCGCCGACGTGCCCGCTGTGAGCGGCCGCTGGCTTGGCTGCGCAGACCCGCGCGCGGGCTTCCTTGCTTTGCAATGCAGCGCGATTTAGGGAGCTTCCCGCTGTCCCCGAGCGTGCGCGTGAAGCTGGTGTCCGCAGGTTTCCGGACTGCTGAGGAACTCGTGGGGGCGAGACCCTCCGAGCTCAGCAAAGGTAACGAGGGCCGCCTGAGGAGGCGCGCGGGTGGCGCCGCCGCCATCGCCCGCCTGCGGGTTTCCCGCCGGCGCTTCCAGAGCGCCGCTCCCCACGGCAGCGGTCACCACGCGAACGAAGGGCTCCGCGAGGCCACTTCCGAGGCTTTCTGAATGGTTAGCCCTGTGGTCGCGGGCACATTGACTGGTTATTTTGTTTGTTCAGAGCCTGCCGAGACTTATTATCTCAAAGACCCCTCTTTGATGGATTATGCCCACTCGATAGATGAGGAAGCGAGAGTGAGGATTTGGTCTCGGAAGCCCACCGGGGCCGTTCTGCCCTGCCCTGCAGGGTCGCTGTGCGTTGGCATCAATGGCAGTGAGGTTCGAGTTAAAGATGAGGAAATTGATGCTTGGTTGCTTACGTAGCCTGTTCAGTTAACTGGCTAGGAAATATTGAAGCCAGCATTGGTACCCGTACTGATCGTCTAATTCTCTGTTGGAGATAATTTAAAGTTTGAGGAAGACAGGATCCCTGATAGGACTAGAGTGGGGCAGGCATTGTTTTAAATCTGGATAAAACAGTGGGGAAAAGACACCTCACACACAATTTCCTCCAGGCCGCACCCCACCTCCATCCCAGCATAAGTATACAGAATTGGAACTACACAGAATTCATCCAGAGTCATACAGTAAGTGGTGCAACAGGATTTGCCAACCTCAGCAATCTTAATCCCGTGTTCATTCTCTGAAATTAGATAGGATCTTAGTTTCTTACACCGTTGTCATTTGTTAGCACCACATTCATGGTCCATACCGCCAACAGCAGTGATTGTGAGGATGCCACCGGATGGGGCAAGCTGACTGTACAGCACCCAACAGCAAAGCACCATTACCAAATCGAACATCCAACCATCAAACGCTAATACCCTCACCGTTATTTCTTCAATTATCTGTTTTTTTGGTAGTTACCATCTTTCTTCGGCATAATTTCATTCATAACTATGTAGTTGAGGAAATGTGAATTGTTTAAGATGGTTGTACAATTAGTGTTAGTTGGATTGATAACATGAATTCCACACCAGTGTTTCCATGGAAATTTTTTATAATGCATCATAGTTGTGCCTTGTTTTAGAAGCTAAAGAAGTGATTTCCATTCATTCAGAAAATAATTCATTAGCACTATATGAGAGCAAGATAATTTTGTCATCATAAGACCAAAAGAAATAGTGAAAGTACTGCTAGTATGTTTTTCTCCCTTTGAGAGTCTTGTCTACCTCAGAAATGCTTCATTTATATTGGAAGTAAACAGTGAATTTTTTGCGTTGAAGACTAAAACAACAGACAAATGCATTTCATTCACATTATATTTTCAACATTTTATTAATATGAGTATAAATTTTATTGTAAGCCTTTAATATTAACATTAATTAATAAACTTGATTAACTAATAGAACATCATATTTTTCTCTATTTTTGGCATTACTCTTGTTACCTAAAAATTATTGATGAATAAAGACAATCCACCTGAGTACTAGATGGCTTTACATTCTTTTTTTTCTTTTTTTATTAGGGGCTCATACAACTCTTATCACAATCCATACATATACATACATCAATTGTATAAAGCACATCCATACATTCCCTGCCCCAATCATTCTCAAAGCATTTGCTCTCCACTTAAGCCCTTTGTATCAGGTCCTCTTTTTTTTTCCCCTCCCTCCCCGCTCCCCACTCCCTCATGAGCCCTTGATAATTTATAGATTGTTATTTTGTCATATCTTGCCCTATCCGGAGTCTCCCTTCCCCGCCTTCTCTGCCATCCATCTCCCAGGGAGGAGGTCACATGTGGATCGTTATAATCAGTTCCCCCTTTCCAACCCACTCACCCTCCACTCTCCCAGCATCGCCCCTCACACCCCTGGTCCTGAAGGTATTGTCCCCCCTGTGCCTCCAGCTCCCATATGCACCAGTGTACAACCTCTGCCCTATCCAGTCCTGCAAGGTAGAATTCGGATCATGGTAGTTGGGGGGAGGAACCATCCAGGATCTGGGGGAAAGCTGTATTCTTCATCGGTGCTACCTCACACACTGACCCGTCTCCTCTCCTAGACCCCTCTGCGAGAGGATCTCCAGCCGCCGACAAATGGGCTTTGGGTCTCCACTCTGCACTTCCCCCTTCATTCACTATGGTTTTATATATATATATATATATATATATATATATATATATATATATATATATATATATATATATATATGATGCCTTATACCTGGTCCCTTTGGCACCTCATGATCGCACAGGCTGGTGTGCTTTTTCCATGTGGGCTTTATTGCTTCTGAGTTAGATGGCCGTTTGTGCTTTACATTTTTAAAATCATTTTTGTCCTATTTTATTTTCAGAAGTTGGGATCTCTAAAGAAGAAGCCTTAGAAGCATTGCAAATCATAAGAAGAGAATCTCTGACAAGTACAGCAAGATGTGCTGGTCCATCTGAGTCGGGCAAGAACTGTACAGCACTGGAACTGCTTGAGCAGGAACACACCCAGGGCTTCATAATTACCTTCTGTTCGGCACTTGATCATATCCTTGGGGGAGGAGTACCCCTAACAAAAATAACAGAAATTTGCGGTGCACCAGGTGTTGGAAAAACACAATTATGGTAAAATAAGATGTTCTTCTCTTACGAGTAGGCTTAATGTTTTATGAAAGTAATAGAGTTGTGCTGTGGGTCTTTAGTCAGAGTAAAAAACTCATTAGATATGCTTTTTATTTTGTGAATATCAAACAAAATAAGTCACCTTTGCCATTAATTCTGTACCCCATTTTAATAAATAAATACAATTATTTTACTATTCAATAATGTTTCCCATGAAGCCAGTAGTGTGGCCATTAAAGTAGACAGACACTCTTGCTTAATTACATACAAGGGGGTACCCCAAAAAAAAACAACGGAATTTTATTTTCCCCAAAGATATGTTTTAAATTTTTTTACCAAAAAACCCTTATCACCTTCAAAGTATTCTCCATTACACTTGATAACATTTGTCAAATCTGCGATTCCATTATTGGAAATATGTTTCAAACTCATCTGTTTAGATGGCTGTCGTCAAATCACTGATTATTTATGCCTCAATTGGCGGAAACAAAAAGAATTCACATGGAAAGAGGTTAGGCTAGTAAGGTGTGTGGAGCAAGAGAGGGATGCTGATTTTTTTGTCAAAAACTAACACAGAGATGGCTGTGTGAGCAGGTGTATTGTGGCAAAATGAGTCCCTCGTCTGCCACAATCCGACCTTTTTTTTGCCCCACACTGTTACACAGTCTTTTCAGAACCTCTAAATAGAAAGCTTGACTTAACAATCTGACCTGATGGGAGGAAGTCCAAATGCACTGCCAAGGCAATATTTTCGTCCATTCAGCAAGTTGACTGACATCCAGAAAGAGGTTTGTTATCCATCAAAACTTCACCTATTTTGAAACGAGAAAACTACTCGTATACTTGAGTTTTCCTTGTAAGCTGTGCTCAACATTACAACAGTTAATATGGCATTTTTCCCAAGCAGGAAACAAAATTTCACAGCCACACAGTTCTCTTAAATTGGCCATCACGGAAAACGAGGTTTGAGTGAAACTGCTTTTATGACTGTGACCAGAGAGAACTTTCACAGGAGATGCCACTGGGTGCACTAACTCGGAGTGAGTTGCTCAGTGCTCGCCTAGCAGGGAAAAATGTGTGCTATGAAAGCTTAGCCCAGCGGAGCTTTTCCCGTTTTTTGTTGGTTTTGTTTTTTTGGTGCTGCTCGTATATTTATATATAGATATATTTGATGGCCAAATGTCTCAAAGTGGATTTAGATATAATAAAAGAGTCCATTTCCAAAAGCCAAAGACTGAAATCTCCGGGTAGCTTCTAGTCCAAACATCAGTTGCTTCGCATATGCGAGTATCTGAGTACGATATACTTTCTTTGAGAAGTAGGAGGGCAAATCAGATCAGATAGCTGCTTTTTCTATGAACTTGACCTGTGTGCAGTGCCTGAGTTGCTTTTTCTGGTGATCTCCAAGCTTTAAATTTTCTTGTTCAAGACATCTGAGAGACTGGAAGCAAGGGCTGGGCACAGATTGCTCTTTTCCTTTAGAACGGCCCCCTTTCCTTTCCCCTGCACAGGGAATGAGGATCACAGGAAGGGGGCAGGGTTGGACCGCTGTCTTTGTAACTAAACGAGATTCTAGACTTCATTGGCAGCCCCTTAGTAGGCATTTTTGGCAGACAATAGGAACTTTTCTTTGGGCAGGTAAAACTCTAAAAGTATTCCCTATAAACTATTCCCTCAACTGTTTACTCTTCACACAACATTCTCCTCAGGAGAAGTCATTGCATGTTTTCAGGTGTGACTGACAGGCAGTCCTACCTTATAATAACTGAAATAGTCTTATTCCTGTATGAAGGCAGTTTTAATTTGGTGGTATTGGTTTAAGAGAGTTGAACTCTTGAAATCCTTTGCTAAATCAGGCATGGCGAATGAGTTTTAGACAGCTTTCTATTAGTGGCATGAATGCCACCCTTTTATTTTTTAAATCATTTTATTAGGGGCTCATACAACTCTTATCACAATCCATACATACATCATTTGCGTGAAGCACATTTGTATATTCATTGCCCTTCTCATTCTCAAAACATTTGCTCTCCACCTAAGCCCTTGGCATCAGCTCCTCATTTTTCCCCTCCCTCCCTGCTCTCTCCTCCCTCATGAGTCCTTGATAATTCCTAAATTATTATTTTGTCAAATCTTGCACTGTCTGACATCTCCCTTAACCCACTTCTGTTGTCCGTCCCCCAGGGAGGAGGTTATATTTAGATCCTTGTAATTGGTTCCCCCTTTGCACCCCACCCTCCGTCCCAGCATCGCTACTCACACCACTGGTCCTGAAGGGATCATCCGCTGTGTATTCCCTGTATTTCCAGTTCTTACTTGTTCCAGTGTACATCCTCTGGTCTAGCCATGTTTGTAAGGTAGACTTAGGAGCATCATAGTGGGGGGGGGGGAGGAAGCATTTAGGAACTAGAGGAAAGTTATGTTTCATTGTTGCTACATCGCACCCTGACTGACTCCTCTCCCTGAGACCCTTCTGTAAGGGGGTGTCCAGTGGCCTACAAATGGGCCTTCGGTCTCTACTACACACTCCTTCCCTCCCCCCATTCTCTGATATGATTTTTCGTTATGATGATACCTGATCCCTTCCACACCTCGTGGTCAAACAGGCTGGTGTGCTTCTTCCATGTGGGCTTTGCTGCTTCTGAGCTAGATGGTTGCTTGTTTATCTTCAAGCCTTTAAGACCCCAGACACTATATCTTTTGATAGCCGGGCACCATCTGCTTTCTTTTTTTTTAAAAAATTAATTAATTAATTTATTTTAACAATTTATTGGGGCTGATACAACTCTTATCACAATCCATACATATACATACATCAATTGTATAAAGCACATCTGTACAGTCTTTGCCCTAATCATTTTTTTTCTTTTCTTCTTTTACATTTTATTAGGGACTCATACAACTCTTACCACAATCCATACATATACATACATCAATTGTATAAAGCACATCCATACAATTGTATAAAGCACATCCATACAACCATCTGCTTTCTTGGCCACATTTGCTTATGTACTCATTTGTCTTCAGCGATCATATCTTGGAGGTGAGCACACAATGATAGGATTTTTTGTTCTTTGATGCCTTATAACTGATCCCTTCAGAACCTCGTGATCACACAGGCTAGTGTGCTTCTTCCATGTGGGCTTTATTGCTTCTGAGCTAGATGGTCACTTGTTTACCTTCAAGCCTTTAAGATCCCAGGCGTTATATCTTGATAGCCAGGCACCATCAGCTTTCTTCACCACATTTGCTTATTCACCCGCTTTGTCTTCAGCAGTTATGTCAGGAAAGTGAGCATCATAGAATGCCAATTTAATAGAAGAAAGTATTCTTGCATTGAGTGAGTATTTGAATGGAGGCCCAATGTCCTTCCGCCACCTTAATACTAAACCTATAAATATAGGCACATAGATCTATTTTCCCATCCTCGTACAAATATATTTGCATATGTACATGCCTTTATTTAGACCTCTATAAATGCCCTTTGCCTCCTAGCTCTTTCCTGTATTTCCTTTGACTTTCCTCCTGTCTCACTATCATGCTCAGTCTTCCTTCATTTGCGTTTCAGTAATTCTTGGTTACATTATCCTTGATCACGCCCTACCAGGCCTCCTACACCCTCCTCACCACCGATTTGGATCACTTTGTTCCCTTGTCCCTGGGTTTAACACCACTACCTTTCTCCCCACCTCCCCCTCTCCCATGCCCCCCCCCCCAACTGACGGTCCCCTTGTTTTCTCCTCCAGATTGTTCATCCAGCCTATCTTATTTAGACTGACCTGCGGAGATGTACAAAAGCAAGACAGCAAAACCAAGCAACAATATAGAACAGAACAACAAACCAGTGACAAAACAACAAGAAAGAAAAGCTTGTAGTTATTTCAAGGACTGTTTGTTGGTCTTTAGGAGTGTTTTCTAGTCCAGTCTGCTGGGGCACCACGCCCTGGCCCCAAAGTCCCACCTTCCGCATTCCCTGCGGACCTTGCTGCTGCTTTCTCTTGCTGTTCTGTTGCACCCCCTTAGTGTTTTGCCTCGGTGTGGCGGGATCAGATCGGGTGCAATTTCCACACTGTGTCTCCGGTGTTGTCCCCTGTAGAGCTATGGGTCAGTGAGGGGCGTCATGTCTCATAGTGGGACCGGCCATGTGGTCCTCTCTGTAGACTGGCTGCTCTGAGTGGGAACATCGTCCTCAAGGCCTGGTGTCACCTTTTTAAATAAAAACATTGTAAAATATAACAAAAAATAGACAATTTCAACTTTTTTTTCTAAGTACACCTTTGATTTTTATTAATCTATCAGGTTGACAAACATTTTTTTGGACCAAGCCAGATCATAAATATTTTTGGCTTTGTAGGTAAGATAGTCTCTCTTGTGAGGACTTATTTCTTATTCTGTAGCTTGAAAGCATACAAAAACAATCTACAAATGAGTAAACCTGACTGTGTTTCAATAATTGGCAGGTTGAATTTGACCCATGGGGCCATAGTTTGCCAACCTTTGATCTAACTCTTTGTTTCCATCAGTAATGTTATAAAGCTAATTTCTAAAACTATGGATATAAAGATCAATGCTGATTTACAAAAAGTAGAATTGTAAGTTATAGCAAAAGCAAATCCTTGAGTTCTTTTAATGTTAGAAAAAAATAATGGAAGTCGCTTTTGGCATGGTTTTAAGTTTCTTGAGAGAAAGTGGGCATCTGATAATTCATCTTAAATTCTTAACATGAACAAACTGGCTGTGATAGTAGGGAGATCTTTCTGAGCAAATAAATGAATGATAAGAACCCTGAATGCTAGCCAGATACCAACCTGAACAAATTGTAGACCAAATTCAGTTTTTAAAATCTTTTGCCCCTTTGTGCCCTGTTGTTTCCAAGGATCACAGATTAGATGCCCTGAGTTTAAAAAGAAGAGAAAAAGTAAAATTTCAGCTGAAGACCGAACAGGAACCAGAAAGCTTTAGGGTAGAGGATGATTTTACCATCTCATTTCAACCATTGGCATGTGTATAATTAGCGCCTTTTATAATGTTCCACATGTGCAACTATCACCACTGTTCATTTACAAAGATGTTCACCACCCTTAACAAACTCTCCACACCTGTTAGACAGTCCCTTTTTTCTTCTACTCAGTCACCCCTGATAACCACTGAGAAACTTTAGTCTCTATAGAAAGTATGTCCCTTTGTACCTGACATTATTTTTAGCATATTGTTTAAAAATGTGTCCATGTTATAGCATGTATCATAACTCCTTTTTCATTTATGGCTGAATAATCTATATTTGTATATCACGTCTTATAGTTATCTATTGATGGATACTTGTATTGTTTCCACCTTTGGGCTACTATGAATAATGCTACAGTGAAGGTCGGTATATCTGTTTGAATCCCTGCTTGCAATTTTTTCAGGTATATACCTAGATATAAAGTTGCTGAACCATATGATAACTCTGGATGTTGCAAACAGTTAATGCTTGAGGTATTAACCAAAAGATGTGGTTTGAGTTCACCCAGAGGTGCTCAGGTAAAAGGCCTGGAGATCTGATCCCAAAGAGCCATTAAAAACCCTGTGAAATGAAGTTCAACACAGTAACAACATCGCTTTTGTTACTCATGATCTAAGATTTTCCACACCCCCCCTCACCTTGTTAAAAATAAATCGGTTTAGTTGTTATCAGAGGTTAATAAGAGCATTTCAGATCATTGTAGTATCTAATACTCCATTTTTTCTCTTTAAATTAAAGTTGTAAAGTGTACTAAAAAGCACAGAAAACACAGTTTAATGAAGAATTATAAAGTAACCCACTGCGTGAAATTATCAGTATCCTCAGAAGTCCCCTAGGAACCTTGACCAGCCATAACCTCTCCCTCTCTGTAAGTTAACTATTCTGACTTTTTTGGAAAGGAGTTTCCTCATTTTGTCTTAAAATATACCATTCGTGTTTGGTTTCTGTTTTTAAAATCACTATAACCAGTTGCTGTCGAGTTGATTCTGACTCCGGCGGCCCTTTATGAGGTACATGTGATGGGGTAGCAGTGTACTTCACAGTGGATTCTGACTGCAGCCTTCAGAAGCAGGTCACCAGGCCTTTCTCCCGAGGCACCTCTGGGTGGGCTTGAGGTACTAACCTCGTGACGCTTAGTTATTTGCATCACCTGTTCAGCAGCATTACCTTCCGTTTAGTACTAGGTAATATTCTTGGAGAAAGTTGGAGTTTTGTACTCCTGAAAAGAGTTACAGTCTTAGAAATTCACAGGGCCAGTTGTGCCCTGTCCTGTAGGGTCACCATGAGTCAACATCAACTTGTGATGGCAGTGAGTTCGTTTTCTTTGCTTAATATTCTTGGGCATGGACTTTATTAATTATTCTAAACTATATAAAATTATTATTTTTTACCTCAGTATTATTAAGTGGTATAATATTTTCTACATCTTTCCTAATTCTTTGGAAATTAGTTGTAAACAGGAGTCCTTTCCTTTTTTAATACCCCAAAATAATGTTGCACTGATAAAATACGTAATGTTACCTAATGGATCTGGAGTTTGAAAACAGTGCCTTCGGTAATCACATTTATGATTCCATTATTTGACTTCTTCTCTCGGCAGCATGCAGTTGGCAGTAGATGTGCAGATCCCAGAGTGTTTTGGAGGAGTGGCAGGGGAAGCAGTTTTTATTGATACAGAGGGAAGTTTTATGGTCGACAGAGTGGTAGACCTTGCAACTGCCTGCATCCAGCACCTTCACCTGATAGCAGGAACTCACGTGGGAAGTGGTAAGTCAGCAAATGATTTTTGTTTGTTTTCAAGAGTCTTGAGAAGACAGTGATTTCTTTCTGCTATGCCACATGATAGAGCGTGTTTCCATTCTGTCCCTTTGTAGCTCCACTTTCCAATCTAGGGGTGTGGATGCCATGCTCCAGCTGTGTTGAACGCATACATCATGTTGGCATGTCATCAGCCGTCCAATGCCAACTGCAGCAGTCAGCTCACGAGGGCTGCACACCGGACTATAGCAGTCCTTGACTTTCAGGCACTGAAGTCTTTAAGAAGGGTGGCCAGTGGATCCCTGAATTCTTGGTGTGCCCTGCTGCCTTTGTGTTCAGTGTCAGTTCCATGACATGTCCCAGAATTTTATTGTAAAACCTGTGTTGTTGTTGTTGCAGAGAATATGCACAGCCAAACATACTACAGCCGTTTTTACTTGCACTGTTTGATCATGGAGATAGTGATCATTACAGAAACTGCTTCCTCTTGTGTTCTACGAAAAGCTTACTACAAATAACTGCCCCAGTATGACTCAGAGGAAGTAGCCCAATACAGGTATCTTAGACTGCAGCAGGTCTGTTTGGGAGCAGACAGCCTCATCTTTGTCCTGTGCAACAGCTAGTGGGTTTGAACTACAAACCCAAACCACAGTGCTACTAGGGCTCCAGGGTCAGGCACTGACCTTCCAAATTCCCATTCTTTGCTTCAGAAATGATTGAGTTGCTTCTCCCCACTGATCAATTAGAAATAAAATGCTTGTTAACCAAATTTTGGTTAGTGTTTTCTCCCTCCCCCAGTCTTAGCCTGAGCAAGCACACAACCCCTTCCCTAGTGGTCTTCTAGAGACTAGACTAGCCTCTGTAAACCTTCTGACTTACCTGATGAGTCATCGCCTCATATCACATCTCCACACCAATTTAAAATTTTCATTTTTAATCATAATAAGTAGATATTTAAAAAGCCAATAAGAAAGAGTAACAAAAGACATATTAGGGGGTGCCCCACAAAAACTGGAATTGCTCTGGGCCAAGCAGAGCTTTCGTAGTAAGCATTTTTCCTGCTAGGCAATCTTCGAGCAACATGCTCCGAGTTAATGCACTCAGTGGCGTCTCCTGGGAAGGTTCTCTCTGGTCACAGTGAACTTTTGTTTGTTTGTTTTGTTTTTTGTGAATTTTTTTGTATAAGCAGTTTGTCTTGATCCTCGTTTTTTGGTGATGGCCAATTTTTTTTTTTTAACAATTTATTGGGGCTCATACAATTCTTATCACAGTTCATACATATACATACATCAATTGTATAAAGCACATCTGTAGTCTTTGCCCTAATCATTTTTTCTCCTCTTTTCTTTTTTTACATTTTATTAGGGACTCATACAACTCTTATCACAATCCATACATATACATACATCAATTGTATAAAGCAGATCCATATCATTCTCAAGGCATTTGCTCTCCACTTAAGCCTCTTGCATCAGGTCCTCTTTTTTTTTTTTCCCCTCCCTCCTCTTTCCCCCCTCCCTCATGTGCCCTTGGTAATTTATACATCGTTATTTTGTCATATCTTGCCCTATCCGGAGTCTCCCTTCCCCCCCTCTCCGCTGTCCCTCTCCAGGGAGGAGGTCACATGTGGATCCTTGTAATCAGTTCCCCCTTTCCAACCCACTCACCCTCCACTCCCAGCATCGCCCCTCACACCCTTGGTCCTGAAGGTATCATCCACCCTGGATTCCCTGTGCCTCCAGCCTTCATATGCACTAGTGTACAACCTCTGCCCTATCCAGCCCTGCAAGGTAGAATTCGGATCATGGTAGTTGGGGGGAGGAAGCATCCAGGGTCTGGGGGAAAGCTGTGTTCTTCATCGGTACTACCTCGCACCCTAATTAACCCATCTCCTCTCCTAAACCCCTCTATGAGGGGATCTCCATTGGCCGACACTTGGGCCTTGGTTCTCCACTCTGCACTTCCCCCTTCATTTAATATGGTATATATATACATATGTACATATACACACTTATATCTTTTTTTTTTTTTTGCATGATGCCTTATACCTGGTACCTTGGCACCTCGTGATCGCACTGGCCGGTGTGCTTCTTCCATGTGGGCTTTTTTGCTTCTGAGCTAGATGGCCGCTTGTTCACCTTCAAGCCTTTAAGACCCCAGACACTATCTCTTTTGATAGCCGGGCACCATCCGCTTTCTTCACCACATTTGCTTATGCACCCATTTGTCTTCAGCGATCCTATCATGGAGGTGTGCAGTCAATGATATGATTTTTTATTCTTTGATGTCTGGTAACTGATCCCTTTGGGACCACTTGATCACACAGGCTGGTGTGTTCTTCCATGTGGACTTTGTTGCTTCTGAGCTAGATGGCCGCTTGTTTATCTTCAAACCTTTAAGACCCCAGTCACTATCTCTTTTGATAGCCGGGCACCATCAGCTTTCTTCACCACATTTACTTGTTCACCCACTTTTGCTCCAGCCGTTGTGTCGGGAGAGTGAGCATCATAGAGTTCCAATTTAATAAAAGAAGGTATTCATGCATTGAGGGAGTGTTTGAGTAGAGGCCCAAGGTCCTTCCGCCACCTTAATACTTGACCTATAAATATAGACACATAGATCTATTTCCCCATCCTCCTATATATATTTGCATGTACTTGTCTTTGTCTAGACCTCCATGAATGCCCTTTGACTCCTTGCTCTTTCCTCCATCTCCCTTGACTTTCCTCCTGCCCTACTACCATGCTTCGTCGCCACCTGGGCTAGAGTATACCTCTTCTCTAAGCAACCTTACCTTTGATCATTTCCCACCAGGCCTGCCACTCCCCCTTCTCTACCATTTGGGGTCCCATGTTTTTCCCTTGTCCCTGGGTTTGTTAACACGGTGATGGCCAATTTAAGAGAACAGTTTGTGGCTGTGAAATTTTGTTTTCTGTAGAGTAAAAATGCCACAAAAACTGTTCTGATTTTGAAAGCAACATCTAAGTACAGCACTATTGGAAAAACTAAAGTATACAAGTGGTTTTCTTGTTTCAAAAGGTGAAATTTTGATTGATGACAAACATAGTTCTGGACGTCCATCAACTTCCCGAAATAGTGAAAATGTCAACTCGCAGTGTATTTGGAGTTCATTCCACCAGGTCAGACTGTTAATCAAGATTTCTATTTAGAGATTCTGAAAAGATAACCGTGTATGAAAAAAAGGCCTGATTTGTGGCAGACCGGGCGGACTGGTTTTGCCACCATGACAATGCACCTGGTCACGCAGCCATCTCAATGCACCAGTTTTTCGCAAAAAACAACATGCCTTTCTTGCCTCAAGCACTTTACTCACCTGATCTGGCTCCTTGCGACTGCTTTTTGTTTCTGCAAGTGAAGAAGGACATGAAAGGACAGCGATTTGACAAAGTAGAAGAGGTGAAGAAAAAACGAGGGAGGTGCCATCCAATCAGATGAGTTTGAAAAATGTTTCCAAGAATGGAATTGCAGATTTGACAAATGTAGTAAATGTAATGGAGAGTACTTTGAAGGTGATAAGGTTGTTTTATAAAACAATTAATTACACAGTTTGGGGAAAAGAAATCCATTTTTCAGGAGGTTGCCCTCTCTTGTGCCACATTGGAAAAGAATATAATGCCCATCATTACCCTGCTTATCCATGTAACAAACTCTTTTTTCCCCTACCTTGTTACAAGAAAAACCCTGTCTTGCCTAACTTTTCAGCAGCTTGGTGGTGGTATGGTCAAAACTTTCCTAGCGCAGTAAACTATGTTGCCCATTGCAATAGTCCCTTTCCTTCCTTCCTATTTAAGTCTGAATTGTTTTTCTTTATTTAACTAGTCCACTTTCACCATGAACGTAGCAGCTCAAGCACGTAGGAAACATGAAAACTGTATCCCTGTGCTATGTATGCCCTCCCTATTCACAGTAAGATTTCCTGATACTAATAATAAATTTTTAATTCTTGAAATATTAATCATCAGTTGAATGAAACATGAAAATTAAATATCCAGCTCATCATTTATTTAAAAGGACTACCAACATCTTATAAGAAGTATTTTTTTTTTAGAATGACGATGGCAACAAATGTACAGATGTGCTTCATACAATGGATCTATGTATGGATTGTGATAATTCTACAAGTCCCCAGTAAAATAATTTTTTAAGTGCTTTTTTTTAACTTCTAGAGAAAACATACACATCCAAAAATAAAATGGTCAAATCAGAAGCTATTAACTTAGAGGAAAGAGCTGGGAGTCAAAGGGCATTTATAGAGATCTAGACAAAGACATGTATATGTGCATATATATATGAGGATGGGAATAGATCCATGTGCCTATACTTATAGATTTAGTTTTAAGGTGGCGGAAGGACATTGGCCTCCACTCAAGTACTCCCTCAATGAAAGAATACTTTGTTCTATTAAACTGGCATTCCATGATGCTCACCTTTCATCACAGTCGCTGAAGACAGCGGGTGCATAAGCAATTGTGGTGAAGAAGTCTGATGGTGCCCGGCTGTCAAAAGATACAGAGTCTGGGGTCTTAAAGACTTGAAGGTAAACAAGCGGCCATATAACTCAGAAGAAATAAAGCCTACATGGAAGAAGCACACCAGCCTGTGATATCACGAGGGCCTGAAGGGATCAGTTATCAGTCATCAAAGAACAAAAAACCATATCATTGGGTGCACACCTCCATGATACGATCGCTGAGGACAAACGGGTGCATAGCAAATGTGAAGAAAGCCGATGGTGCCCGGCAATCAAAAGATACAGCATCTGGAGTCTTAAAGGCTTGAAGGTAAACAAGTGGCCATCTAGCTCAGAAGCAACAGAGCCCACATGGAAGAAGCACATCAGCCTATGCGATCACGAGGTGTCGAAGGGAGCAGGTATAAGGCATCATCAGAACAAAAAATCTTACCATAGTGAATGAAGGGGGAAGTGCAGAGTGGAGACCCAAAGTCCGTTTGTCGGGCCGATGGAGATCCCCTTGCAGAGGGGTCTAGGGGAGGAGATGAGTCAGTCAGGGTACAATGTAGCGCCGATGACAAATTTAGCTTTCCTCTAGTTCCTAAATTCCCCCCTCCCCCCCCCCACTGTCATGATCCCAATTCTACCTTGCAAGTCTGGATAGAGCAGAGGTTGTACACTGGTGCAGATAGGACCTAGAGGCACAGGTAATCCAGGGCAGATGATACCTTCAGGACCAGGGGTGTGAGAGGTGATACTAGGAGGTTAGAGGGAGAGTGGTTTGGAAGGAGGGAACCGATTACAAGAATGTACATGTGACCCCCTCCCTGGGGGACAGACAACGGAAAAGGGGGTGAAGGGAGACGTCGGACAGGGCAAGATATGACAAAATAATAATTTATTGGGCTCATGAGGGAGGGGGAAAAAAAAGAGGTCCTGATGCAAAGGGCTTAGGTGGAGAGCAAATGCGTTTAAAATGATGAGGGCAATGAATGTACAGAAGTGCTTTACACAATTGATGTATGTACGGATTATGATGAAAGTTGTATAAGCCCCTAATAAAGCGTTTTAAAACAAAAGAAGCTATTAACTTTATAAGTAGTTAAAATGAAAGAGCTTAAATACATACAGCTTTAATTATACAGCATAAAAGGCTACTTGCTATAAAAAGTTGAACTAGCAAAAGTTGCATGGATCCACAATCGGTACTCATAGAAGCAGCAGTTAAGAGAACAAATGGCACATTGCATTAGGTAAATCTGCACAAGATGCTGCATAAAACCTAGTAAAGTGTTGAAAAGTAATGATGCTACTTTGAGGACTAAAGTACGCCTGCCAAGGACTAAATGCCCAAGCCATGGTATTTCCAGTTACCTCATACGCATGTGAAAGTTGGACATTTAATAAGGAAGACCAAAGAAGAATTAATGCATTTGAACTACAGTGTTGGTAAAGTCTTGACACTACTGTGAACTGCTGAACACAACAAATCAGTCTTGGAAGAAGTACAGCTTGTATGCTCCTGAGCGGCATGGATGGTGATGGAAATGTTATCAGGAGAGCTCAGTCCCTGGGGAAGGACGTCATGCTTGGTAAAGTGGAGGGACAGTGCAGAAGAGGAAGCTCTCGACAGGATGGACTGACACCGTGACTGCAGTAATCGGCTCAGACATACCAACTGTGAGGATGGCACTGGGCTGAGCTACATTTCATTCTCTCGTTCATGAGTCAGAACCAACTGGATGGCACAGAACAACAAACACAGACAGGTGATGCTGTCCACAACTAGGGAAGCTCCCCTTACTTCTCTTTAGGGCTGTGACCTGACCAGGAATGCTGCATCCCACTCTAATCCCCTCGCAACAAACTGGCTGGTCACATCCGATGGGGTGATGCATCATTGTATACCTGCTAAACCACTGAGAAGGACAACCCAGCCAAATTGACATTTATTTTAGGGCACACATTTCAATCCATGATATTCTACCCTTTGGTTCCCCCCAAATTCGTGTCCCTGACACATGTAAAAGCTATCCATCCCATCCTGTCATCCAAAAAGTTACAAGCCAAATCTAAATTCCATCCGGGGGTAAAATTCTTCATCTGTGAAATCTAGAATATAGGCAGGATAGGCACAGTATGTTAGACTGGGTTGACTAGAGAAACAAATCCAGAGATACTTGTGTAAGAGAGAGCTTTATATCAAAGAGCAATTGTATATTGAGAAAATATCCCAGCTCAGTCCAGATCAAGTCCATAAGTCCGATATTAGCCCTTATGTCCAATATTAGTCCATAAATTCCTCTTCAGACTCAGCACATTCAATGATGCCGATGCAGGAAGATCACAGGCTGGTGGGTGAAAAGTCTTGTGGATACAATGCCGGTGGAAGCATGTAAGTGCTGTTGTGGGTCTCCACGTGGCTCCTCCTGCTCTCAGTGTCTCAACAGCAGGAAAGTGAAGCAGAAAGAGCGCGTGTGACCTGCCTCCAGGGAGAAAGGAAGTTGCCAGACTTCTCATGAGGCCAACCCACAAGGAAGCAGCTCCAGGCTGTGACCTGATTGACAGGCTGGACTCCACCCCTACACTTATTTATCAAGTTGACCTGAAATTATGTAACTACCACACACAAGTAGACAATTATACTAGAGATGAGAGGAATTAGGGGGAAAGAAGAGATAAGTATCAAGCAAGCCTGAAACCTCTTCAGTCTTGAAAGCAATCTTATGTTCTCTGAGACCATCTAAGAGGGAAGACTTGCTTTCTCTGTTCACTCTGGGGGAAGATCTTTGATTCCTTTAAACAAATGTAGGCTCAGCATCCCTTGGCGATCTCCAGGTGTTGGGTTCTCAGTTCAGGGACCCAGCATCCAAAGAATGGACTCTGCTTCTGGCTCATCTTCCTTGGTCCTGAGGTCCCTTTTCTCTGCTTGTTTCTCTCCTTTTATCCCCTGTAAGGAGCCGTGGTGTCAGTGTATTACACATTGGACTGCACACAAGGTCGGTAGTTTGAAACCACCAGTCACTCTGGAGGAGAAAGATGAGGCTTTCTACTCCCATAAACGCTACACTGGCAGAAACCCACAGGAGGAGTCCTACCCTGTCTTACAGGGGTGACTGAGGCAGAATCAACTCAATGGCAGTGAGCTGGATTTTATTTTTTTAGCTCTTGTATGATAAAAGAGGATGTGGATCACACTCTAGGGAAACTCTCCGTATATTGGAACAAGGCTACGTCTTGAATAGGGTGGCACATCCCACCCTAACCCCTTACAATTGATTGACCCATCATAATACATCGTGAGTTACATCATTACAAACGGCCACATTATCTTTTTATAGCAACCAAACCACTGAGAATTATGGGCCCAGCACGCTTCGCTGCGCGACTCTGCAATCTACCACTGAGAATTATGGCCCAGCCAGATTGACGTGCTTTGGGAGGACACAGCTCAGTCCATTGCATGTGCTTTTACGGCAGTGACCTTCCCAAAACAGAGCAGTTGCTGAGGCTGCTACGTACAGTCAGCAACCTTGAGATTCTAGTCCTTGGTTGTAGGTTACAGGTCATGGTTAAATAGTACTAAGAAGAAAATTGTTTTTTTAATCATCACTGGTAGTTAAATATCAAGGTATGCCGTGATTCAAGGGGGAAAATTTTTAATATTTCAAATATTTGTCCTTTTCACTAATTTATAGTCCTAAAAACCAACAAAACAAGAAGAACCATGTTATTTTAATCATTGAAGGGCAATAACTGTATATATAAATAATTTCTAGATAGTTAGCCCAAGTTGCAAGGAAACCATGGAAAAGGTGAAAAGAAGTCGAGAATTATGAAATAATTTATAGTCATTATTATACAAAGTTATCTTTCAGTTACAGTTAAGAGTTTTGTTATTCAACATGAAGAAATTTGTTATTCCAAGTATTGTTTTCTGCTTGCTCTCTCTTTGCCATCACTTTTTTTGTAAGACTTTCAAGATCAAGAGATTCCTGGTCAAGAAGCAGAAACATAGTCACCCCATTCCCAGACAGATTTTTGAATGAAAAATGGTAATAGTATCAGGTATAATTCCAAGAGGTCTCCTTGGAGAACAGCACACCTGGATCTCTATGGAGTCACAAGTGAGTTGACACACATACACATTTATCTAGGTCCACTAGCACTTTGCCATATCAAGTTCACTAGCTTTCTCCTGTTTCACGTTTAAAATTTCACTGTCATCTGAACAAACATGCTTTCCCCTTAAGAGACTGTAAAGATAGAGATCTTTGATTAGAAAAACAAAGTAGTATTGTCTCTCTATAATTGACATCGTATCTAAACAGCTAAAATTGTTTCAAGGTTGCTTTGTTCTTTATTTCAGAACACCAGAAAGCTCTGGAAGATTTCACTCTTGAGAATATTCTTTCCCATGTTTATTATTTTCGTTGTCGTGACTACACGGAATTACTGGCACAAGTTTACCTCCTTCCAGACTTCGCTTTAGAACACCCGAAGGTACTGTAGTCAACCAAGTGTCTTTGAGAAGTAGTATCAGGACATAAAGTTTAGGTCTACTGTGCACATGGATATATGTATAATTATTTAGGTAGTTTACAGTAATGGTAGAAATAGCTTTATCACACACCGAATAGAAAGATACAAAATGGGAAAAACAAACAGAGAACTTCCCTTTTGCTAGGAGGGGATTTCCTTAACCATTACTAGTTGGCCAGCATTAGAGACTTCATTGAAGTCGAACAGTATCACTATTTTCCGTTATTCTTCTCTTTCACAACTACCAATAGGCGTCTCCTCTTGATGTACTTAACAGAGAGTAATAAGGACCCAGTTCTTTGTAACGAGTCTAAGAATCGGCTTGAATGCCAGATGCTAACGATAGGTTTTGTAGATCGGATTGACTGGAAGATTTATGCAAGACATTGACACTTGTTGGGGCCTGGTGAGGAGTCTTTATTGTATTATTATTATATGTTATTATAGGCCCACTGAGAGCCCATACTTCCATCTTTATTTTTCGTTTTTGTTTTTTAACTTTCAATTGTGAATTACGTGACCACTGACAGCAGATGATTGTTTTCACATTCAATTATTCACTTACATTTTGTTTCAGTTCATCCATCGCAGTCCCCTCAGTGTGCCTTCACTTACCCTACTGCCTCCCAGTGTTTCTTGTTTCCGTTTTGCCTTCTTTCCTAACCCTCTCTACTTTGTCCTTGGATAAATGCAAGACAAAGGGGGACCCGTCACACGGCTGGATCCATAGCCCACCCCCCTGAGGATGAATAACAAATGTGGGTGAAGGGAGACAGTGGACAGTGTAAGATGCGAAATAACAGCAATAATGTATGATTGATCAAGGATTCAGCAGGGTGGGAGGGTAGGTGAGGGAGGTAAAAAGGAGCTGATACAAAGGGCTCACTTAAAAAGAAAATGTTTTGGAAACTTTTTTTCTTTAGAGATCAGTTTATTAGGGGCTCTTACAACTCTTGTCATAATCCATACATCAGTTGTATCCGACATATTAGTACATATATTGCCATCATTCTTTTGTAGACGTTTCACTTTCTATTGAGCCCTTGGCAAGTGTGCTTAATATAATACAATGTTGGATTTGAAGATTTGTAAGAGCCCTCCAATAAAATGATTAATTGAAAAAAAGTTTTCATAATTTAGCCCCTTGTATGTTCCACCACATTTATGGATATATTTGCAGCAAATATCTTCTGCCAGATCTGTTATCTTTCTGAATATACTCCCACTTTCCCAGCCTATCCAGCCTACATCTCAGTACAAGCATTTCCTTTTAGGTAACCACTTAAGCGTATATAAAACAGTGTTGGTCTCTGTTGCCTTTAACTCCTGCAAACCTCCACTGTTTCCCGTGCCTCTCATTTTTCTTGCCAACTTCCTCTTGCCATCCCTGTCACACACTAGTCTGTGCTCTCGGCCCACTTCCCCTCCTCCCTCCTTCCCCCTCACCCTGGTCATCATCCAGCATGTTGCTTTTCGTGTGAGAGCATTTTCTGGACTTTTTTTCCTCCCCCCCCCCTTTTTTTTTCTGGACTTTTTATAATGATTGTCTCATACAGTTTTTGAGCTTTTGTGATTGACTAAAGGAGGACTTAGCACGAGGGCCTCCAGGTTCATCCATGTTACTAGAAGTTTCTCTGGTTCATCATTACACTTTAACATTGTATGTGTGTGCCAGAGATTATTTATCCATTTCTAATACTGTTGGTGTTTTAGGTTGATTCCATCATTTTATTTTTGTAAATCATGCTGTAATGAACAGGGGTATACATATATCTATTCATGTTGGGGGATGTATGTTGTTTTTCATTTTCCTTTTTAAAAGTGTTCTTACAGCAGCAGCTGACTTTTGATACTGGACTATAATGTTGGATACTAATCTGATCCTTTTACATGAGGTTCAGGAATTTGGTGGTGAAGGGTTAAGCATTAGCCGGATGGAGAAAAACATGGTGACCTGCTTCCATGAAAATTACAGCCCAGGAAACCTTTGGAGCAGTTCTACTTTGTCCTTTAGGGCTGTTCTGAATGGAAATTGACTCTGTGGTAGACAACAAAGTTTGAGGTTGGCTGTTACCTCTTCTCCACCTTACTTGCTGCTCATTCAGAATACCCAGTAACATGCATTTGAAATCACCTGGAGGGCTGTTAAAACTTTTTTTGCTGACTGAACACCCAGAATTTCTGATTCAATATGTCTAGGATAGGGCCTAGGATTTACACTTCTAACAAGTTCCTTAGTGACGCTGTCATGGACCACTGACCTTAAAAGTAGGTACGGATTTATTTTAAATGCTCCGCTTTAATGAAAAGCAAGAATGCAGTCTCTAAATAGTACAGCTAGGCAAGCTTGTCTATTAGTCTCAAGGTTGGTAGTTCCACCCACAAAGAAAGGTGTACTGGGGAAGGACAGGCTTGGCAATCTGCCTCCAAAAGCAGTTCTACTCTGCACACATGGGTCGGCTAGCAGTGACCACAACAGTGTTTAAGAATGCAAAGGAATTCTATAAAAGAAATTGAGAACCACTGATTAAGATCATACATGATACTCTTGCATATTTTATTTTTGCCAACCGATGTCATTATTTAACAAAATGAAATTAACAGTAAGCACTTCATTACTGTCAGATTCAGCCAAGAAATTGCTCACATTGATGAACAAGTACCGTTTTAATGTGAATGTTGGTATCTTTGCTTATGTTAACACATATGAAAGTGGAAAAATATGAAAGCTACATTTTTGTGCAGAATAGGATAATATTTTAGTACTAGAAGACTATTTACTCAATTGTTATTAGATTTAAGAATGTAATACATACAGAGACACAATACATTTTGAAGTTCATGCTGATTAACATTTTCTCAGCTTACTGCAGTTGAGTCAATTCCGACTCAGAACAACCCATTTTCTGCATCCCTTTTGTCCTGACCACTAGAATGGACCTTGTCTCTTCTTCACATGGTATCTTTAATCCCTGGAATAGTGACCCATATTGCCAGGAAATACCATTGCCACGAAGTTGGTTCTGTTTCATAGTGACCTTTTAGTACAGAATAGAATTGCCCCAGAGAGTTTCCACAGTTGTAATTTTTACAAAATCATGTCTTTTTCCCTACAGAGTGGCTGGTGGGTTCAGACCACCACCTCATTTTTCTAGAAACCAAGTATTTTAACCACTGTGCCAACAGTGCTCCTGATCCACATACAATAGGTCTCACTTTTAGTCCACTGCTGAATTAAGCAATGACTACTGGTATTTCGCTCGCTCTTTTTTTTAATCATTTTATTGGGGCTTACACAACTCTCATCACAATCTATACATACATCAATTGTGTCAAGCACATTTATGCATTTTTTGCCATTATCATTCTCAAAACATTAGCTTTCTACTCATTTTTCCTCCCCCCATGAACCCTTGATAATTTATAAATTATAAATAATATTATAAATTATTATTTTGTCATGTCTTACACTGTTGGATGTCTCCCTTCACCCACTTTTTTGTTGTCTGTTCCCCAGGGAGGGAGTTATATGTAGATCCTTGTAATTGGTCCTCCCTTTCTACCCCTCCTTCCTTCCACCCTCCCGGTATCCCAACTCACACCACTGGTCCTGAAGGGATCATCCATCCTGGATTCCTTGTGTTTCCAGTTCCTATCTGTACCAGTGTACATCCTCTGGTCTAGCCAGATTTGTAAGGTAGAATTGGGATCATGATAGTGGGGGAGGAGGAAGCATTAAAGAACTAGAGGAGAGTTGTATGTTTCATCATTGCTACACTGCACCCTGACTGACTTGTCTCCTCCCCGCAACTCTTCTGTAAGGGGATGCCCAGTTGCCTACAGATGGGCTTTGGGTCCCAACTCTGCACTCGCCCTCATTCACAATGATATGATTTTTTGTTCTTTGATGCCTGATACCTGATCCCATTGACACCTCGTGATCACACAGGCTGGTGCACTTCCATGTGGGCTTTGTTGCTTCTGAGCTAGATGGCCTCCTGTTTATCTTCGAGCCTTTAAGACCCCAGATACTTTATCTTTTGATAGCCGGGCATCATCAGCTTTCTTCACCACATTTGCTTGTACACACATTTATTTGTCTTCAGCATTCGTGTCAGGAAGGTGAGCCTCATGTAATGCCAGTTTAATAGGACAAAGTGTTCTTGCATTGAGGGAGTACTTGAGTAGAGGCCCAATGTCCATCTGCTACCTTAATACTAAACCTATACATATATGCACATAGATCTATTTCCCCATCATATAAATATTTTTATATATGTACATGCCTGTGTTTAGACCTATCTAAATGTCCTTTGCCTCCTAGTTCTTTCCTCAGTTTCCTTTTACCTTTCTCGTCCCACTATCATGCTCAGCCTTCATTTGGGTTTCAGTAATTCCTCTCAGTTACATTACCCTTGATCACGTCCCACCAGTCTTTTTTTTTTTTTTTCCCACCAGTCTTCTTGTACCCTCCTAGCAACTGATTTTGGATCACTTGTTGCTCCCTTGTCCCTGGGTTTGTTAGTACCACTTCCTTTTCCCCACCTCTACCTCCCCCAACCATCGTTGCTGTTGTTTTCGCCTCCAGATTGTTTATCCAGCCTATCTTACCTAGATAGACCTGCAGAGATAACAATGTGAACTAAAACAAGACAGCAAAGCAAATCAAAAGAAAACAACTGCAACAAAGAAACAATGACCCAAAAAAAGCCTGTAAATTGTTCAAGGTCTGTTTGTTGACCTTTAAGAGTGTTTCCCGGTCCAGTCTGATGAGGTGCCACGCCCTGGCCCCAAAGTTTGTTTTTGGGATTTGCTTGCTCTGCTCCCCTTGCTCTTCTGTTGCACGCCCTTAGTGTTTTGCCTCGGTGTGGTGGGGTCAGATCGGGTGCAATTCCCACACTGTGTCTCCAGTGTTGTCTCCTGTAGGGATATGGGTTGGTGAAGGATGTAGCGTCTTGTAGTGGGGCCAGCCATATGGTGGTATCCCTTAGTTTAAAAAGATTTAGTTTTTTTCTCAGACTGCTTCACAAAAGCTTTTCTTTAATCTCAACCCTTACTAGATGAGAATAAAATAGCTTAATTTAGGGTTCTTTTTTTTTTCCTTTCCCCCAATTCTCTCTTTCTAGATTTCAGGTTCATATATTGGTGAGTGACTCTAACTTCAGCTTGTTGATGAAGTTGCTGTGTTAAGTCAGCTTCTGCTTGTGCCTATCTTATGTATAATATGATGAAACATTGAGCCATTATTTAGTTATATGATAGGTGAAAGTGGTTTTCATTATAGGCAGACCACCTTAGTTAGAATTTTTTTCTCCTTAGTTAGAATTTAAGACAAACTTGTCTCCTGCGAAACTTAAATTTGGAATCATAACAGATCCTGTAATGGTTAGCTGCCCTATATTATACTTAAAATTAAGGGGAAAATGTACCAAGAATTAAGATTTTGAAGAAAGCACTACATTTTATATTATAATGTTTTAACTTTATTATAATTATAAGCCCTAATATTTAAAGTTAAACAAAAATTTTTTAAACCCTTAAGTTAATTTTGATGAGTTGTGTGAGCCTCCAATAAAATGATTTAAAAAAACAAAACAAAACCCTAAAGTTAAGATAGGGATGCTCTTAAGAAAGTTATTTCATTTTCTTTTGTTGAATTATATATTTAGATATGAATAATTGCAAAGCCAGAGTAAATGATAACTTTTGGTGATTAGCGTAGAAACTAATGAATGATTAGATTCACAGAGTTATTACTCCCCTTTACAGAATTAGAAATAAAGCTTTGGAATGTATAGATTTTTTTGGTTTTTAATAGGTGACACTTTTTCTGTACAATGTTGATGTTTTGTTTTTAATATCAAATCTAATACCATTGTCTGTCTGTATTCAGGTTCGATTAGTGGTCGTGGATAGCATTGCTTTTCCTTTTCGTCATGACCTAGATGACCTATCCCTCCGAATCCGATTACTGAATGGCTTTGCCCAGCAGATGATCAGCCTTGCAAATAATCACAGATTAGCTGTAAGTATACTAGTCAAGAGGACTTTATAATAGATTCAGACTGAATAAAATATGACTGCCTAGAAAAATGGAAAAAAAATTTCCCCCCAAGGCTATGCATTTAAATTGTTTCACAAAACAACCGTATCATCTTCAAAATATTCTCCATTACATTTACTACATTTGTCAAATCCGCTATTCCATTTTTGGAAACATTTTTCAAACTCTTCTGCTTGGATGTCTTAACAACAGCACCTCCCTTGTTTTTTTCCTTCACTTCTTCTACTTTGTCCTTTCATGTCCTTGCTGTCCTTTCATGTCCCTCTGCATTAGTGGAAACAAAAATAAGTCACACAGAGTAAGGTCAGGTGAGGAAGGTGTGTGGGGCAAGAGAGGCATGATGTTTTTTTCTCTCCAAAAACTGGTGGACTGAGATGACTGCATGAACATACCAGTCCCCATGCAAAACCAGTCCCCATATGCCACAAATCAGGCCTTTTTTTATCACACTGTTACGCTGGCTTGATTAACAGTCTGACCTGGTGGAATGAAGTACAAATGCACTATCGCCCTCACATCAAAAAACAAGTGAGCATCATCTTGATATTTGATTTCACTTGTGACCTTTTTTGGGGGGGCGAGGTGACGCTGATGTCTTCCACTGGCTTGATTGATGTTTGCTCTCAGGGTTGTAAGAATAGCACCATGTCTCATCACCAGTAATGCCCTTGGGAAAAGGTCTGGGTTGTTTCAGAGCTGTTCTTTGAAAGCACGGCCTGTTTCTCCTCCAGGCTGTTTTTTCTGGTCAGTCAGCATGAGGCAGAAATATTGCAGGACCCGTCTCATTCTAAAATCTACCATTAAAATTCACTGAACCGAGCTTGAAGAGAGTCCGGATAACTTCCCCATGTCTTCAATGGTTCGTTTTCAGTGTTCGAGCTCAAGTGCATGAATTTTGTCGACATTGTCCGTTTGGGAAGTTGATGGATGTCCAGAACAGGTTTCCTGTCAATGGCTGGCTCATCTGTTTTGAAATGAGAAAGCCACTTGTACACTTGAGTTTTCCCCTCGCACTGTCCTTGTAAACTGTGTTCAAAATCACAACTGTTTTTATGGCGTTTTTCCCCTGAGCAAGAAACAAAATTTCACAGCCGCACACTGTTCTCTTAAATTAGGCATCACAAAAAATGAGGTTCGAATGAAACTGCTTTTGAGAAAAAAATCACTGTGACCAGAGAGCATCATCCTGGGTGACAGCACTGGGTGCACTAACTCAGAGTGAGCGAGTTGCTCACTTTTGGAAAAAATGTTATCGGTGCACCCCCTTGTAGCTGAATAGAATTTGTCTAATAGAAAATAAATACAGATGTGCATTAAGGACTGCATGAAATACACCAGTTTTCCTGTGAAATAGTAAGTACAATCAGCGTCATTTTATTAAGTAAAGTTTGCATGATAAAGGAAAGTCACCTTCAGTCATCATGTTTTCTTTGTCCAAGTACATGCATCCTTTCAGATAGGCTGTCTTCCACCATCCTGCTTTCATTTTCCTCTGAGTCTTTTATTACTACCCTAGTGTGTAATCACAGACTCGGAGAGATAGAAAAATGACATGCCTTAAACAATCTAGGTGTTCTGATGTGGAGCTAATTCTTCTGGATATGAAATGTGAAGCAATAAAAAGGATTGAGACTAAAAAGTTACTTAAAAAATTTTTTTTTACTGCCCTGTTTGCCATTTGCTTCCCATTCTGCAACTCCTTCCTTCCACGGACACAAGTGCACACCAAGAGGGGAGAGATGAGGGGCGTAAAATTGCTGTGCTTGTTTTCTTCCTCTTGGAGGGAGGGTCCTTAACACATAACTGTAAGACTTCACAAGTAAATAAAGAGCTCCTTTAATAAAATGGTTTAAAAATATATTTTTTGAGAATTGGATTTTAGGCCCTATTGCAGAAAAGCATAGTGAGTAGGCTCTGCCTTTGGATGCTTTATTGTCGTTAATTTAGCTTTCTGTTTCTGTCAACAAAGCTTCCAGTAGGGGGCACTCAAGACTAGTGACTCGCATCATTGCTTCGGATTTTTTGTTTGTTTGCTTGCTTGTCTTTATTTGAAACAGAAAGAGCATCATGTTTTCTAATGAAGAAAGTAATCAATAAGATTACCTGGTTACTGTAGTGGAATAATATGCAGTGGTCAAGAAAAGTGACACTGTACATAGAATGTTATGGTGCAAGATCTATTCAGATGCACAATTAAATGAAACATTGATGTTACATAGCAATGTATTTAGTCTGATTTCACTTTGTGAAAAGGAAAAAATCACATATGTTCCATGAAGAAAAAGTCTGAAAAGACCAGACATTAACAGCAGCCACTGCTGCGGCCTCCGTGAGTCAGAGCCAACTTGGAGGCGACTAACAGCAAGCACCTCTGAGGAAAGGATTTTTTGGGACTGGGGCATATGTTCTCTTATTACGTTAAACATTCTTTGCTGGATCCCCCCACCCCCAGTTAACATGTATAGTAATATATGCAGCTTTTTTAATATTTATTTTTATTTATTTTTAATTTTTTTGCAGCTTTTTATAATACATGAAAAAAATTAAGTTATATAAGCTTGTTAATTTCAGAAATGTAGAATATAAGCAAATGTAGAATGTAAGAATGCTTTTTTCCTATTATTATTGAGTTTGATATAGCTATCTTTCCATGCATATAAAAACACTTAATTTTTAAATGGTCATATGCATGCTGTTATATAAAACTTTTTGTTATTTATGTATTGTAAGTGTATTTCAATGTAAAGTGTTTATAAGGCTAACAGCCTTTT
Organism: Tenrec ecaudatus; assembly: GCF_050624435.1. NCBI lineage: Eukaryota > Metazoa > Chordata > Mammalia > Afrosoricida > Tenrecidae > Tenrec > Tenrec ecaudatus. The sequence continues at coordinate 123,732,155 of NC_134539.1, read as the reverse complement.
TAACCACCACCTAATATTCTGTTGTATGATTGTAGCTTTTTTTTTTTTTTTTTTGCAATTGAAACACTCATTTTAATGGTCAATAGCTTCTGGTTGGCTCTGGATGGTACAGTTAAACAATATACTTAAGACACCCTTACCCAAAATGTGTTCACACCCCTCAGTAGCATTTGCTTTGTCAGCATTCCACTGCCCAGTTAGATGTCCACAGCTTCAGACCCCTCCTTGGCTATAGAGATCCACACCTTAGTGTAAAGAGCTAAAGAACCTCATGGCACACCCCTGATCACTGTTATTTTTAAAAAATAACAAATGTTAACCAAATACCTTCCCAGGCTGTGCTGTTTCACAGGGCAAAGCTGGGCAATCTGAGTACTGTTGTCTCTGGGCTGTTCTGCGTTCTTCCCCTTCCCTCCTGAAATCACACAGCATAGAGTTCATAGATCTTCTTTACACAGTATGCCAGGGCAGCGAATGCTATTGTGTTGTGCAGTCTCTTTCTGTGCAAGTCATCCTTCCGGACCAGCACCACTGGGGTGGAGGAAGTGAGTGTGTGCAGAGGCAGACGCGACAGTTTGTAGGCATCATACTCCACTTGGTACTTGCAGCAAGGGTCAAACTACCAAGAGATCCCATACAGGGTACAGCAGGCCAGACTCAGCACACCAGCTGGCAGGGAGATGTAATGAGAATACTCCAGGGGCAGGGCCAGTGGGGTGCAGAGGCAGGCAGTGCCCGCCAGCACAGCGGTCTTGTGCAGGCAGTTGCCCACAGTGATCCAGCGGGCAGTCTCGTCACCGATGCGTGTGGGCTCAATCACAATGTACTTGTACTGTGCTTCCAAGGCCTGCTCCAGCTCATATTCAAACTGGTCTTGCGCATTCTCCCCATTGTAGATCTCGTGCACAATGTAGCAGTCTGTAGCAGAGAGGCTCACCCTCTCTCGAGTGCTGCTGCCGCTGCTGCTCGGGCCCAGGCGCCTCCTTCCCCAAGCGGCCAACTTGGAGACACTGTTCGCAAGCGCCTGGCGCCTAGGAGACCCCAGGCCGGCCGCCGGCCGAAGGGAACCTGTAGTCCGTCCGCAGCCCCGCGGCCGCGGGGACACCCGGACCGCACGGCGCCGGACTGTCGATTGTAGCTTTTTAACCACATTTTTATTGCCTTTTTTTTAACCAAGTAAGCAATTTTGTTTTTATCATTTATACCATTAAAATCAGATTGTATAATAAAACTATTCTAACTGGAGGGTGTACACTGGTATAGATAGGAACTGGAAACACAAGGAATTCAGGACAGATGATCCCTTCAGGACCAGTGCTGAGAGTGGCAATAACGGGAAGGTGGAGGGAATGTGAGGTGGAAAGGGGGAACTGATTACAAGGTTCTACATATAACCCCCTCCCTGGGGGACATACAACAGAAAAGTGAATGAAGGGAGACGTTGGACAGCATAAGATATGAAAAATAATAATTTATAAATTATCGAGGGTTCATGAGGGAGGGGGAAGCAGGGAGGGAGGGGGAAAATGAGCTAATACCAAGGGCTCAATTAGAAAGCAAATGGTTTGAGAATGATGAAGGCAACAAATGTACAAATGTGCTTGACACAATGGATGTATGTATGGATTGTGATAAGAGTTGTACTAGCCCCCAATTAAATGATTTTAAAAAAAAGAATAAAACTATTTTATAGAAGAATCTTTTACTGCAATTTCCTGTTGAAGGAATAACTCTTATTACCTATAAAGATTACTTGTAAAGTACAACAAATATCTAACTCTGTTCTGTTGGATAAGGTTAACTCTCCAAGAAGTAGTTTCAGCCATCTCATTGCTAATACAGCTCTTATCAAAATCCAGGCATGCGCCCAGTGTGTCAAGCACAGTTGTACATTTGTTGCCATCATCATTTAAAAATATTTTTTCTACTTGAGCCCTTGCTATTGGCTCTTCATTTTTCCCTCCCTCCTCCACCCTCTCTCCCTTGTGAACCCTTGATAATTTATAAATTATTATTTTTTCATGTTTACACTGACCGATGTCTCCCTTCACCTACTTTTCTGTTGTCTATGCCCCTGGGAGGGGGTTATACGAAGATCCTTGTGATGATCAGTTTCCCCTTTCTCCTCCCTCCTTCCTCTTTCCCTTCCTGATGTCGCTAATATCATTATTGTTCCAGAGGAGTTTATCTGTCCTGGATTCCCTGTGTTTTCCACTCTTATCTGAACCCATGTAGATGCTCTGGTCTAGTTGGATTTGTAAGATAGAATTAGGATCATGATAATGGGCGGGGGGAAGGAAGCATTAAAGAACTAGAGGAGAGTTGTGTGTTTCATCAGTGCCATACTGCACCCTGACTGGCTTGTCTCTTCCTTGTGACCCTTCTGTAAGGGGATGTCCAATTGTCTACAGATGCGCTTTGAGTCTCTACTCTACACTCACCCACATTCACAATGATAGGATTTTTTTCTGGGTCTTTGATGTTCCATACCTGATCCCATCAACACCTGATGATCACACAGGCTGGTGGACTTCTTCCATGTGAACTTTGTTGCTTCTCAGCTAGATGGCAATTTGTTTATCTTCAAGCCTTTATGACCCCACACGCTATATCTTTTGATAGCTGGACATCACCAGCTTGCTTCACCACATTTTCTTATGCACCCATTTTGCCTTCAGCAATCTTGTCGGGAAGGTGAGCCTCATGGAATGCCAGGTTATTAGAACGGAGTGCTCTCTTGCATTGAGGGCATACTTGAGTAGAGGCCCAATGTCCGTCTGCTACCTTAAAAGTTAACATATAAATATATGTACATAGATCTATTTCCCTATCATTATATAGAAATATATTTACATATGCACATGTCTGTATTTAGACCTCTATAAATGCCCATTTGCCTCCTACATTTTTCCTCTGTTTCCTTTTACTTTTTCCCTTGTCCCACTCATGTTCAGTCTTCATTTGGGTTTCAGTAATTCCTCCTGGTTACATTGCCCTTGGTCACGCCCACCAGCAGCCTATGCCCTCCAGACCATCAATTTTAGATCATGTTCCCTTGCCCCTGGGTTTGTTAACACCCACTTCCTCTCCCGCTGCCTCCCCTTCTCCCGGGTCCCTCCAGAACTGTTGGTTTTCTCCTTTGGATTGTTTATCCTGTTTATCTTATCTAGGTAGACATTTAGAGAAAATAATAAGCACAAAAACAAAACAGAGCAAAACCAAACAAAAGAAAGCAAAAAACAACAACAACGACAAAAGAAAAACCTATAAATAGTTCCAGGTCTGTTGACCTTTAGGAGTGTTTTCCAGTCCAGTCTGATGGGGTGCCATGCCCTGGCCCCAAAGTCTATTTTTGCCATTCTCCGGGGACTTCCTTTCTTTTCCCCCATTGTTGCTCTGCTGCATGCCCTTACATTTTGCCCCGGTGTGGTGGGGTCAGATCAGGCACATTTCCTGCACTGTGCTCTGAGGCTATCTTATGGACTATCCCTATCTAGAAAAAGTTGCAACCTTTGCCGTATAGTTCTGTGAAGGTTTTTGTCAGCATACCTATAAATAACTAGGATTAACAATTGTCACTAGATCTTTTTGGTGAAATTGAGCATCTGTTGCTTGTCTAAACCCACCTGGGTAGCCAGTATGTGAGGAATATACTTATTTTCCCCTTCTCCATTTGTTTTCAGAAAATCCAATGTGTCTTCTGTTCATTTTGACAACATGATTTCCTCAGTCACACAGTTGATCATACAGGGGGCTTGTGCAATCCGTGAAGCTTCCTTGATGTGATAGCAGTAAGTTTGCCAGGGGGTGGTGTGTTTTCCAACTGGGAGATACTGTGCTGACACAGAAGCCGCCCATTGATGCCGCGCCTTCGAGAAACGTGACGTGCTGTCCCTCTAGCAGCACTGGTCTTTTTCCAGCATCCCAGCACCTCCTTATTGCCTTTAAAATTGGCTCCAGTGAACATTCTGTATCCAGCAGCTTTATATATACATTGTCCATTTACCCAGTTATTTCCTTAGAATAAATTTCTTTAAGTGGAAGTATTACAACAAAGGAGCTCTCGTTTCTTCATATGCAGAAATTTACCCTCAGAAATCATGTTCTTCACAACAACAATTAATAGGAACTGTAATTTTCCCACATCTTTGTGATTTCTATTAGCATCTTTTTACTCCTTGCCAGACTCTTTGGTTATTAGCAGAAGAATTTTAGAACAGTTTTATTGAGATATAGTTCACATTCCATGAAATTCACCCTTTTGAAGTATACAATTCATAGATTTCATTATAATCATCAATACTATCTTATTTTACAAATTTTTCCCAGCCTCATAAGAAACCTTATGGCAACCACTAATCTACATTATGTCTCTCTAGGCTTTCCCCTTTTTGTTGATGTTCCACATAAATGGAGTCATATAAAACATGACCTTTGTGTCTGGCTTCTTGCCCTTAGCTTACTGTTGTCCAGGTTTGTTCACATGCTGTGAGTATGGATCAGTACTTTATTTTATGGTTAATAATAACTATAGATATATATTGCCCATTCAGAGCAGAAGTCCATGATTTTGAAGATTGTGATCTTACTGTTTTTTGGAAACTTGGAAGCACAATAACCTTAAAGAAAGTCCAAAATTTCAAAGTGATGCTGCCTTGCTCTTTTAGACAGATAATTTTTTGGAACTTAAGAACATGGTAATTTTTATTTGTATCATGGTACCCAACATTTTTGCAGGAGTAGTAAAATTATAAATATTTGCCAGTCATGCAAAATCTAATTTTGGGACGCTGAACAGCTGGTAAGCCGGTACTAGTTACGTTTTCCTCAAGAGATGAAAGGGATACTTCAAATACTCTGCTCTGAACTAGGATTGTCCAGTTGATGGAAGTGTGTGGTTTGCTACACACACTTCCATCTGAGAGGGAAATGTGTTAATTGAGTAACAGTCCCCCAAAGATCTGCATGTCCTAGTCCTCAGAGGTACAGATTTGGACAGCACAGTTGTAAATAGTGTATGAGCTTTAAGTAAATGTCCTAGTTGATAGAGCTTAAGTACTTGATGGTATATATCATAAAGAGTTATTCACCATGTTAGCAAAACAGAAACATTTAGGGGATTAGCCCTGCTGTGGGACTAGCCAAACAGCCTTTCCTTTCTGTATTCTCATGAAGGTGATGACCTTTCCAAAGTAAGCCCAGCTTTTTGGTAGAAGTTCTTTATTAGTTTCAGTTTGCAGTACTTATCCATCTATCATCCTTTCCAGAATTCTGTATTGAAGACTATCTAAAATAATTTTTTTCTGGAGAATTTAGGATGGTAATATATCAGATAATCTGATTTTAAGTCAGCCTTAAATATACAGAGGTACTTCATAAAAGTTGGGAAAATTCCTTTTTTAATTTTTTTCATAATTTTATTGGGGGCTGATACAACTTTTATCACAATCCATACATACATCCATTGTGTCAAGCACGTTTGTACATTTGTTGCCATCATCATTCTCAAAACATTTGCTTTCTACTTGAGCCCTTGGTAACAGCTCCTCATTCTTTCACCCTTCTCTCCCTCTTCCCCCTCCCTCATGAACCCTTGATAATTTTTAAGTTATTATTTTGTCATATCTTGCTCTGTCCCACGTCTCCCTTCCCTCACTTTTCTGTTGTGTGTCCCCCAGGGAGGAGGTCACATGTAGAACCTTGAAATCGGTTCCCCCTTTCCAACCCACCCTCCCTATGCCCCCCAGTATCGCCACTCACACCACCAGTCCTGAGGGGATCATCCACCCTGGATTCCCCGTGTTTCCAGTTCCCATCTGTACCAGTGTACATCCTCTGGTCTAGCTAGACTTGCAAGGTAGGATTCAGATCATGACAGTAGGGGGGAGGGGGCGGGGAGGAAGCATTTAGGAACTAGAGGAAAGTTGTATTTTTCATCGTTGCTACATCGCACCCTGACTGTCTCATCTCCTCCCAAAGACCCTTCTGTAAGGAGATGTCCAGTGGCCTATAAATGGGCTTTGGTTCTCCACTCTGCACTCCCCGCTCATTCACTATGGTAAGATTTTTTGTTCTGATGATGCCTGATACCTGATCCCTTTGACACCTCGTGGTCGCACGGGCTGGTGTGCTTCTTACATGTGGGTTTGTTGCTTCTGAGCTAGATGGCTGCTTGTTTACCTTCACGCCTGCGTAAAGGTTTTTCTAGAGAGGCCTAGAGGAACCCAAATGGTACAGCGGTACAAGTGCTCACCTGCTAACTGGAAAGTTGGCAGTTTGAGTTTAACAGCTGCTCTCTGGGAGGAAGATGTGGCCGTTTACAGCCCTGGGCATCTCATGGAGCAGTTAGTTATACTCGGCCTTGTAGGGCCACTGCGAATCTGAACAAGGAGCTCTAGTGGGGCTGTTGGGTAAGTCTCGATGTATAACCTCAAGGTTAGTGTTCAAACCCACTAAGCTGCTCCCTGGGAGGCAAATGAGGTTATCTGCAATGACTTATTTAATATGACATTTCCAGCCATAGCCTTTGTTATCCCACCAAATGACCTTCATTTTCCCGATGAGTCTGGGCAAGAAGATAGGGGGAAATACTGGTTGTATTATATGATTCAGCAGTGAATATTGTTGGAGTTAGGTGCCGTCAAGTTGGTTTGACTCACAGACCCTGTGTACAACCGCGGGAGCCACTGTCCTGTCCTGCGCCATCCTCACAATTGTTCTTAGGGTTGAATTTGTTGCAGCCAGCTTATCAATTCTTCTCGTTGGGCACCTTCTTCTCTTTTCTTGCCCCCTACTTTACTAAACATATTGTCCCCCAGGGACTGGCCTCTCCTGACAGCGTTTCCAAAATACTCGAGACGAAGTCTCACCATCCTGGCTGTGCTTCATCAAAGACAGTTTTGTTTGTTCTTATGGCAGGCCCCTGGTACTTTGAATATTTTTCTCCAGCACCACAGTTCAAATGCATCATTTATTTAGAGTCCATCTGTCACATGCATATAAGGCAATTGAAAATACCATGGCTTGGGTCAGGCGCATCTAGTCCTCAAATAACATCCTCGTGATTCAACACTTTCGTGAGGTCTGTGCGGCAGACTTACCAAAATGTAATGTGTCTTGCTCCTCTTGACGGCTGCTTCCATGAGCATTGATTGTGGATCCAAGCGAGATGAATCCATGACAACGTCATTCTTTTACTTCCTCTGTCATTATGTTACCTATTGGTCCAGCTGTGAGGATTTTGGTTTTCTTGTGTAACTCATACTGAAAGTTTTAATCCTTGATCATCTTCAGCACATGGTTCAAGTCCTCTTTACTTTCAGCAGGTGAGGTTGTGTCATCTGGGTGTCGCAGGTTGTTAGTAAGCCTTCCTTCAGTCTTGATGCCGGATTCATCATGTAATGCAGCTTCTCTCGTGGTTTGCTCAGCATGCAGCTTGAATCAGTATGATGAGAGGATGCAACCCTGACCCACCTCTCCTGGTTTTATACCATGTATGTCGTATTTCCTTGTTCTGTCACACCTCTTGATCCAAGTAAATGTTCCACACGAGCACAACAAAGTGTTCCAGGCTTCCCATTCTCAAAGCTATTTATAGATTATGACCCACACAGTCGAACGTTGTTACGTAGTCAATAAAGCACAAGTAAACATTTTTCTGATAGTCTCTGCTTTCACCCAATCCATCAGAAGTCAGCATTACTATCCCATGTTCCACATCCTCTTCTGAATCTAGCCTGAACCTCTGGCAGCTCCCTGTTGATGTGCTACTACAACCTTTTTGGATGATCTTCAGCAAAACTTTACTCGCATGTGATACTATATTGTTTTATAATTTGAGCATTCTGTTGGGTCACCTTTCTTTGGAATGGCTACAAATAAGGATCTCTTCCAGTAAGTTGGCCAGGTAGCTGCCTTCCAAATTTCCTGACATAAATGAGAAAGTGCTTCCAGTATTTTCATTAGCTTATTGAAACATTTCGGTTGATATTCCATCAACTCCTGGGACCTTCTTTTGGCTAATGCCCTCAGGGCAGCTTGAAAGCCTTCAGCACCGTTGTGTCTTGCTCAGGTGCTACCCCCTGAAGTGCCAGAAAGTCCACTAGCTCTCTTTGGTGCAATGACGATACATTGTTTCCATCTTCTTTTGGTACTTCCTAAATCATTCAATATATTGCCCGTAGAATTTTTAAATATTTCAACTTAAGACTTGGATTTTTTTCTATAGCCTTTTAATCAAAGATCCTTTTGGCTTTCTAGCTAGGTCTCTTCATGTTTTATTGTAATACTGTAGTCTTCTTGAGCTTCCCTTTGAAAATTTCTGTTCAGTTCTTTGCCTTCATCATTTTTTCCCATGCCTTAGCTACTGTACAATCAAGAGGAAATTTTGGTCTTTTCTAACATCCACTTTCTTTCTTGTCTTTAATGACTTTTTGTTTTCTTCATGAATGATGTTCTTGATGCCCTACCACAGCCCATCAAGTCTTCTGTCGTTCGTGTGCAGTGCGGCAGATCGGTTCTTGCAATTCAGGTGGGACAGACTCAACGTCATATCTTGGCTTTCATGGACTGGTTTAATTTTCTTCAGCTTTATCTTGAACTTACAGATGAGCCATTGGTGGTCTATTTCACCAGTTATGATAGCCATCCTGCTGGATATGAAATATTCCAAAAGCAGGGGTGGAGGAATCTCACTACCAGTAAGAGAAGTACAGGCAATGGAGCCTATTCTTAGGACCACAAGATCCCTGCACTTTAATCTCCTTTATCCAGGAGACAGCTTTGACATTGGAGGAGCAGCAGAGCACCAGAAGCCAGAGCACGAGACAATACAGTGGTTTTCTGTCCCACAGAACGAATCTGAGTGCTTTGGGACAAGCGGGTGGCTTGAAGGATGGGTTGCCTGGACACTTAATTGGGGGAGCTAGGTTTTGCTGACAGACGTGGAGCTGAATGCCTTTGGGTTGAGGCTTATAGCAGAGTTGTAAATACTTTGGGCATTTATCAGCAGTCCCCAAAGAGTTTTGTAGCGAGGCCTGCCTGCCAGCCCAGCAGAGAAGAAACTGTTCTGACAGAACAACTATATCATGAGTATTATCGCCTGAATTAAAACCATTACCTTCCTTGATAAATCCCATAATCATAATGAGCTGTGAGCTCTGTGTGTTATCATTGCAATGTATTATAATTAAATCATAATGAATGAATGAATTATAGGATGGCGAGTGAAAGCTTGTCTGACCCCTGCCTTGTGGTATCCAGGCTCGGGAGTCAGGAGGTCAGATGTGGTCCTACATCTTTCCCCCAGCTCTCCTAAACGTTTACAGCCTCAGAAGGCCTGTAGAGATAGGGCCACTGTCTACTCCATGGCAGTGGATTTGTTTGTTTGAGGGAGATGCGTTTAAATAAAATAGATAGCAGTGGGCTTGAGGGGGGCAGTAGAGATAGACTACAAAGACTCACTTTTTTAAAAATTAAAAGATCATTTTATTCGAGGCTCTTACACCTTTTATTACGATCCATACATCAGTTGTTTCAGGCATATGTGTACATATGTTGCCATTGGTCTTTTCTAGACATTAACTTTCTTTTGAGCCCTTGGTATCGGCTCCTCTTTCCCACTCTCCCTACCCCCTGTGGCCCCTTGATAGATTATTTTTATTTTCATATCTTACACTGACCGCTGTCTCCTTCCCCATGGTTTCTATTCTCCCCCCTGGAGGGGTGTGTGTGGTTATGTGTCGGTCATTGCAGTCGGTGCCCCCTTTCTCTTCTTCCCTTCCCCTTCTGGTGTCGCTATTCCCATTCCTATTCCTGGATTCTGGGTGTCGTGAGCTTTTTTCTCCGTGTACTTGCTCCGGTCTAGTCCGGAGTGAGAAGCAGCACTGGGGTCAGGATAGTGGGGTGAGGAAGCCTCAAGGAACCAGAGGAATAGCATGTGCTCCGTCGGTGCTTTACTGCACCCTGGTTGACTCATCTCTTCCCTGCGCCCCTCTGGGGAGGATGTTCCATTAGGACATTTTTTTAAGCCCTCCAACTTCTTACCTGTAAAACTAGAATGAACGTCGTGCCGAATCACTCATAGACTCGTAACAGTGAAGATTTTAAAAATCCCAAAATCACTGCCACTGAGTTGATTCCAACTCAAGCAACCCGATAGGACAGAGTAGAACTGCTTACCGTGTGTTTCTGGGAATTTAAAACTGTACAGGAGTAAACAACCTCAAAACTTGTAGGGAGCAGCTGGTAGGTTGGAACCACTGCCCTTGTGGCTAGCAGCTCTGAGAAGCCCCCACATTGCCAGGGCCGTTCTGTTGAGGACATCAGAGGAGAACAGTGGAGGTAAAGCACTCAGCATAGTTTCTGGTTGTGTTAAGTACTCAAACTTTCCTCACCGTTACTGAAGCTACGGCTCTTGTTCTTTTTCTCTTGATTTATACTTTGTTTGGGGGGAGAGGATAACTTAATTGTGAATTGGGTGAAGGTTTACAGAGCAGTTCATCCTCTTCAATTTTTTTTCATAATTAAGGCTTTTATAAGGGAAGTTACCATTTTTCATCCCAACAATTTTTACACATTTTGACTCATCTCTTTAATTGTAATTCCACTTCCTCTCTGTGTTTCCCATTGTCTTTCCTCCTCCTTTCCTAACTGAACTTTGTCCTGAGGTGTAAATATTGCCCTTTTAATAGGAAATGGTTGGTTAGTCTAAGGAGTGTGCCTCACTGATGTTCACTGTTGTTATTTCCCTTTGTAGACTTGTCTGTTGTTTAGACAAAAACTTGAGCCATGAGGGGGAGAGGAGCTCATTTTCAGACCTGTAAGATGACTAAGGGCCGTCATCTTGGGGTCGCAGTGGTCTCTGCCTAAGTAGTAAACTTTTTTATAGCCTTTTTAATGATTGTGAGTTTTCTTCCATATTTTTCTCCCACTATATCTAGGGCCACCTGATGAGATCCCTTTCAGAGTAGTGGACAGCAGTCAGTAGCTGGGCACTATCCATTTTCATTCTTTTGGTTTCAGGATAACGGATACTTAGTTTGTGTGGTCTGTGAGTCTACTGGACTCATTGTTACCCTGCATCTCCGATTTCCATCATTCTTCGTTCCTCCAGACAGGGAGAGACCAATAGCTGTACCTTAGATGGCCACTCAGAGTCACTTCTCACCAAATTAACCTGTGGCGGCACAGTGTCTGTGGATTTTTATTACTCCAGTTCATCTGCGCCCTCCAAGGTGAACTTCCTATGCCCTGAGGCCCAGCGATTATTCTATCAGGGTTATACAAAATTGTAAAAGCAGAAGTTTTCGTATGCTCTGAGTTAGAAAATATCTGTAAGTGGCCTCTGGCCTTCTTAAACCTTTATGTATTACCCAGAATGTTTTTATCCTATAACTTTTACAATAAGTACTTTCCTTCCTTATGAAAAGATGTTGTGTGGTCAGTAATCATGTTTTCAGAAAACTGTATAACCACTTTTTAAAATAAATTTACTGAAATATATTTTTCCTTTTTTTAAATCATTCTACTGGGGGGCTCTTACAAATCCCATGACAATTCATCATTCTATTATTGTATTAAGCACACTTATACATATGTTGCCATCAACATTTCCAAAACATTTTCTTCCTGCTTGAGCCCTTGGTATCAGCTCCTCTTTTTCCCCCTTCCTCCCCCACCCTCCTACCCTCGTGAATCCTTGATAAATTATGTTATTGTTATTTCATGTCTTACGCTGTCCATTGTCTCCCTTCACCCACATTTCTGTTATTCGTCCATCTGGGAGGGTGGGCTATATATCCAACCTTGTGATAGGTTCCCTCTTCCTCCACCTCCTGCCGCCACCATCCCCCTACCCTCATTATATCACTACTCCCACTACTGTTCCTGAGGGTTTTATCTGTCCTGAATTCCATGTGTCCAAAGCTCTTATCTGTACCAGTGTGTGTACTCTGGTCTAGCCACATTTGTAAGGTAGAACTGGGTCATGGTAGTCGGGGAGAGGAAGCATTCAGGAACTAGAGGAATGATGTGTGTTTCCTCGGTGCTATACTGCACCCTGGTTAAACCGTCCCTTCCTTGTAACCCTTCTGTGGGGGATGCCCAATTATCTACAGTTGGGCTTTGGGCCTCTACGCCAACCTCTTTCACATTGAGATAGTTCAAGGGTCCTCAAACTTTAAACGGGGCGAGTTCACTGTCCCTCAGACTCGTTGGAGGGCCGGACTATAGTTAAAAAAACAACACCACAAAACTATGAACAAATTCCTATGCACACTGCACATATCTTATTTTGAAGTAAAAAAACAAACGAAGCAAAAACACCCGGTGGGCAGATAAATGTCATCAGCAGGCCGCATGTGGCCCCTGGCTATAGTTTGAAGACCCCTGATATAGTTGTTTGTTTGGGATCTTTTGATACCTGATCCCCTTGACACCTCATGATCACACAGGCTGGAGTGCTTCTTCCAGGTGGGGTTATTTGCTTCCCTGCTAGATGGCGGCTTGTTTAACTTTAAGTCTTTAAGACCCCAGACAATATATCTTTTGATAGCCAGGCACCATCCATTTTCTTCACCACTTTTGCTTATGCACCATTTTGTCCTAAGCGTTCATGTTGGGCAGGTGAGTATCAAAGCGTGCCAGGTTATTAGAACAAAGCATTCTTGTGTTTAGGGAGGTCTTGAGTACAGGCCCAAAGTCTGTTTGCTATCTTAATACTTAACAAACATAAATATGTGTACACTGTCCTCTGTCCCTTTCATTATAAATTAATATATTTACCTACATACATACCTATAGCTATACCTTTTTAAATTGCTTTTGCTTTCTACTTCTTTCCTCTATTTCCTCTCATCTTTCTCCTGTCCCGCTATCCTGCTCACCTTCCACTCAGCTCTCAGTAATTCCTCTTAGAGAAATAGGTTTTTCTTTGATGGCTGCTTATGTTCATAATACTAAGCTCAAAGGATTCAATGACACACAACATGTACTTGAAAATTTTAGGAAGATTTACCTAATTTTCTCATTCTTTTTTCAGGTAATCTTAACCAATCAAATGACAACAAAGATTGACAGAAATCAAGCCTCACTGATTCCTGCTTTAGGTGGGTAATGGATCAGATAAAATTTCATTTTTTAATGAAAGACATTTTTCCTGTCCCTTTCTTTTGGAACATGTTGAATATGCTACGCTCCATCCTAGAGACATGATCTCTCTTGTCCACGGATAGATCTCAGTGCTTTGTGCAGTGCTCTTAGTAGCTGACTGACCCCTTTCAGCCATCATAGCATATGTGCTCTGTGGCAGCTGTGGTTTCAGGTTGTAGGGAAATATTCATAATATAGGACCAAGCTCTTTGAAAACTCCCAGTTTCAGGCAGGAGGAAGAGCAAATCCCATTTAAGTACAAATCTCAATACAGTGAATAAAGTTATGTACTTTCATCCTAATCTCAGGTTTGGTTTTATTCGAACACAGGGCTTTTCCATTTGTTTCCACTAAAATGTTCTATGAACATTACTTCGGAAGAGAAACCCGGGTGCCACAGTGGTTAAGTTCTCACCTGCTCGTCGAACAGCCCGCAGCTGCTCTCTGGTGGAAAGATGTGGAGTCTGCCATGGGTTTGGGTTTAGGTTTGAGTTTGGCTTGGGGGGGTGGAGGCCAAAAGTATGTTATTAAGCCTGATGCTGAAGATTAACCCATACCCTGACTCAGAATGTAACGTTTTCTAAAAGCAAAAAGGAGATCATGATTTTCAGTATTTTCATAGTAATCTCAGGATGTTACTCACATCCCAGGTGTGTTTTAAAAGCAAGTACACACTTTCAATAGAAAGTTAAGTAAAGGAAGTCTATATTTTGTCGGGACATCCTGAGCTACTGCTTATAACCTAATCAACAAGGCATTATAATTGCTATGTTCTTTTCTCTCAGGGGAAAGTTGGGGACATGCTGCTACAATACGGCTTATCTTTCACTGGGACCAAAAACAGAGGTCAGTAAAAAAAAATTAATACTGAATATTGGGCATATTATACTGAATACTTAACAGCTCCTTAAAAGTAGACCATTCAGTGAGCTCTGCAGTGCCGCAGCAGTGGATGCTTTTGTTCCCGTGTCTGACATCAACCAGCACAACCACAGAAACTTGTTATACTGCACATGTAGACGCACACGACATTCTTTGGAATATTTAAATGATGGTGCACCTGAAACGAGTAGGTGGCTTTGGAATGCCACCTGCTAAAGCTCTTTGAAATCAAGTTCCATATTAGCCAAGCAGAAGGATGTGGGCACTCCCTGTTCCTAGAAGGGAATTGAAAAAGAGAATCAAATCAGGACAAAGGGAAGATGTTTGAGGTTATCGCTAGGACTAATTCGTAGGGAAAATAAAATGGTTTTTCTAAGTTGTTTAATATTTTATGTATGAAATTGTGACTATTATTTTTTATATCCTTTTGTATTTTCCTATCCTGCTTTGATTTCCAGTTGCTTACCTGTCTTTCACAGTTATTGCTCTTTAAAATAAAACCATGACAGCATGAAATCTTTATACTTGTTTTTAAACCCGCTGAGCAGTGAACAAACCAGCTTTCATTTTTTCTAAAATAGTCAAGTGAAAGCTCTGGGGTCTTTCATTGTACACTTTTAGAAATCTCAAATTTGTGCCAGCCTCTCTGCTTTGAAATCAGTTGGCATAACCCAGAGAACTCAGAGCAGACCTGCTGCAATGAAAGGAGAAGACGAGGCAGCATATGCGCACAGATGGAGCAAAGGGCTACTTAAGTGCATGTGGGCGGGGTCAGTGGTAGTGTTCAGTTCTTTGTTGTTACGCAGATGAAAACCATGCTTGATCAAGCTAGGTGTGACCGACCTTTGCTGAGTTCATAAGCAGGTTTTTTGTAATCTGCACACAGTATATCTTTTGCAACTAGTTCAAGCAGTTTGTATCCCTTTTAGAGATGGTATTGCCAAGGAGCTCAGGTAACGCATGTTCTTCATAATGCATAGTACTTTACAGTGTACTCCCTCTCCCTCATTCCATAAATAATTCATTATAAACTGGATTTACAAAAGGAATTATTTTCTTAGTAACAAACCCCAAACCTTGTCAAACTATTGTAAAGACTTGGCACCAGTTCTCTAGCTGAGAGCCCTTTGAACACACTGTTATGCTTTCCCAGATTGATATTATTCTCTATAAGTGCAGCCCATCATTTAAATGTCCGTAGAAATTCTTGACCTCAGATGCTTATATGCAATATAGGTAGTTCCCAGTTCCAAATTTTCAACGTGGGAGCAACTCTTACTTGCTCTTTTAAACATGGCTTCCAGCCAATTTGAACCTGTTTTGTCATGGCCTATGAAATGGGAACAAATCGGAATTTTTTTATTTTGGTGATTTGTCATGGTAACGAACGGGAAAAATTATAAGTCAAAGTCCCAAAAGGTAATGTCTATGTTAACTTGCCTTCACTTTTAAGTGATTGAATTCACTCACTCATAGCCATTGAGTAGATTGAACTAAGCCCTTTAAAAAATAATAACAAAAAACGACTGCCATCAAATTGTAAATCTCTATGGGCCAAGTAGTCTCCTCTTTCCCCCACAAGACAGCTAGTGGGTTTGAGCCCAACGGCACTACCGGGAACCAAGCCTTGCTCAACAAATCTTAGTCAGCTTCTCTCGCTGTGCATGTAACTTTTAATAAAAGTCTTCGAGTTTTTCTTATACTAAAGTATGGCTCAATAAGAACCACATGTACCTGTTCCAAATTACCTACAAATTTGTAAAGACACAGTTGGGAGTGGATCTGATTTGCCACCCAGACCTGCCTGTAGCAAGCAGTCTTGTCTAGGAAAGGCTCTTTCAGACCAGTCTTCCGATGTGTACTTAAATAGTTTTGTTCCTCACGGTCACCAGTTATTTCCAGGTCACTGACATTACCAGACTTGGTGGGCTTTTTTGGTGCCGTCTTAGTTTATCTTGATAGAGTGGAACTAGCAATCCACACTGGGCAATGTGATTACAAAATGAATGCTTGCAGTTAAGAGCAGAAAAGCGAAATGCCTTGAGCAGGAAAATATATGTTGGAATTGAACTTTCCGTAGGTGTCCGTCACATGCTCTGGTCCCAATCCTTTCCTAGTCACAACTGATTTTTTTTTACACTTGAATTAATGTTGGAATAACATTCCAACAGTTGCTAAAAGAAATATAATACGTTGTTGGTGTCCTGTGTATGTGTGGGCTTTCCTCCAAATCTGCATATTCATGATAATCTGAGGCCACGATTGTTCAGAATTACACCACTCGTTGCCAAGAAGATCGGATGGTAGAGGAGTAATATATCAACACCCCCACACAGTTTCTCATATGTGTGTTCAGCTTTAGAGCACAAATTGTGCTTCTGCCTTGTTTCTTCCTGACCCAAAGTATGTAGTTCAGCCATATGTTAAGTTTCATCTCGCTTGGGCCATAAGCCAAGTGGTTTTTTTGGTTTGATTTAATGTTTAAAAAGATCTCTTGTGGGAGGGAGGAGATAAAGGGGAGCTGATATCAGGTTGTTCAAGAAGAAAGAAAATGTTTAGAAGCAGATTGTGGAAGCAACTGTACAATTATGCTTGACCTAATTGAATTATGGATTTTTATGATATCTGTACAAGTTCCCTATAAAAGGATTAGTTAAAATAAAAAAGATCTCTTGAGATGAAATTATGAAGTTTTATTTTTATCTAGAAGTTTGAGTAAGATTATCAGCCTGAATATTTAAATCACATTTGACTTTAGAATTATTGATATATTTAAATACTTTTTAAAAGCATATTTATTTTTCTTTTCTTCCAAAGAATCTAATGAACTGAGTACCTTTTTGTACATGCTAATGCTGTAAAATGATTTAGCTCTCTGATTTTTCAGATAGCTAGTTTTTGCTTTACTAGACAAGATATTTTTATAAGGGGGGTTAAAACACCTTTCCTATATTTTTCTGTTAGACATAGGGTGTGATCCCATCATTGCTCTCCTTACCACAGCTATCCCTGTACTAAGGGTTTGTTAGCAGTAATTTATGCATGCATATTTTATACAGTTGCACTTAATATCAAAATTATTGTTGGGCTGCCAAAATAATAGACAAACGTGTCTTGAAGAAGTACAACCTGAATGCTCCTTGGTCTCATCCACTTTGGATGTCTTATGAGGGATTAGTCCCTGGAAAAAGGACATGATGGTTGTTAAGTAACAGGTTAGCACAAAGCGATGGATTGACGGGGGTGGGTGGGTGGGGGGGCGGCAGCAGTGGGCACAGATACAGCAAGTATGAGGATGGCGTAAAACCAGGCAGTGTTTGCTCTGTTCTATGTGGAGTCTCTGAGTCGGAACGGACCGAACAGCACCTAACCACACAAACATTCATATTTTCACTCACCTTTTTAGCGTAAATAGGATCTCATAAGGTATAAAACAACATATTTGAATCAGTCAGCAGACTTTTAGATTGTTTTAAAATTTTTCTTGAATAAACAACTTTATTTCATGTGTTAATGGTTATATGCATATAGCTATGCATATGAGTTTGAGTTATTGTTTGAGGGAAATATTTTTTGTTTCTTATTGGACAAAATAATAGAATTATAGTAAAAATACTATGAATTTAAATTATGAAATTATTTATATGAGCTACTTAATTAAGTCTGTGTGTATGTATATCTATATATCTTCTCCACCCCCCTTTTATAGGTTGGCAACTTTGCACAAATCACCAAGCCAGAAGGAATCCACAGTGCTGTTTCAAATCACAGTCAGTATGATTTAATTAGCGTGAGATTTTGATGTTTGTGGGCAGTATTTATCTGAAGAGAGCATTTCCAAACTGCTTGTTACCTTCTGTAGGCAACAAGCATGTTTGAGGGCAGCTTTTGGTGCTTAGAATATTATCCTCAAAATAGTGCTGTTCACAATTGAACCGAGGTTGGTTCTTGAGGGGAAATACTTATTTGTTGGGTAGTGTTTTCCATGCCATATGTAATATCAGGATAATTTCTCTTTTTAAACTAAAAGTTGCTAATAGACAAACTAGCACTAGTAATTTTGGTCTATAGATGGTATGGGTCAATAGCCATCAAATATAACCCACTTTAGTTTTTTTCCCCTGAGGATTTACTCCATAGAAATAAATTTTTGGGCTGAAATAGGCAAAATTATCCATTTTTATAAGGGCAAAAACAAAAATGGAAAGAGATCCTACAACCAAATCATTCTCTTTGCACTACCAAGGTGCATTTGCAGCATCCTCGTTGGAAAACTAGAGTATCTAATTGGAGAAAATGCCTGAATCATTAGTACATGTTACTTGATTTCATCTCTCATCAGAGCCACCAACGTTTGTTAAAATGCCCTTAGAGAACATGTCTATAATGCAGTGTTATTTATGTATATGTGTAGGTATATCTTACATATATTTTTTAAAATACCGTATGTACCCATGTATAAGCCGAGTTTTTCAGCATACTTTTAATGCAGTTTTTGCGGTAAAATTAGGTACCTCGGCTGATACTCACATAGGCTTACACTTAAGTGTATTCAGGATACAAAACAACGTAGTATAGCCCTGGTTTAAACATCTGTCCATGAGGTTTGTCCTCATCGTTCACAGTGGCTGATAATTTTCATCCCACAAACAAAGTAGATCTTTTATCAGTTAAAAGATACGTGTAAGATCAACCTTTCCTTTAAACCACACTTATGCATGTTTTTATGTTGCAGCCTCAGGGCTTTAGAGATGTTCTTAGTGCTCCTGCATGTTCACTGACAAAGGAAGCTTCACTGAATTCCCGAAAACGGTCACGAGAAGTGGAGAAAGAAGCACAGTGATCCAAAGATTAATCTCAAAGTAGAACAGATTATTGCTGCGTGAAAATCAGTGGTCTAAGTTGTGAACACGTTCACTTAAAATGCAAACACACATTATGGCGTGAGTGACTGACTCAGTAATATACATTATGGCGTGAGTGAATCAGTATACACTGGAGTAGGGAAAATGAAGGACTGTGAATCTGAAAATGTTCTTCTAAAACTGCTGTACAATTATATTTTGTTTTGGTAACAAATCAGAAATGCTAATGTAGGCATTGTTCCAGGGGGCATAAAAAAATTCATAGAAAATTCTATTATCTCTTCGTTTCATTTTCATGAATTATTTCACAAATACAGAAAGCTGATCTTAAATGGCCTATCTGAATGTACCATGCAGAATGTTTTTCTGTTTGCGTTTGGGGGAGGGAGTGAGGTGAAGGTACATTGTGTTGTTTTAAACATTGGCCAGTTCCTTTAATGAATTATCTTTCCATTTTAACCTCTGCCCTCTACACACAAAGATAATTCTATTTGTACATTAAAACATGAAGAAACTGGGCAGGGGGGAGAATGTTTTTACTTTTCTATAAATGTAATTTTGATAATTCTTTAAAACGACAGGTTTTGAAACCTTTTAAAGAGAAACCACAGCCATGAATCAGTATATCATTATATTTAGTTAAATGGGTCAGATACAAATTTTAGATGACAAAACTGATTTTAGTGACCTCAATCCAAAATCTAAGCCATTTGTTTAATTTTCCATATTATTTTATAATGCTGTAGGAAGGCCTTCGAAGCTGCTATCTCATGTAGAAATTGTTTAAAGCATTTACTTTCCAGAATAGTCAGGTTGATAAACTCAAAATTATTTATTTTTATATATTAAAAATCTGAAATGTACCATTCTAGAATTACATTGACTTAAAAAATAGTTGTAACTATATGAATAAATATAAAATTTTGGCCTTGTGATTGGTTTCAGAATCTGGCACCTTCTTAGTTTATTCACAACTTTGGTTCTTAGTGAAAGGAAATTTAAGTAATTGGATACTATGTACTTCGACAACCAGGTTTTCCAGATTTTAGTGATAGGTGATATATACTATTGTAGAATGCACATCAAATTTAGAAAATGTATTCAAAATAACTCCTGCAGTCGATTTATTCACAGAATTATTATAGTTTACTAGGACTTTTTTTGGAAAGTGAAAGTGGGCACTGTTAACAATTACATTAGGACCATGAACATAAACTGGGACGTTGCAGGCAGATCAAGCAAATAATCACCCAGACTAGATAAGACTATTTTCACATGACTAATATAAGAGGACTGATGGTAACTTTCTTACTTTTGAAGACCCTAATGTATTTTTTTTAACTGTGGTAAAAAAATATGTACAACAGTTGTTACAGTTCAACAGTTGTTACAGGCCATTCCCTATGTTCATCATATTGTATGACCATTGCCACTGTTTTCAAAATCATTCTACCATGATCGAACACTCAGTACCTCCTAAGCAATTACTCCCTCTTTTCTCCTTCCCTCCTACCCCCAATCACCACTAATAAACTGATCTCTATACATATTTCATATAAGTGGGAGCATATAGTATATCCCTTTCTGACTTACTTGCTCAGTAAGGTTTATGTTATAGCATATATTTTTAAGACTTTATTTCCCTTAATGACTAATATTCATGTGTGTGTACACACAAGCAATCTTCAAAGAGTGTACAGAAAATACATCTGAGAAAACTGCATGTCTAAATAGCATCTAGTTTGAGGCACTAAGAAAGGTAAGACACCCATTTGAAAAGAGCCCTTACGAGAGCAACATGAATTATGCTAAAATTTAAATACGTACATGCAAACATGGAATTTATAGTGAACCTTAGATGGAAGAATGGTGAAATCATTGATGCCTCATGAAACCTTTATGGGGACCGTGCCTTAAAGAAAATCAAGTTTACGGATGGATAACTCTCTTAGGACACCATGAGATGGAGATGCAGTCTGCAGCCGTCGCTCATCCACATTCATTTACCTAGAAAAAATGGACCATTATTGAAACAATATGCATTTATTATAATGCAAAGAACAAACCAAAAACCTCTCAAACTGCCATTGAGTTGATCCTGACTCATTCTGACTCTCAAACAGAAGAGGCTTTCCAAGGCTGTAAATCTACATGGAAGCAGCTGCCTCTTTCTTTGAAGCAGTAACAGGTGGGCTCAGACCAACATTCTTTTTGGTTTGTAGCTGAGCACTTTAACTACTGTGCAGCTTCATTTATACATGTACATACAGTTTTGTTAAAAAAAATAGAAGGACATTTTTGTTATGTACTTAAAAATCCTTATGTTTTCCTTACCAATAAATCTTTCTATGACAAGTTTTTAATGGTTGTATATATGGTAATTAAAAATTTTCTTTTTAGAGTATAATTATATTCTTAGTGTTAATAAACAATGGTTCTAATAAGCATATGGGTTATATTTTATTTGGGGGGTTATATTTTAAATAAATTATGATTTGTATTATTTTCCTATTGTAACAAATTACTACAGAGTTTAAAACAACACAACTTAATTATCTTACAATTACGGGGCCCAGGATGCCAAAATCGATTTAACTGGATTAAAATCATGGTGTCAGTAGCCACATACCTATTGGAGACGCTAGGGAAAAATCCATTTCCTTGCTTTTCTTACCTGCTTGGAGCTGCCAGCGTTCCTCGATTTCAGCTCCAGTCGCATCTT
Source organism: Tenrec ecaudatus (assembly GCF_050624435.1). Taxonomy (NCBI): domain Eukaryota; kingdom Metazoa; phylum Chordata; class Mammalia; order Afrosoricida; family Tenrecidae; genus Tenrec; species Tenrec ecaudatus. The sequence goes on along the minus strand of NC_134539.1, from coordinate 123,710,537 downwards.
CAAAGCCAGTACCACGGCACTGCTCATGAGATCTTTTCTATCATCGGGTCATCTTGTGCTCACTCTGGTTTTCCTACCTTCCTTTTGTGAAGCCCAGCTGGGTAATTCTGTTTAGTCTCCTCCATTATAATGTCTTTACCCACATCTGCAAAGTTTCCTTTGCCATGAAACCACCATTGCTATCTGTGGGGAGCCATTATTCAGATTCCTGTATCACATAATAACATGACTCAAGAAAGACAAGCCTGCATTGATTCACATGCACATGAAGGTTTGGGGAGCACTGTCGTGTTACCAGTTTTCTCCTATATTCATAGGTGATTGTTTTTTTTTCTTTGTAAAATCATTTTATTGAGGCTCATACAACTTTTATCACCATCTATCCATCCATTGTGTTAGATGATTGTTTTTATCTGTAAAACTGGCAATTTGTATATGTACAAATAAGCTTGATACAGCTAATAAATGGATTGTTATAAAAGCTGTTAGAGCCCCCAATAAAATAATCTTTTTTTTTAAAGGTTTTCAGATGTGCCGCTTTTAATGGAAGTTGTGTACAAGATATTTCACTCTTGCATCTTCTCAAGTGATTCTTCCTTGTATTGCCCTTTTCCTTTCCGACTTGGCGAGATTTGGCTTTCCGCTCCAGGATCTTTTTGCGGTCTTTGTCCAGTTTTAACCTTGTAATCACCACCTTGCTGGGGTGAATGCCCACATGGACAGTGGTCCCGTTAGCTTTATCTCGCTGCACCCGCTCAATGTAGATGACATACTTCTTCCGGTAAACCTGGACCACTTTGCCAATCTGCTGACCTTTGTAGTGTCCTCGCACAACCTGAACTTCATCATCCTTGCAGATAGGCATGGACCGAACATTGTATTTCTGTCTCAGTTCCTTGGAAAGCAGGGAAGACATAATCCTGCCAACGTGGGAAGGGGCATTGAAATGCCTTTTCTGGTTTTTGCTCCTGTCCGAAGTCACAAAGGGATTGAACTTCATTTTGGCTCTTCCGGTTCTGTAAGTTTCCCAATAAAATGATCTTAAAAACAATTTTAAGAGTTCATATAAGTCTAAGTCAGAGATTTTGCTACTAGGGTTCCAGCTTGTGCATACATGGGCTTATTTGAAACAAAATGAATTCGAATGTCTCTGCAACTATTGGCTGATCTCTGGCAAGTTCTCTCATGGATACCCTTGTCTTAATCTCGTAAGGGCACCTTCCCCAAAAGATCCAATGAAAACTGGTTTCTGTCAAAGAACAAAAAATCATACCATTGTGTACCCACCTTCCCGACACGATCGCTAAAGACAAATGGGTACCCAGCTATCAAAAGATAGTGTCTGGGATCTTGAAGGTAAACAAGTGGCCATCTAGCTGAGAAGCAACAAAGCCCACATGAAAAGCACACCAGCCTGTGTGAGCACGAGGTATTGAAGGTATTAGGCATTAAAAAAAAATCATTGTGAATGAGGGGGAGGGCATAATGGGGACCCAAGGCCCATCTGTAGGCAACTGGACATCCCCTTACAGAAGAGTCACTGGGAGGAGACACACCAGTCATGGTGCAGTGTAGCAATGATGAAACACAACTTTCCACTAGTTCCTAAATGCTTCTACCCCCGCCCCACTCCACTATCATGATCCCAATTCTACCTTACAAATCCAGCTAGACCAGAGAATGTACACTGGTATAGATAGGAACTGGAAACAGGGAATTCAGGACAGATGATGATACCAGGACCAGTGGTGATACCGGGAGGGTGAGGTGGAAAGGGGGAACTGATTACAAGGATCTACATATAACTTCCTCCCTAGGGGATGGGCAGTGGAAAAGTGGGTGAAGGGAAGCATTGGACAGTATAAGATAGGACAAAATAATTTATAAATTATCAAGTGTTCATGAGGGAGGGAGAGGAAAACTGAGCTGATACCATGGGCTCAAGTAGGAAGCAAATGTTTTGAGAATGATGATGGCAACAAATGTACAAATGTGCCTGACACAATGGATGAATGTATGAATTGTGATGAGTTTTACAAGCCCCCAATATAATGATTAAATTTAAAAAGAAAACTGATTTCAGAGGGCATCTGTTGGGTTAGTTAAGTTTTTAATATGTGAAACCCAGGATTGATGAACCTATAAAGGTAGCAAACAATTAAGGGTTCCTAAGGGCTACAGTAGCAGGGGCATGGGGTAGTAAAGGGGTGCTGAAGCCAAGGAATTCAAGAAGGAAGGGAGTGTTTTGAAACTAGTAACAGTTGTACAATACTGCTTGATTTGATTGAACTATTAAACTATGTGATCTGTATTTGCACCCAGTAAAATGGTTTTTTGGGGCGGTGGGGGTAAATAAAAGGCTCACAAATTAAAAACAAAAACTGACAAGTTGTACCCATAGTTTTCAAAGACTAGTCCCACATGCTTTGGCCATGTTGTCAGGAGTGACCAGTGCCAGGAGGTCATCCTGTTTGGCAAAGTAGAGGGAGTAAAAAAGAGAAAGGTCGTCAAAGAGATGGCTTGACAGAGTGGCTGCAATGAGGGCGCATACACCTCCTAGCACAATCCCTACATTGTGTCCAGCACATTCGTACATTTGTTGCCATCATCGTTCTCAAAACATTTGCTTTCTACTTGAGCCCTTGGTACCAGCTCCTCATTTTTCACTCCCTCCCTGACCACACCTCCCTCACGAATCCTCAACAAGGCTTTCTTAACAAATTAAGTAAATATATAAATATAAACCCTGCCCCCCACCCCTGCCCTTTGCCTGGTTTTCATTCGTGATGTGGGAGTACCTGTGTCATCTCACAATACATGTGGGCTTGCCACCCAATACTGAAGCAGTGATCTGGTAAAAACTTACGGCATAACAGTGATTGCATCTATTTTTCATTTTGTGGTTAGCTTGGTGAATCCAAAAGATCCACGTTGGCTTTTACTCCTCACACTATTTGGTAATTAGCTGATACATATTAATACAAAGAAGTCAAAAAGTATTGCTGTGAAATCATAGAAACCTAAACAAAAATATCAAACTATGAAGCTATTGTTTCTTGACATCATGTAGGTCTGTATGCTTTTGTGTTCAACGTTTGTAAAAATGAGAGTTTTGCCATCCTGAAGGGATTCAAATCATGTTCCTCTTCAGCGGTAGTTGCGTTGGGGACAAAAAGGACTAAAGGGAAAAGGTCATGGCGGTAGAGTAGATGGGACAAGGTTTCTAAACAAAATTTCAGCACAACCTTTGTTGCCCTCCAAGAATGGCCAGGTGCATTGGGATAGAAGAAAATTCCTGGGGGAAACTTTGCTGGCCTTTTTGTTCTCAGCAGTGTAGTTTTTTATTTTCCAAAACGCCTTCCTAATGAGCCTCCGTGATTATACTGTGTTCTTTGAGAAACACTGTAAAGAATACTCTTTGGAAATTTAAATTAGAAGTCATCATAGCCTTCTTCTTTTTCTGGGTGGTTTCCTCTTTATTGATGTGCCTATCTCCCCCATACAATTTTAGTCCCTTCCATCTACCCTCCAAAGAGGAGGCAGTGAAAGGCAATGTTGGGGTTCTGGGCCCCTTGGGTAGTTAGAAAGGGTACAGAAACCGAAAACAATCACTGGATGTAAGACTGACAACCAAGAAGTCTGAAGCGGAGTGGGAGAGGTGGCAGAGAAAGGCGCAGAGGAAGAAAGAAAAGGAGCGCTACTAGGGGTCATTTCCACCATTCCTGCTCCTGCTAGGAAGGGCTGGGGAGAAAGCCGCAGACAGTAAGTAGTGCAGGTCCTGAAGAAGGGAGGTGGTATTTGAGCCTGAAGGAGGGACGGGTCAAGAAAGGGGGGCCACCTTTCTCTTTGCAGAATGGAACACCCCAGCTCCAGGGCAGCAGCTTCACAGACCGTAGACGCTTTCGTCACTGTAGGCAATGTATAGAAAGAAGTCTTCTTCGTGGTGATGTTCCTGGTATAGCTGACCCATTGTGGCACTGGTGGGCGGAATGACATTGTTGACAAAGAAAAACAAGGCATCTTCAGCTCGGAGATGAATTCGCTTCCGGATCAAGAAGTAGAATTGACCAACTGTGAGATCAGACGGTACCAGGTATTTCTTTTTGTCCAAATCACCTATCCGAGCTTTGGGCGCCTTTTCTACTATCACCGGGACCCGGTCCGGGTATTTTTTTCGGATCTTCTCGCCCTCAGAGCGGCGCTTCTCGAACGGGTGCTCCTCTTTATACACGAACTTCATCCTCCTGGGAACCGGGCTGGACCGGGTGGGGCTGAGGGAACCCGGGGGTGGGGGGCCGGAGCAGGGGGCGGCGGCGACGGAGGCGACTAGCAGCCATCATAGCCTTCTAACCTGACTTCTTTGGGTTGAATTTCACTGGTCCAGTGGATCCTCCTGGAAACTTGTTCTGATGATGGCCTTTTTTTTCACGACACCCTAAAAGAACGCCAAACCCGCTGTCATCTGGACGATGCTGACTCACAGCCATCCTATGTAGGGCTTCCAAGATGATGAATCTTGACGAAAGCAAACAGCTTTGTCATTCTCCGGTGGAGTGGGTGGATGTTTGAGCAGCCAATCTTGTAGATGGCAACTCAACTCTGATCCCAGAGTGCTACAGTATATTACTGGGGAATTTGCAGCCATCCACTGATCTCAGAGACCTGTTTAGACATGTTGTGTTTGGAATAAACTTGTGCATGTATGAATTAGAACCCGCATAGCAGTACGTCCTTTTATTGTCTCATTTTCTTAATCGTTTTATTGGTGTATAATCCATGTATCATACAATTCAATAGTTTAATCATATTAAGGAGAGTTGTACAATCATCACAATTTTAGAACATTTTCCTTCTTGTACTCATTGTTATTAGCTCCCACCCCCAATCTCTCGCCATTAGCTCTAAGAAGCCATTACTCCAATTACTGTCTAGATTTACCTATCCTGGATTTCACATATAGAAAAGCATACAAAAAGAACAACAACAAACTAAGAATAACAAAGTAAAACAAATTTGAATGAAAAAAATTCAAAAAAGGAAAATATTGTAAACTAAAATTTTAAATGATCCAAAAGGTAGATCAAATGATATGATACGTTGTAACCTGGCTGCATCTGCCTTAATCGACTTTACGATGCTCTGTCTGATGATAAAGCTGTCCACATCCCTTGACTATGGTCACACAAGGTTCACTGGAGGTTTCACCCATGTGTGGAGTTGGCAAGTGGATTTGGGCTCCCACTGCCATCCACAGCCTTCTGCAAACCAGGTGTTCACAGTTTAACCTCTGATGCCATTCCCTTTTTCAAATGTGGGTATTAGTGTTGCAATCCTTGTATCACACAGGCGACTGTCTTTCCATGTGCACTTGGTTGACATAGCAGTACTTTAAAAGAAATCATTTTATTGGGGGCTCGTACAACTCTTATCACAAACAATACATCCATCCATTGTGTCAAGCACATTTTACATTTGTTGTCCTCAACATTCTCAAAACATTTGCCTTCTACTTGAGCCCTTGTGTAAGCTCATTTCCCCCTCCCTCCTCACCTCACCCCCTCTCATGAACCCTTGATAATTTATAAATTATCATTTTGTCATGTCTTACACTGTCAAATGTCTCCCTTCACCCATTTTTCTGTTGTCCATCCCCCAGGGAGGGGGTTATATGTAGATCCTTGTAATCGGTTCCCCCTTTCTACCCTACTTTCCCTCCACCCTCCAGGTCTCACCACTCTCAGCACTGGTCCTGAAGAGATCAGCTGTCCTGGATTCTCTGTGTTTCCAGTTCCTATCTGTACCAGCGTGCATCCTCACAGAGGAAATTCCACCCTGTCCTTTAGGGGCTGGTATGAGTTGAAACCCACTAAATGGCAATGAATTTGAGACTTTGAAATCGCTATGGGTGCAAACAACTTCATTTTTCTCAGGTGGAGTGGCTAGTGGATTTGAACTGCTTGCTAACCTTGTGATTAGCAAGTCAACGCTTACTCAACAGTGCCAATGGATAGAGTGCATTGTTTTTTAAATGGTCAGACAATATTTGGTCATATATAAGATGGTGTTTGTAACTTAAAATTAGAAAAAAATTATTGAATGATGGATTGTTACAAGATTTATAAGAGCCCCTCCCCTAATAAATTGATTAAGAAAAAAAAATAAAAGCAACAAAATACAAAAAGAAGACTGCTAAAAAAAAAAAAGAAAATAATATAACAGTTTTGTAGTGTTTTAGTTGCTTGTAAATTCTGAGTAATGTTTTTGTTTTCTGAACTTTTTATGGACTTTTATTTATCTGTTTTTATTGATCACTTGATTTTTTTTCTGAAGATTTTCAAACTGTCCCAACATACTTACATTTTAACCCTAATAAACTTATTTTCTTAATCATTTTATTGGGGGCTCTTACAGATCTTATAACAATCCATACATCCATTGTGTCAAGTACTTTTGTACATATGTTGCCATCATCCTTTTTTTAAACTTTTATTTACTTTTATTATTTTAAGCTTAATTTATTCATGAGCCATGAGTTTTTGCTTCTTCAGTTTCTTCTGGGAAATCTTTTTCTTCTGTGCAACTTCCTCTTCTAGTTTGGAAACAATCTGTTCCTTCTCAGTCTGGATCATGTCAGTGAGGCAGGAGGAGCTCATGGATGGGTTGATCCGATCATGAGCTCTCTAAAGTCTGGCGCCGCATCTTGGGGGCTTTGTTCACCTGGATGTGCTCAATGACCAGAGAATCCACATCTAAACCCTTAAGTTCAGCATGACTTTCTGCATTTTTAAGCATGTGAAGCAAACATTCAGCACTCTTTTTGGTCCACCGACCGTGAGTCCAACCCCATTGTTTGGCCTGGGCACATCTACCAACACCACCATTGTTCCGTCGGAAAGGCACACATTGCTTCTGCAGAGTGACGTCTTTCAAGTGTTTGATGGCTTTCCGGATGTGCATGCCTTTGATGACCTGGGCAGTTTCACAGGTGCTCTTGAAGTGGACCCGGAGGTTCGACCCTATTGATTTGCAGGATTTTCTGGGTCAAGTGAGTAGCGAACCATTTTGGCAGGTCACCTCAGGCCGCTAGTTAGAGGAAGAGCAGTGGGTTCTGGGAGAATTCATGGTCACTCGCCACCACCCTTTTTAAAACCTTTTCTTTCTGTTTGAACCCTTGATATCAGCTCATTTTCCCCTCCCCAGCCCTCCTACCCTCATGAACCCTTGATAAATTATAAATTGTTATTATTTTCATATCTTACACCATCCACTGTCTTCCTTCACCCATGTTTCTGTTGTTTGTCACCCAGGGTGGGGGTGGGGTGGTTATACATCAATTATTGTGATTAGTTCCCCTCCCCCCCACCTTCCCCTTAATATGCTTATCAATTTTTAAAATAAATAATTTTATTGGGGGCTCATACAACTCATCACAATCCATACACACATCCATTGTGTCAAGCACATTTATAAATTTGTTGCCATCATCATTCTCAAAACATTTTCTTTCTACTTGAGCCCTTGGTATCAGCTCATTTTCCCCCTCGCTCCCTCATCTTCCCTCCCTCATGAACCCTTGATAATTTATAAATTTTTTTTTCGTGTCTTACACTGTCTGACGTCTCCCTTCACCCTCTTTTCTGTTGTCTGTCCCTGAGGGAGGGGTTTTTATATAGATCATTGTGATCGGTTCCCCCTTTGTACCCCACCTTCCCCTCACCCTCCATTGTGATCGGTTCCCCCTTTGTACCCCACCTTCCCCTCACCCTCCTGGTATCGCTACTCTCGTTATTGGTCCTGAGTGGTTTATCTGTCCTGGATTCCCTGTGTTTCCAGCTCTGGTCTGTTCCAGTGTACATCCTCTGGTCTAGCTGGATTTTTAAAGTAGAATTGGGATCATGACAGTGGGGGGAGGAAGCATTAAAGAACTAGAGGAAAGTTGTATGTTTTATCAGTGCCATACTGCACCCTAACTGGCTCATCTCCTCCCTGCGACCCTTCTGTAAGGGGATGTCCAATTGCCTACAGATGGACTTTGGGTCCCTACTCCACACTCCCTTTCTTTCACAATGATATGTTTTTTTGTTATTTTTTTCCCCCCATGAGTATTCTGTGTGTTTACTTCAAAAAAGGCTTGAAAGCTATTTGCAGAAAAGGTAGTAGAAACAGCTTGGTTTGCAAACCCGGCATTAAATAGGAAGTCAGCAACATGGGAGAAGTGGTCATTCTGAGATTGTTAAAAACTTAAAATTCATTTCAAAAAGGTATTTGCAGTTTTCTTTCTAAAAAAGTGGTTTCTTGCACATACCTCATTCTTCCTGGCTCTGACTATATTGTGGCAGGGACCTCAGAGGACACTGTGTCCAGGGGCTGCCAGTGACAGTCCATTAGTGCATCATGCAGCTCCTCACTCTCTCCATGATCTCCTTGTTGGCCTCTGTCGCGTCCAGTTGTGGTGTGGGGTCTTCCAGGACATCGTCTCCAACTTCTTCACATGTCTGCATGGTGCTCTGCGTATAGCCATCTTGGGGATAGCTGTAACTGTAGCTGCCCATGTTCTGGTCATAGCCCACTGGGCAGAGTGGTTCTGGTACTGCTGGAAGTACTGGTTGTAGCTGTAACTGCACATCTGGCTGTGTTCCACTCGCTTCACATGGGTTGCCTTGGGGATCGCCATGCTAAGTCGCACTGGCTTAGCCCCCAGTCCTACTGCTCCCTGGCACTCCGTCAGGGCTCGCTTCTGTTCCAGTTCATCTGTGAATTTTACAGAGCCATAGCCAAAACCACCCTGCCTCCCCGACAGGAGGCGTAGACTTTGACGAAGAATTTGTACAGCATGCCATCATCCACATCTGGGGTCAGGTCCCCGACTAAGAGGGAGTATTCAGCACTGTTATCCGGTTGTTTCCCATAAGTGGTATAGTTCAGTTTAAAACATTTTGCAGGTGTGGCTCCGGGAAGGGGCTTCCCATTAATTTTATGCAAATACTTCTCGGCTGTCGCCAGATCTGCAAATTCTACAAAGCAATAGCCAGCTGGGATCCCAGTGAGGCTGTTCCAGATAATTTTGACGCTCACGACAGCCTCCCCCATGGTGGCAAAGACGCTGGAGATGAAGTTCTCATCCATATAAGGCTCCAGGTCCCCCATCCAGAGGCTGGCCGCCATGCCCGCTCTGGCTGGGAAGCCACAGGCCCGTTTTTTTTGTTCTCTGATGCTTGATATCTGATCCCTTTGACACCTTGTGATCACACAGGCTGGTGTGCTTCTTCCATGTGGGCTTTGTTGCTTCTCAGCTATCTCAGTTTATCTTGAAGCCTTTAAGACCGCAGACACTATATCTTTTGATAGCCAGGCATCATCAGCTTTCTTCACCACATTTGCTTATGCACCCGCTTTGTCTTCAGCTATTGTGTTGGGAAGGTGAGTATCAGGGAATGCCAGTTTAATGGAACAAAATGCTCTTGTGTTGAGGGAGTACTTGAGTGGAGGCCCAATGTCCATCTGCTAAATAAAGTTATTTTCATCTCTTAGATTAGCTATTTTTATTTTCTACCTCATTATTTTTCTTGTTAAAAGCGTTCTTTAGTAAATGCTTAAAATTAGTATTATTTCATAGAAAAACACAGAATTAGTCAATATACTTAGATCCTAATTCCAGCAGACACTAACAAACCATGTCAGTTTAGATAGTAATTTCTCATGTCTTTTCCTTATTTAGAAAACAAGGTCAGATTAAATGATTGATAAATTTACTGATCTTTATTTTGTGGTTTCTGCTTTTGTAGAGGCATTATTAAATATTTTCTTTAAATGAGCAATACTATGAAAATGGAAAGGGTAATATTTGCATATTTTATTTTCAAAGTCAGTAATAGTGGGTTTTCTATTGTAATACAATATATTTTAGTTTTGAGACATAATGTTGAAATGTTCTATTGCTTTAAAAAATTATTGAGTTGCAGAAGAGAGGCTGGCTGTTCATAATATGTATTTTTAGTTAACGTCAGTGCCTAAATTTACTGTTGCTGTTAAAATTTACAGAACATTTTGCTCCCTCAGAAATTATTTTGGCATAAAATATGTTGACAAGATTTCATGTATTTTTGACCGCAGTATATTCCTTTGCCTGTTTTCAGTTTTCATTTACGATTGACACCAGCCCTTTTGTATTTCATCCATGCATCTGACTCCCATTGTATTGTGCAATTCTCTGGTTGGTGCAGACTGTTAACATGTCTGGCTGCTAATTCAAAGGCTGGAGTCTTGAGTCTGTTCATAGGTGCTGTGGAAGCAAGGCTCTGCAACACATCTCTAAAAACCATCCACGGAAAACTCTGTGGTTCTACAGTTCTGCATGGCGTCTCTGTGAATATAGGTTCACTCAGGCATTTGTTTTGGTTTTGAATTTTTTTTCTTTATGCGATGGATTGAGTTTTTAAGCACACCATTACCTTGATATTGATTTTATGTGTAGCTTATTTTATGAGGATATAAAAGAACTACTCAGAAGACCTTGAGAACTCATGGGTATTATGTCTTGTCTATTTACAAAATAAAATATTAACACAAGGTAAGAGAAGTTAAGGAGCAGAGACAAAAGAGGACTTATAGCAAGAGGTCATATAAAGCAAGGAAAGGGGAGAAACACAAATGGTTATATTCTTTTGTTCTAATGATAAGGAAATATACTAATAATTAGATCTATCATTATAAATATACCTATCATTATCATTAGGAAGTGTACCAGTTCTTTAAGAGACAAAATGCTTTCTTGATCTTTATTTTTGTTTGCTATGTCTGTACATGCATATGTGCTTGCTTGTTACTTTGCTAGGTAGTATACTAGAAGATACTGAAACGGAAAGGATAGCTTTCTCTCTAAAGGAATTCACAAGGGAAGGGAACACATTATGAGATAGGGCCAAAAGCAGTGTGGAGAGAAAAAAGTTCACAACTGTGTCTGTACTTGACCCTGAGACAAAGAACTTTGCAATTTTTTAAATGTTAATAGAGGACTGAATGAATAATGGGCTGAGATTGTGATTAGAGAAATTTTTCTCCGAGTGTTTGTGTTAGTCTGGATTGACCAGAGAAACAAATTCATAGACACTCGTGTATAAGAAAGAGTTTTATATACAAGAGCACTTGAATATTGAGAAAATATCCCAGCCCAGTCCAGATCAAGTCCATAAGTCCGATATTAGCCCATATGTCCAATACTAAGCCATACATTCCTCTTCAGACTCACGAAACGCATGCAATGATGCCGAATGTAAGACAATCACAGGCCAGTGGGTAGAAAGTCTTGTGGATCCAGGGGCATTGTAAGCATCTCACCGCTGGCAGGGGTCTCCACATGGCTCCTTCAGCTCTAGGGTTTTAGCATAGCTCCATGTGTCTTGTCAGCTACAATGTCTCCCAGGGAGTGAGCCTGTGTCCCACCTTAAGCAAGCGCTTTATCTCCTTAGCGCCTTCAAATGAGGTCACCAAGCTGCTACCCGATTGACAGGCTGAACTCCACCCCTTCACTTTTAATCCTCTCAAATTGACACAGCATTTTATTTTATTTTTTTTAATAAATCATTTTATTGGGGCTCATACAATTCTTATCACAATCCATACATACATCAATTGAGTAAAGCACCCTTATCACTTCTCGGCCTTTTGGCTAAGATCAAGTGTAAAGCACCCTTATACATCCGTTGCCCTCATCATTCTCAAAATTCGCCTTCCACTTGAGTTCCTGGAATCAGCTCATTTTCCTTTTTTTACCTCCCCTTCCCCTCCTCCCCTGAATTTTATTTTTTATGATAATGTTACCTGGGTTTTAGGAGATGGAGGAGGGGAGAGTGTGAGATAAGGAAAAGGAAACTAAAATTATTCAGACATCATTACGTTTTGGTTATTTCCTGGCAGTCTGATCTGCCTTTTTCTAGAGCAGAAAAAGGTGGGGGCTTTTATTTAACAAAAGGCTCTGTAAACTCCAGTTTTATCAACTTGCAGAATATTTAAAATGTAAAATTTATTCATTGAAAAATAAATTTTCTTTTTACCCACAGATGTTTCTTAGGAGGCAGCTATTATTACTGATTTCTTCTACGACCTTCTAGAGCTATCATATGTACTTAAAATATAAATATTTTTTTTCTTTAACACTAAAAAATTAAATATGCATTGTTCTTTTAATTAATAAAATATAGATCTTTCATATCAGTACACAGATTTTTCTATTTAAAAATGGTCTATGTAAGTACTCTGCTTTATTACTATAGTATATTTAATTTTTGATGAATATTTGGATTAGATCAAATATTTTTTATGAGAATGTAAGGAATTTTCACAGGATATATCTATTTTAAACTTTTGTAGATGTTGGCAAATTATCTTCAATAGAGAATGTAATTTTGTACTTCTAGAAGCAGTGTTTGAGAATAGCTGTTTTTCCACACCTTTGACATTATCTTTTTATTTTTGGCCAATGTGATCATTGTTACAAATGACATCTATCAAAATTAAAACCATTGTACATCCAAGGACATTAGTAAGAAAAGATTAAATATATATAAGATAACCTACAGAATGGGAGAAAATATTTGGAAGTCTTAAATTGTGGAGGGGTTTAATACCCAGAATATATAAAGAACTACAACAGATAATCTACTTAAAATATAGGTAAAAAAACTTGAATAGACATTTCTCCAAAGAAGATACAAAAATTGACAGTAAGCATATGAATAAAGGTTCAACATCCTTAGGTATTGCTTGTTAGCTGCCATTAAATTGACTAAAGGGTTTTCATTAGCTGCGATTTAGAAGTAGATCAATAGGCCTTTCTTTCTAGTCTGAGTCTAAAGTCGCACTGATCTTACCCACGTCATAGCAGGGTGCAAGCTTCTCTCCTGCAGATATGTTGTGATTGTATGTGAAGTGCATTGGCCAGGAATAGGACCTAGACCTATCTGTTAGGTTTCGGGAGTGGGTAATACCTTGATTCTTTGCTTTGCACATTGAAAGAATTCACGCAGAAACATGTTTTGTGATCCAAGTAGGTTTTTATGAAGCACAGGGAGTTTCAGGTTTAACAGCCTCCAACGGGCACATGCTGTTTCTGGGAAGCGTGCCAAGCTGCGCTGAAGCCACACTGGGGTTCACAATTGGGCACGAACAATCATGTGGCAAAGAGCACCTACATATGCGTAACTGTGGGGATCATGGGAAGCCAGCAGCCCAAGAACCCTAGAGGCTAACTCTAAGACCATGTGGGCTAAGAGGCTGTGGGCACTAAAGGCTGGGAGACCCTCACCTGCCCTAGGAGCAGGGTAAGAGAGCAAGACCTTCCCATAGCCAGGAGATTTCAAATCTCTGACTGCAGAGGTGTGGTTGCTGGTACTGGTTGACCCCATTGGCTGAGTTAGGCCTACCAGGGTAAGTGTGTCCTGTCCAAGATAATGGTTTTACCTGGGCCTGGGGGCTTGTGTCTGTGCATGCTCAGTTTAGGTCTTCCCATAGGTGTCTAATGACTGCCTGATACCTTTCCAACCTCCTCCAGGGGGGTTTTGCAGGCATGGGAGGGACCACCTCCCTGTCCCTAAGCTAGCTAACTAACATGTCCTGCATGGAAGGAGCGAATTCTAGCACTGACCCACCAAATTCTCACTAGTGGTTTCCACACACTGGCATCAGATTCTGACTCAGCAACCCTGGAGGACATCATGGACCTGCTCTTGGGTTTCTAATAATGAAAATCTTTATGGAAGACTGCCATTCATCATTATACAAAAACAAACACCCCACTGCCATTGAATCATTTCTGACTCAGAGCAACCCTGTAGGTCAGCAGAACTCCTAAGGCTTTCTGAGATGGTACATCTCTAAAGAGCAGACTGCCTCATCTTTCTCGCAAGGAGCAGTTGGTGCATTTGTATCAATGTCCTTGCAGTTAGCACTCCGGCACTTAACCCACTGTGCCACCAGGAAGCCTTCATTAATCATTAAGGAAATGCATATATCAAAACTACAATGAGATGCTACTTCATACCCACTAGGATGGCTATTAGGGGACAGTGGCAGTTCACTGGACTCATTCCAGCAATAGCAATACAAATGAAGAGAGGCATACGGCAAGGTCTAGGAAGGTTCTGGAGGTGGAACTAACACAGGCAGCAATGTCTTTCCACCCAGGAAGCCCCG